>NC_035444.2:81981869-82581869 GCF_002127325.2 Helianthus annuus | reverse complement strand
CATTGGAACTCAAATGTAGGAGAGCCATTGACAAGAACCGAGGATCGAGCTGTCGAGAGAATTCTGTAGATCCACCGACACCACTGAGGAGGGAACCCCAATTTACTCATGACCAATATGACAAGATTCCAGTTAACATTGTCATATGCTTTAGCAAAGTCAACTTTAAAAAGAAACTGCTCTTCTTTGCCCAAGCGATCGCCTCATTAAGGATCAGCGGGCCATCCAGAATCAACCTGTCCTTTAAGAAAGCCGTTTGTGTTTCCAAAATCACCCTGCCAATCACTTGCTTAAGTCTATTAGCCAAGACTTTGGAAACAACCTTGTTAATGATTCCAACCAAAATAATGGGCCGATAGTCCTCCAAGCCCTCCGGATCCTTAGACTTAGGGATGAGGGTGATGAAGGACGACGAACATCCACACGAGAAACTGCCTTCGTCAAAAAACCTATCAAAAATACCCTTAAAATCAGCCTCAAACAGGTTCCAGAATCTCTTTATAAACTTCATGTTAAAACCATCCAGGCCCGGAGCTCGATTGCTGCCACACTCAAAAACGGTCGCCTTAATTTCAATTTTAGAGAATTTCGCAGTTAACACATTGCCTTCTTCCTCCGATAATTTTTTCTCAACCGAACAATTCAAATCCGGAAGATTAGGCATGTCCTCTTTAAACTTAGATCGAAAAAATTCTAAAACTTTCTTTTTGTCACACCCTGACCCGCAACGGAAAAGGTGATCGGGGCATGATCAGGTTAACTCGAGAGCTTATGACTTGCTATTGCGAGTTTTAAATAATAATTTATTCATAACAAAGTTTTACAAGACAAATAATTCAAATAAATAATTACAAAAGAGACATTTATTAACAACCACTAAGCTACACTAATCCGTTTCTTGTTAACTAAGGCCCATCCTATGTCCACTCTTCTCTTCGTACCTGTTCACCTGTATCATGTGTAAAAATGGTTTTTGGGTCAACAAAAGTTGGCGAGTGAACATTATTGTTTTTGGAAAAATAATATGTTTAATTTGATTTATTGTGAAAACGTGCGTTAACCAATGTAAGTAAATATGTTGTATGTCATATTTCATAACTCATAACAGAATCTCAAACAATAAACAAACCAACTAAAATGATTCAATAAATGCACGCACGTTGCACGGTATTATGGTGTGCCAATGAATGAATGTATGTTGCACGGTATTATGGTGTGCTGCAAGGTCTAAGCTCAATCAAACGGAGCTGACCTCGTATGGGTGGCAGCATCAAGTTCCGCTCATTGGTAATGGGGAAACAACGAGCCTATGATGATGTGATATCCAAAATGTATGAAATGCACCAAGTGATAAACAACCAACCAAATATAATGATTCATATGAATGTATGCATGTTGCACGGTATTGTGGTGTGCTGCAAAGTCTAAGCTCAATCAAACGGAGCTGACATCGTATAGGTGGCAACGTCAAGTTCCACCCATAGGTAATGGGGAACCGACGAGCCTATAATGATGTGATGTCCAAAATGAATGAAATGCACCAACATGATAAACAGTCAAACTACACATAACATAGATACTCCACATAATGGTAATTGCACGGAATTGAACTTGTAAAATGCGATAAAAACATTGCGACACATGATACACCCCAAAACGTATATAAAATGAAAAAAAAGGGAGTTGTAAGATTCACTCACAGTGGTGGCGTTTGTGATTCCTTGTAAAATAACGCACGAGTAAAAGTTGAGAATTCCAAAAAAAAGAATAGGATTACCCTAGATATTAAAATGTCACATAGCGATCCGTTAATATTTATAGATTCATTATATTTACTAATATATATGGTTTACAATTTGGTTATTTATAATTTATCTCGTAATAAACCGTTAATATTGTAATTAATTAAACTAAATTGTTAGTTATTTAAATTATTATTGAATTTAGTGTTTTTACTATTAACGAATTGTATAAAAACTGTTAACTTATAAAGGTTATTATAAAAATCAATAATTAAATGGAATTCTTGTGTTTTAAACCACTGGACTACATCAGATTCCTGGTTATGAAATGGAATTCTTGTGCTTTAAGGTATAGATCTAAATAGATCAGTTAAGGATGAAAGCTCAAAAAGAAGCATTCATGTAGCAATCACTACTGGTCTGCGACTTAAGTTTTGGCTAGGATTACAACCCATTTTATTTTTATATAACTATTCATCATCTTCCTCAACTGAAACTATAAATATATTTGTTTTAGATGTTCAGTTCATATTCTTTATTATAAAAACAACATATACCGAAACTGTGGTTATGAATTCATGAGTTTTTGTTGTTTGAACATTAAAAGGAGATGTGTATCAACTCTGTCGGAACGAAAAAAAAAAACAACGGAACAAGAATTATACCGAAGTCGTGTGACGGTTCCCGTTGTGGATTCTGGTGACGTCTAACTATCTCCGGCAAGGCTTGAGCTCTCCGGCGAAGGACTTCGAGTCAACGAAACCAAACTGAATACCACCAACGAAACAACAAGGATGTCGTGAGTTCCGTCGAACTCTGGTCGTCTTCTCCGACGACTTCTGGCGGCTTCTCCGGCAAAGCAGGTTACGTGAGAGTGTTGTGAACAGAATGTTGTGAAGGTAAAAGGTGGTGGTGGTCTCGGCTTTATAGCCTTCACTCGCTTCGCCAAGATGGTAATGATTTGTGATGATTCGTATGCGTGCTGTAACATGAGTCTAGGTTCGTGGTTGACTGAAAAAATGGAAACGCGGGATTAGCTTGATCACCGAATAATTAGGAAATCAAGCAAAGAAGGAAACTTGGTGATTTCTTCGCTGTCACAGTTATGAGCGGCAATACTGTTTTTAAAAGGAATCCGGCCTGTTTCCGTGTCAGTGTTATTTGATCCCAGTTTGAAGCAGATCGAGAGTAGTGGTGGATTGGTATGTGTTGCTTCTTTGGACGGTAAAGTGGCCAGGTTCGAAACCAGTGGTCTGCGCCATTTTTATTATTTCTTTTTATATTATTGAACTTTCATATTTTGCACCAATGGTCCCTGAAGTTTAACTTCTAAGAAGTGACAATTTGTGCCCTTAAAGTCTTAAAGATTTTATTAACTTGGTTAAGTTATATTACTTTAAAAAAAAAAACTAACTTTACAATCTAACAAAACTAACTAGGTTAAATAAAAAAAATTATATTGCAATATTTATTAACTTAATTAATTTAAATAAATAAATAATTGGATTAGGATAAATCCTTCAACGTTCGTTTATTTCACGAAAAAAAATTTATGTGGTTCAAAAGTTAGGATCCGAATTTCAAAACGGGTCCGATTTTGAGAGCCCATTTTGACGGATGTTACACTTTTTGACTTTTGTCGGATTAGAGTCCCATACATTATTGATCAAAAGGCCCGGAATCCCATTAGAAGCCTTCCTTTGTTAACCATCCCGTGAAAAAAAAGCCGTATTATCAACACCATCCATTGCCCATTTGCTTCTAGCTCTCTGCCTAAGGTCTCTAGCCTTATAGCCTTCAATAACACTCAGGTTTTTTTTTGCATTCCATCTTAACCCATTCTTCTTCATCTGTCAAATCTCTATCCACCATAGCCACATCCAATTCTTTAAGTTCCTCTCTCGTACGAGCCTCTTCCTCCCCTTCCTTAACCCGAAGACCGTCTCTCCAAGCCAGGGAACAACGCAAGAAAAATCCTCCACAGTCGTCTCAATAACTTTTTCGAAATCTTCCCTATCAAGCCATGAACTGAAGAACATAAAAGGTTTCGGGCCGAAATTCAATTTTTTAACCCTTAGCAGGAGCGGATTGTGATAAGAGAAACCCCTGGAAAGGGCCCTCACACAGGCTTCCAGCCACAGATTCTGAAAAGCTTTACAGACGAGCACTCGGTCAAGTTTGCTAAATTTCCTTCCTTTATTACCTTCGACCATATAAGTGAATCTGCTTCCTTTTAAGTTGTACTCGCACAGCTCGGCATTGTAAATAAAATTGTTAAACTTTTAAGCACAGCTCGGTTTGAACTTAGAGTTCTTTCTTTCTTCCGGCCTTCTAACCACGTTAAAATATCCGGCGAAAATCCACAACCCCGACATCCTAGACTTAGCAGCCAATAATCTATCCCATAGGCTCTTTTCTCAATCGGCTTTTGGGGAGCGTAGACATTGACAATATTCACAATATCCGAACAACCTTTAATCGATCCCGAGAGAAGGATAAAATTTTGATCCTTAACCACAAAGCTTAACAAAAACGTACCTAGATCCCAAACACAAATTAGACCCCCAGATCTACCCACCGTATCAACCGACTCCTTAGCCCACCCGGAACGGCCCCAAAACCGCGTGATATCGGCGTCTGGAATATCCGAGTGACAAGTCTCTTGAAAAACAACTATATCCACCTTTTCAGCCCACTTCAAATCCTTCATCCACTTCGCCTTATACTCCACCCCAAAAACCCTAATGTTAATTGAGATCACATTCATCTTGGAACCACATTAATACATTCATCCCTGATAATTTCTCCCACCTTATCTGCCAAGCTCTCCAAATTAGCACCCACCAGCTTACCAAAATCGACGGTATCTTGAATTTCAGAATTTATACTCGATCCTTCGTATCTTCAATAATTTCCCCTTCCTCAGATGAGTCTCCAGAGTCCACCCTAGTTGCGTTACCTTCTGACTTAAAAACTGAAACTTCCGGTGTAATATTTAAGTTGGGTAACGAATCTGAGCTGATGCAATTCCTTGGGCCCAGGTCACAGTCTTCTTTATCTCGGCCCAGATGAGCATTTAAAGAAAACAAATCCTCTTGCCTTCTACGCTTCTTGGGCCTAGGGGGATAAAGGCCCACAAAATTAACCCAGTTATCCACAAAGGAAGTCCCTACCTTATTTCCAGAATCTTTATTTTTGTCTTTTACCCCAAAGCAAGTTTTATTAAAAACCTGTCTCTTGACATTCTCATCGTTTCTCAAGATCTCACAACTGTCAACATGTGCCGTCTTTCTCGTACCCCCATGTTGATCGAAATTACTATCTTTTTCCAAGAAAACCTCTTCCACTTCCTGACTTTTCCTATTGCCAGACGCCTGTGAAGGGTCGCCATGGTCCGACACGTCTGCACCCAACTCCGATGACCACCCGTCCTGATCCTCTCCTTCCTCCAAAAAATCTGGTATCCAAGGATCGTTTTCCTCCACCACCCAAACCCGGTAGTGTTTATCATACCACTTCAGATTCAAAGCGTCGTTTATCCTATTCCCCGTGTTTGTTAGAATTCGCAACCTATCAAAAGTTAAGTCACCATCATTCTCCTGAATCTGTGATGGTTGAATTACCTTCCCATATTTTTGCCCAACTGTATTGAACACCTCCAGAGAAAGCAAGTGGGGTGGCACCCCATGAATGACAACCCAAGCTACGCTCTCATAAGGCGGAGATTGCCCAATCCAAGGATTAAGGAAGAAAACCACCTCCCCCAGGCTTTGCTATCCTCCAACAACTTGTTTCCCCTCTCTTCGCAAGGGAAAGAGATGATAACTGAAAGACCGCCAATATATTGAATGATAGCTTCACCATAACCAGCCACCTCCAGCGAGGTTCTAAGAAACCTTAAAGCCTTGAAATCCAGGGCCCTACCAACAAAAGCTTTACCAACCAGGAAAGTCAAAGTGAACACAGAGGGCTCGATAGTGACATAGTCCTCTTCAGTTACCGGGCTTGATTTATTCAGAAGGATATCAGAGAAAGACTTCCCAGGTCTCACCGTGTTAAACATCCCCGACGGCTGATTGCCAGCCGCGTTCCTGCGTCCAAGGAAACCTCTAGAGGGATTCCTAGTGAAGCCCCCATTATCTCCTCTTGTCTTCAAACCAGTATTGCCGACACCATTTTTGCGTGCAAACAAGGCCACATTCACCTTTAGATTATTACCACCAAGTTTTATCTTCTTCAGCTTAAGCTCAACATTAACTAAACTAAACGTGTTATCCACCAAAGGGCAAGTATAATATGGTGCTACCCACCAAAGGGCAAAGGCTTGTAGTAGTTTGATGGTATCAAGAAGTGTAATATGGTGTTACCCCATGTAGTGAGGGTTCTAGTCTCGTGGCGGACGTTGGTGTAAAATATAGGAGTAGATTTAGTAGGCATTTGAGCGTCGTTAGAAAAAAGTATTATCCATGTTAGGTGTAAAATATAATAGATTTAGTAGGCATTTTTCAAAAAAAAAAAAAAAAGGTGTTATCCATGTTATAAACAAGTTAGGCGGATTGAACCCGTTTAGACACGTCTTTTATAGTGTCATTAACTTGTAAACCCATGTATAACCTGAATTCATTGACCCCAACTTGAATCTGTTTAACTTCGTATCGATTCATGCCGTGTTAACAAGTCATTTGAGCACACAAATAAATGTTCCAGTCAAATAAATAAGGTAAAATAATTATTTGTTATGTACTCGACTTCTTTTTTTTAACTTCATAATTAATTTAAAGAAAACAAGAAACATCTAACTGAGAACTAGGATACTAATTACGCCATTAGAACTAGGATGCCAATTGACAGGTTAAAAGATTTGGGTTTGACGATAGATTAACTTGAATACGACCCGTATACTTATTTGTGATCTAGCTTGGTTAACACCATTTAGCAAGAACGAACATGTTATGTAATTGACGCTCCTTGATGGCTTTCGTTGCGCATCTCTGACAAACAATCAACAAAATCAAGGTTAACAAAGAGTTCAAGAATGAAATTTAACAACTTTTTTTAAAAACCTAGCCGCTCATTAAACGGGTCGTGTTCAGTTTGACCTGCTACCAAAAATAATATTAAATGACCCAAGCTTAGAACTATGATTAACACTAATTTTATTATTATTTATTATTCATGTACATGTACATATACTAATTATTAGTTATCAAATTCAAGAATTACTGAATAAGGATGTAACATAACAATTTCAGATTTATTAAAAACATGAAAGAGAGAACATATGTTATAAATTATTATGCAGCAATGGGCTCGGTAGCTTTGTTCAACCAAGCCTTCTCGGACTCACTGAGGTATGGTGCCAGGATGTCACGACATTTGGCGTGATAGGTGTTGACCCATTTGATTTCTTCAGGCAGCAGAAGGCTCACATCGATCAACTTCGTTTGATACGGTGCCTATAATTCAAACATATCATTCCACAACAGCATGGCATATAAAACAGGTTACTTAGATTTAATAAAAAACAAATACAAAAAGATTAAACAAAACTTTACCCATGTTATGTGCTCGAATTCCAGGTAACCTTTGTTTGCAAAGTTAAACTGTGTTGCAGCCTCCTTGATTATAAGAACATTTTCCAATCTTATACCGAATTTGCCGTCTTCATAGTAACCAGGTTCTTAGAAAAAGGAGAAATAAAATTTAGAACAAAAGTTATATAAAAATCGGAAGGTATGTTTACAAGTGAAGATGAAATCATGAAATATGTACCGTCAGTTACAGTCATTGAAGCTTGCAGTGGGATGCTCAAACCAGGTCGGAAACTAATCGAATGTGGTCCTGCTCATAGAGCATAGACGGGATTACTTATTGAAATATTTAGGTTTAAGAAATAATTTTAATCACTAATTGAATAATATGTATTATGCAGATACAGAAAGAGAATTTCATATGAGTAAATTGCCATTTTAGTCCCTGAGTTTTGTCCAAATTTGCCATTTTGATCCAAATAGTTTTTTTTTTGCATCTGGGTCCCTGACTTTTACATTTTGTTGCCATTTTGATCATTTTGTTTAACTCCATCCAAAAACCCAGTTTGTAACAGGGGTATTTTGGGGATTTCCTTAAAAAATGTTTTCAGTTGCCATTTTGATCCAATTCCAAAAAATCAAAAAAATTCCAAAAAATTCTAAAAAATCATAAAAATTCTAAAAAATTCAAAAAAATATAAAAATAAAAAAAATTCTAAAAAATCATAAAAATTCTAAAAAATCAAAAAAATTCTAAAAAATCCAAAAATCATTAAATGTTTCGGCACGAACCGTTTCGACCCGTACCGTTTCAAACCGAACCGTTTCAACCCGTACCGTATCGAACCGAACCGTTTCGACGCGAACCGTTTCGAACCCGTACCGTATCGAACCGTACCGTTTCGACGCGAACCGTACCGTTTCGACCCGTACCGTATCGAACCGAACCGTTTCGACGCGAACCGTTTCGAACCGTACCGTTTCGACCCGTACCGTTTCGACGCGAACCGTTTCGAGCCGAACCGTTTCGACGCGAAGCGTTTCGACGCGAAGTGTTTCGACCCGTACCGTTTCGAACCGTACCGTTTCGACGCGAACCGTTTCGAACCGAACCGTTTCGACCCGTACCGTATCGAACCGAACCGTTTCGACGCGAACCGTTTCGAACCGTACCGTTTAGACCCGTACCGTATCGAACCGAACCGTTTCGATGCGAACCGTTTCGACCCGAACCGTTTCGAACCGTACCGTTTCGAACCCGAACCGTTTCGAGCCGAACCGTTCCGAACCGTACCGTTTCGACGTGAACCGTTTCGAACCGAACCGTTTCGACCCGTACCGTATCGAACCGAAGTGTTTTCGGCTTCGAAACGGTACGGGTCGAAACGGTTCACGTCGAAACGGTTCAGCTCGAAATGGTTCGGGTCGAAATGGTACGGGTCGAAACGGTTCAGCTCGAAACGGTTCGGTTCGAAACGGTTCAGCTCGAAACGGTTCGGTTCGATACGGCACGGTTCGGTTCGAAACGGTACGGGTCGAAACGGTTCGGCTTGAAACGGTTCGGCTTCGAAACGGTACGGGCCGAAACGGTTCGCGTCGAAACGGTTCAGCTCGAAACGGATCATGTTCGAAACGGTTCGCGCCAAAACGGTTCGTGTTCGAAACGGTTCGCGCCGAAACGGATTTTTTGGATTTTTTAGAATTATTTGGATTTTTTAGAATTTTTATGTTTTTTTAAGAATTGGATCAAAATGGCAACTGAAAAGGTTTAAATTGAAAAGAGTAACTGGGTTTTTGGATGGAGTTAGGCAAAGTGATCAAAATGGCAACAAAATGTAAAAGTCAGGGACCCAGATGCAAAAAAAAAACTATTTGGCTCAAAATGGCAAATTTGGACAAAACTCAGGGACTAAAATGGCAATTTACTCATTTCATATATACCCCTAAAAACTTGCGTACAATCATATTTACCAAACCAAAACAATTGATATTAAATATCTAGCCATTTAAAACACTCCGATTTAATATTTACCTGTTTCATTAAAAATAAATTCTAAAATGACTAACATATTGTTATTCTCCTTGCACTCTAAACTCTAATAATTTAGTTTTTTATATGTCATGAATATGAAAACGGGGTAAATATAATATTATTCAAGTTTTGAGGACGATATATGAAATTATCAAATACGGTAAAGGCGTTATTAACTTGCCTTCATGCACGTTTAAGTAGGAGCCGATCCCATGACCAGTTCCGTGTCTGTAATCAAGACCATATGACCATAATGGAACTCGAGCAAGAACATCAAGAGAATGACCTGATTCGGACACTTATGATCAAGAATTGTTTGAATGCAATATATAAAATTGATACTACCAAAAGAACAAAAAGATATAAATCATAAAATGTTAATACTTTAAAGATCGCACTTTCCGACCAAAATGTTGATAAAAGAGGATATTATTGATAATCTTACCTGTGGTTCCGTTGGGAAAACGAGCATTACCCAAAGCAAAATGACCCTTGAGAACCTATTTGAAACAAAATGAATAAACATCCTCTGAGGTGGGACGATTAACACAAAACCACAACGATAAATAATGTAATTACTAACAATAAGAAATAAACACATCAGTAAAGATAAAATGTAAGCCCAATACTGTACCGCAGTATAACATCTTTTTTCATGTTCAGAAGGCTTTCCGAAATGAACGGTCCGAGTTATATCCGTTGTCCCATCGAGATACTTTTAAAGAAAAACACCATAAAACTGTAGTGAATAATTTTAATAAGTAAATATAATGTAAGCCAAAAAACTGCATAGAAAATGTAAGAAAAACCTGAGCTCCAGAATCACAAAGATACATGCTATTTGGATCGAGTTCCGCACATGTTTTAGCTTCTGGTTCGTAATGAATAATTGAACCGTTTGGACCAACTGATGAAATAGTTGGAAAGCTCAATCCTCTGAAATGCTAAAAAAATACAATACAAAATCTGATCAAGTAATATAACAATATAACTTAATACAATTACAATACAGCATTAGTGTAAACAACCACAAAAACAATTAAAGAATAAACAGCAAGAGAATTTATTAAATTAATAAATCATATTTACCTCCTTCGCTGCCCGGAACTCCTCTAGCTTATCACTTACAGACACTTCAGTCAGTTTTAAATCTCCCCTGCAGAAATCATTAAGCAATTTACAATTTAAGAAAAAAAACATGGGTTTTTAAAGATTTAGTGATTATATATACTTGACAACACAGATAGGGCTGCAAATGAATCAAACGTTCGCGAACAGCTCGTAAACCATTGGGCGTGAAGTTCGTTTGTGTTCATTCGTTTAATAATAACAAACACGAACAAGAAATTTCATTCGTTTAGTTAAATGAACAAACATGAACAGAGGTCACGTTCGTTCATTTATGTTCGTGAACGTGCGTTGCCTAAATGAACAAACGAACACGAACATAAAATCATGTTCGGTAAGTGTTCATGAACACGTATATTTCTTTTACAAATGAACACGAACAAGGTCTTGTTCGTATTCATTCGGTTCGTTTGCAGCCTAAACACAGAGCAACTATGAGTACGTATGGAAGAATAGAAATGTACAAGTGTTTTTTAGAATTTTGGCTTTCCGACTCCTTGAAGTAGCCTGAGGCACCATATATCTCCTGCATCTGCACATTTGTCGAAATACAGAGATCAAATCAAAACGAAAACGAAAACGAAAAAAAGAATTAAAAAAAAAATATAACGTGTCAAATTTAACTCAGGATTTAAAAGCATACCTGCTTATCCAGCCATGCAAAGTATTGCACAATAGCTGCACCATCCCGAATATGTGCATTTTTTAGCCCTTCCATCTCTACAGGATTCTATATATATAAAATACCTGTTTAGCTACCAATAGTCTCCAATCCGCAAAATAAGCAATAAAAATAAAAAGGATACATGCTAAGAAAGGCAAAAAGGGTCCAACTTACCAAATATAGATAAGTTGAAAATAGATACAGAGTAAAATGCCATTTTCGTCCCTGAGGTTTGGCCAATTTTGCGACTTCCGTTTAAACGTTTGTTTTCCGCATCTGGGTCCTCTTGCTTTCCAAATCTTGCCCTTTCCGTCCAACTGACTAACCCTGTCCAAATTGTGCCGTTAAGTCAGGGGCAATTTCGTCCTTCAATTCATTTGTTTATTTTATTATACCTTTAAATTTATTAATTCAAGGGTATAACGAAAATAATAAGATAAACAAATGAATAAAGGACGAAATTGCCCATGACCTAACGATAAAATTTAGATGGGGTTAGTCAGTTGGACGAAAAGGGTCAGATTTGGAGAGTACGAGGACCCGGATGCGGAAAAACAAACTTTTGGACGAAAATGGCATTTTACTCATAGATAAATTACCTTAAGAGATTTGGGAAGGGACAAAGGTGACTGTTGCAGAAGGACCTGATCACCGCTTAACTTCGAATACAATGAATAGCAGCAACGAGGATCAACCCAAATCTTATGGCTGCTATCCTCCGGTTCAGTTGCACCGTTTGATTGTGTTTCCTTTGCTGATGTAAGCTGATTAGATGCAAGCAAAGCCACGTCTGAGCTCACTGCACCGTAATCTTTTACGGTGATATTATTTTCCTCCATATAAGTTTTGACCTGCAAAAAAATTAACGTCTTCATTTAAGTGATCCAGAAATTATAATAAAAATATAGAGTAAAATGCCATTTTCGTCCCTGAGGTTTGGCCAGTTTTGTGACTTTTGTCCATAGATTTGTTTTTACGCACCTGGGTCCAAAAGGTTTGAAATCTTGCCATTTTCATCCGCTTAGTTAACTCCATCCATTTATCTCCGTTAAGTCGGGGGTATTTCTGTCTTTTTGTTAACTTAAAGGGCAATTCGGTCTTTCTCACGTGAAAGTGGATGCAGTTAACGAGCTGGATGAAAATGGCAAGATTTCAAACCTTTGGATCCAGATGCGGAAAAACAAACCTTTGGACAAAAGTCGCAAAACTGGCCAAACCTTAGAGACGAAAATGGCATGTTACTCAAAAATATATCATAAAAGTTAAAACAACTTACCTCAGAAGACAACTTTCTTTCATCCACGTAGAAGAAAGCGGATTTTCTTGTGACGATAACAAATGCATGAACGACAGGAGAATACGACACATCACCCCCACGAATGTTAAATAACCAAACAACCTCATCAAGTGTTGTAATTATAATTGCACGTGCTTTTTCCTTTTTTAAATTTTCACGCAAATCCTTTAACTTATCGGAAACTGAACGACCCGAAAATTTCAGAGGATGTACATGAACGGGATTGATTTCAGCTTGAGGTTGATCATTCCAGACTTCATCAACCAAGTTTTTGGTTGTGGGAACTAAATTTTGTTGCTTTTTTGCAAACAAAGACTTCCATTTCTGTGCGGTTTCTACTGATATACACCAGAAGTCAATCCCGACAGCCGAATCTTCAGGTAAATTCTGATACAAAAAATGGGTACTTCATTAGTTAAAACATGGTAATGATTTAAATTCTTAGCATATGTTAATAGTGGTCGCTATGCTTGCTATAGCGAATAGCGTAGCGGAGCGGGAGCTTCCCGCTATAAGGTGTTTAGCGCCTAAAAAGTTACGAAATAGCTATAAAATAGGTTTTTTCTTTTTAATAAATACAAGTATATATAGTGAATATATAGGCGTATTTTAGGGCTTTTGTTACAGAATTGAAATAAGAAGTGTATATTCTTCCATATTTACCGGTTTTTTTTATAAAATATATATATATATAATATGTTTAAATTTTTTTCTAGTTTATCGCTTTTTATAAAATAGCTCCCGCTATTTAATCGCTATTGCTACGTAGCCTATAGGCAGCAAATCGCTATTTACCGCTATTCGCTATTAAAAACTATACTTGTCAATAGCGAATGGCGACAAGCTACCTAAATGCTACGTAGCAATAACGATTAAATAGCGGGCGCTATTTCATGTTTAGCGATACACTAGAAAAAAGTTAAGAAATATTTTATATGTATGTTGCGCAATAGCAATCGCAATCTTCGCTCTTTACAAGACTGATACTTGGTGGCCCGTTCAAAAGAAAAGTTAAATTTAGGAGTTTTTGGAAGCCAAGAAGTTGCAGTACAAGGACTTACGGTGGATATCCATATCTCTACAGCTGGATCTTCTCCCATACGCATAAGCCTCCATTGGTCAGTTAGTTGTTGTTCTGCTTGCAAAAAGTATCGCCCATCCGTCCAAAGCAATGCTTCATTCTTTGTTATAAGTGCCAAACCTAAATAAGTCGATAACCAGTAAGCACAACTTTGCAAGCCAACAAGGGGGTCTATAAAATATATATAAGTTAAAGCTAGGCTGCTTCAAGCCCCCAAGTTTTTTTAGGGCTTGATTACATCGATTCGCATCCGATGCTTCTCTCCGATCCCTCAGCTCTCAGTCTCTCAATTTTTCCGTAGGAATCGCTATTTGTCTTTTAGTGTTTAACTTCGTTTATTTTGCAGGTTTTGACAAGCAGTGCAAAGAATCGGTATACTTAGTAGGGGGGGGGGGGGGGGGGGTTCACCAAAACTCACTCCATCGTGTGTTTGTGTGCGATTTAGACTTCGTAAAAAAATGTGTCTTCGTATTCCCAAAGAGTTATTCTAAGAATCTAAGAAATAAGCAATTATTATTGAATAGCTTCAAAACCGTTGCGATTACAAAGTTTAACACTAACTTGATTGAAAATTCAAACACAAACTGTATCTAAACACAATATTTTTAAAAGTCAAACTCTGATGCAAATATATATTAAAAAGAAAAAGAAAAAAAAAACCTAAAAGATTAACATAGAGGAAACAGAACTAACCAGCACTTCCAGTAAATCCAGAAACAAAAGCACGCCTCTTATCCCTCGCAGATACATACTCACTCTACAACATCATCCAACACAAACACACACACACACACAGTTAGAACATAAGAACACACAAACCAATCATCGAATAAGAAATACTCTAAATATCAATTCAAATCTCAACTATTTATAGATTGAAATTGCAACAAATCGACTACTGACAAGTGAGAAATGAATGATTGAGCTATAAATAGATTGAAATTACGAGAAATCGGGAGATATATGAAGATTAAGATGAGGAAATTCAATTGAGATTGGACCTGATGATAATCTTCTGATGGAACAACTAGGGCGTCGAGAGGTGGAGAGTGTGAAGCCATTAGAGATCTCAAAGCAGAGAGAGTGTCCGCCATAGTTGTTTTTGTTGTTTGGAGATTTGTGTGTTTAGGGTTTGTGAATTATGATCTGATCGATCGGTTGAGTGAAGAAGAAGAAGAAGAGGTTATGACGCTACAGATTGTTTTAAGTTCTGGGATAGTGGGGTTTCAGTTGAACAGGAGTTCTCTTCGGAAGTGATAAAAGAATATTTTCGATTTTTATTTAAAAAAAAAAAGACAAGATTCCAAATTATTTAAAAAGAAAAAAAAAGTTATGTTGATAATTATATATTTTACTTTTAACTAATTATATCATATTTTAGAAAGATTTTTTTTTTAACGGCCAACAAACTCAATCCCGAGCATTCTCGGGGCACCCACTGGACAAACGTTGTACTCCGAGAGTAACCCGAGTCCACCACCAATTCCGAGGAAAACCCGGTAACCCACCCGCCCGTAGGCACGACAGTGAAATTACCGATAAAACCCGTTTGCTTAAGGATCCAACCCAGGTTTCCCTGGGTCTCCTATCATTGCCCACCAGTGCCTCACTCTGCACCAAGTGAGAGTCGAACCTGCATCTCTCGAGAGAAATGCAAGCCCTCCACCACTTGATCTAGAGATCATTGCCTATTTTATAAAGAATTAGTGGGTTACATACGTGCTTTGTGGCAAAGTCGACCCAATTTTTATTTTTAATAAATTTAAATGTAAAAACGTAGAAATAGTGGTAAAAATAACATTAGGGTATACAGGGTGGGTACGGTAAAAGTAGCGATGAACCTTTTTACCACGCGGAGAACACAGCTGCCATTGATGTTTACCGCGGGTGGTTGAGGGAATTTGGGGATCAGTCACCACATCGATCCATGTGTTGACCGTTGATTTTTTAAACGTTGGGATGCCTTTTTGAACATTATATGAATATGAACGTTGGTTTTTATTAAAAAAAAAAAATAATTCACAATTTTACACTATATAAACCTAACCCAAATCACAATTTATCTCAAACAATTCATAATAAATTCTCACTATCCCATTTTCTCATTTCTCCAAAACTAATATCTACCCCTATTATCTCAAATGGCGGATGAAAATTGTTTTTTCCACTCCATAGTAGTGACGACGAGTTAGCTTCAACCGATAGTAGCAGTTTTTTTCCAAAATCTCATCGAGCAAGCCGAACTACAAGACACGGGCACGTCTAGCAAAAAATGATATGTTCATCGTGATCGTGAGAGTGACCACGAAACCCTTATGGCAAATTATTTTGTCAAGGACCCGAAATACAACGATGATATTTTTAGTCATAGGTTCCGTATGTCAAAACGTCTGTTTTTAAAAAAATTGTGAGTGACGTGGAAGCGTATAACCCGTGGTTTGAAGAGGGCGTAGATGCGAGAATGAAGAAGAGTTTTACACTGTTGCAAAAAGTTACATCGGCGATTAAACAACTTGCAACCGGTAAACCTCCAGACGAGAACGACGAGTATTTACATATGCCCGAAAAGACTTCCCGCGAGTGTCTAGAATATTTCTGCGAAACGGTATGTAAAATATAAACTCCCGAGTTCTTACGCAAACCAACAAGCCACGACATGGCGCGTTTGTACCAAGCTCATGAGGAGAAACATCACCTTCCCGGTATGGTCGGTAGCCTTGATTGCACCCATTTCATTTGGAGAATGTGTCCCACAGAGTTTCGGGGCCAATACATGAGAGGAGATCACCAATACCCAACAGTTATGCTCCGAACGGTGGCCTCTCAAGATTTATGGGTTTGGCATATTTTTTTGCGGTCATCTAGATGCACAAAATGACATCAATGTGCTTCAACAATCTCCATTATTTCTTACTAAACGAAATGGATGTGCGCCAAAATGTCCTTTTTACGTTAACAACCACTTATAC
This sequence comes from Helianthus annuus, assembly GCF_002127325.2. NCBI lineage: Eukaryota > Viridiplantae > Streptophyta > Magnoliopsida > Asterales > Asteraceae > Helianthus > Helianthus annuus. Next base: position 82,565,425 of record NC_035444.2, on the reverse strand, counting down.
AAACGTGGTTACTATCTCGTGGATGGAGTCTACCCTACATGGTTGACGTGTGAGGGTATGGGTATAAATTTAGATATATTTTAAGCACTTTTTACTCCCGAATCAAACTTTAAATTTATAAAACACGATACAATACTATCATTCTACACACGCTAGGGTAAGTGCACCCATCGTGGACGTACTATAGTGATGGTAAGATTCCGAGGTCGTCCAAGGACACAAGAGCTTTTAATACCGGCTTACCGTTAACATCTAATCTAACCAAATTTTGATAAAAGTTTTGAAAGTTTTAAAAGATAAACTAGAAAATAAAAATGTAAATATAAGGAAAACAAATAGACAAGAAGGAATCACTTGGTTTCAACTCCTCTTTTATGTATCCTTTAATGATTTCCGCACTTAAGGCTTTTTAAGAGATTATCTTAGTTATAGTGGTAGGCCCCTCTTGTGAAGGCGACGTTACCCTCAACCTATTGGTCTGAGTCAGCAGGGATACAGTCCCGCAAGGTCGGATTATTGAAAGATAATTAAGCAAGTTATTAATTCGAAAAGTGGTAGGCCCCTCTTGTGAAGGCGACGTTACCCTCAACCTATTGGTCTGAGTCAGCAGGGATACAGTCCCACAAGGTCGGGTTATTGTTTTAATAATAGTTTATAAATAAGGGATTACAAGCCGTTCTTGCTTCCCCCGATTGATGCTATCTGCCTCAAGGGAAGTCCTAATTGTCACACCTGTGTCACTTCAACCATCAAAGAAATACCAAACCAATGAAATATTGTATTTCATACTTGGGATTTGTAAAAATATGTGTATCATTTGCACATATCAATTCTTGTTCGATTTCAGGCTCTAAATCGCTTTCTGGAAGGTTATACGCGCACTGATGCGTAAATATAACCAGTTTAATGCAACAAACGCTCTGGAATAGTGATGTAGGCTTAACATACCTTAAATAACCTTTACATAACTTAGAAATAAGTTTTGGAGGGTTTGGTGTGGCGAAATCAAGTTTATTCGCTTACAGGGACTAATTTCGACAAATTGCGAAAGTATGCCGATTTGTACTGTAACGAACATTCCGGAACATGACCATAAGTTAAACATACCCTAAATATCCTTTACATAACTTAGAAATAGGCTTCGAGGGGTTCGGTGTGCTAAAATAAACGTTTTGGTCATTCAGGGATTAAAAGCGTCAAAAAGTGCATAAGTTTGCATTTTCGCGCATATCTTACGTTCTGAATACATCCGGACATCCAAAACTTTATGTAATCATTAAAATATTTTATTTTAGTGATTGGCATGATAAAATTCCATTCATCGCGTAATTTGGATCGGTTTTCGCATTCGTTCGTGTTTCGTCGTAATTAACCGAACAACGCAACCGTACGACCAAAAGAACCGACATCCGAGATATTTTTGAGCATGTTTCATGTTCCCTATACTTTAACTTCATTTTAGAGCCTTGAAATGGGATTAACGAGGCTTAAACGTGTCAAAAATGCATCAAAAACCATGTTTTGCACATTCAGGGACCAAAATTGACAATCTGCCATAATTATCTTAGGAAGGGACCAAAATGAAAAATCTAAATTACAGCTTGTTACAGCTGTTCCCCTCATTTGCACATGGTTTTAATGAAACTATGGGCTCCCATGGTTTCACAAAACCATGGGCACATTTGTACGGATGAGATCGAAGCTCGTTTTACGATGAACGATCTTAACGGTTGTGCAAAAACTATAAATACCCACCATGTTTTCATTCATTCCTCACATTTGAATCTGATTCAAGCTCTCTAAGTGGAAGTATATGCTTCCTACCTGAGAGAGAATCGGATCAAATCTTGCGGGGACCTTCTGTAAGTATTCTTTCGTGCTTTTCTTTCGTTTTAACGTTAAAGTCAAACTGCGTTTGACTTTCTGCTTTGACCAGTCAATGGTCAACGTGAAGTTCTGAACTTCATAACGTGAGCGTAATCACGATGGTTATAGTCCATAGTGACTATACCTACTGATTACCACGTTAACTAGGCTCAGTGACGAGTCGTAGTTTCGGCCAAAATGCGTTTTCTCGCGTATTTTGTAACCAAACTACTCTAGGGTATCAAAACCATTTGTTTTGATACCAAACCTGTTTTCTAACTTAACTAAACATGTTCTAGCATGTTTAGCTCGTCACTTTTAGATTTGTGCTTGTTTAGGGTCGTAAAGGTAAGCGATCTAATCAATCGCTTATACTTTCGAACCCGACCCATTTGGTCGATCATTAGGGTCCGACCAAACACATTAGGTGACCATAGTTGTATAGGGAATAACCTTCTGAGGTTATACCTTATGGTCATGTCGTTTAAATAGTTGTATGATAGGTAGTTTATATGCCTTAGGAAAATTACCAAAATACCCTTTTTACGCATAAATTCATTTTAAGCATATGTAACGTAACTTTTGACATCTAAACTGATTTAGCAACAACATTAAACATGTTAAGGCATATTTCACTTGTCATAGGGCTAGTTAGGCGTTCCGAACGCGTTTTACGCGAACGACGCGTTAAAGTAGCATAAGCTACCTAAACGGGTCGTAATGGGTCATAAGCACTTAGGCTAGGTTTCATTTTCGTATGTAGGCTTTATTAAACCATATCATATGAGTTCCAATACTCATTTGGTTTACGAAACCTCATACTATCCAATCTCCCGATTTAGGTCCGGTTATTTATGTAGTTATCTATATAGGGTGTCGTTTGATTCCGTGATCCCTCTAGCTTTGCTTGGTTGTTTTTCAAGACTTCTAAGCACCCTCAAGTGAGTACATAGTCCCCTCTTTTACTGTTTTCCAAACATTTTGAGGTGAAACACATGTGCCTACTTGTTACTTTCATGTTTTTCGTATTTTCACGTCATATACTTGTTATGTTCACTAGTACACTATTAGTACATGATTTCATTATGTTTTTGCTATGTATGTCCATTGTGTGCATACTTAGTACATCGTTTTACATGACATTTTATGCTATGTATGTTCGTTTAGCGCATACTTAGTACATTGTTTTACATTACCTTTTCATGCTATGTATGTTCATCATACTTAGTACATTTGTTTTACATCACATGCTATGTATGTTCATTTTGTTCATACTTAGTACATTCACATCACATCACATGCTTACATTTTGGTATGACATTTGGTTTGTTTAAATGGGACAATGTACATTCATTAACATTGATCACGCCGCTCGGTAGTAGGTAATGGTACCATAGGACTTGACAAATCCCGTTCCTAAAATCCTAGGTTTGTTTGGATGGATGGAATGACCAAATCCGAAAACATTTATTTTTGATAACCTTTACTCTAAGGTTATCCTGTTGTCTCAAGGCTTGAATGTATGGAATTTTCACAATACCGCATAAATGTTTGTATCAGTATAGCATGCATTTCCGCAAAGCATAACATTGATTTAAACTGAGTTTTACTTCAATACTTTGTTTTGTGCATTTTCACCTATGGTTTAGTCGATACATATTTCACTTGCCATACATGACATTTTGTTTACACATTACATGATTGACATTTGACATAGACATTTTGACATGGTTTTCACAATGACATTTGAAAATTGGTTTAGACATGGGCAATTTACAATGGTGGTTTGTTTGGGTAAGTGATTTAAGTAACGAGGCGTGTGTAATGTGATACAAGCATGGTGGATACGCCGCTGGTACTTCCTATATATAAGTGCTTGTATTATATTACATGTCGTAGCGTTATTTAAATCATTCAATTTGGATTTACACATTTTTACACAAATGGCATATTTTTTCACAAGACATTGTTTTACAAAAACAGTTTGTATTATACAAATTCATTTTTACTTGGTTATTCATTTAACCTTACAATCATTCTTTTATCTATACATATCTATCATCGCTTTTCAAACGATTTATAAAACAAAACATTTTACAAGGATCATAACTGATTTTTATTAAACAACTTTTTCTAAACTTATAAGTCATGAATCCTAAATCAACAAAACCTATGTACTCGCCGGCATTTTTATGCTGATGTACCTATTTTCACATGTGTTTTAGGAGATGACGCATAGGATTGATCAAGATACACATAGGCGGACTTGGGCCTTAGTGACAATAAAAGATGCAAGACTAGTTAATTTCGTTATACTTCTTTGTTTGTTAAGACATTGTAACTCTTTAATCAATAAATCAACATTTCTATTTTCCATGTGTTATGAAACAATGATTCTGTTACAACACTCCCCGACGATTCCGCCACGTTTTGTTGTTTTACGTGATCGGGGTGTGACACTAATAGGATTGAATCAGATCCCCGCAGGATCTTAGGGTTGGCAATTCTGACACGAACACGATAACACGACACGAACCTACACGAAGTTATCATGTTTTGTGTTTGACCTTAACAGGTTTCGTGTCTAAAGCAGGTCGACACGATAAGACCTTATCAGGTTTCGTGTCTAAACAGGTTAAAACCCGTTAACTTGTTAAGACCCGTTAAGTACATGTTAATATTTAAAAATATTATATGTGGGTGTGGACATGGTGTCATTAGTCGTGGGACTTGGGATGAATTATACACAAACACACGCGGTTCTTTTTCCACAATCCAAATGCTAATTTTTAAATCTCTCTCACAAACACCACCATTTTCAATTCGGTTCACAGCTTCCCCAATTCGGTCGTGTTCGTGTCTTAAACATGTAGTGTTCGTGTTTTAACAGGTCGTGTTCGTGTCTTAAACAGGTCGTATGATACGTTGGTAATTTTTTCGTGTCTTAACAGGTCATTTCGTGTAACCTGTTTATTAACAGGTTCGTGTTCGTGTTTCGAAAATCTGACACGATAAGATTTTGTGTCGTGTTCGTGTTTACTTGTTTCGGGTTCGTGTCTTATCGTGTCTGTGTCTTAACAGATCAGGTTGACACGTTATGCCAGCCCTACAGGATCTATACACTGAACGAGGCAAGAACTTTACCCAAACACCCTTCTAACCCCCTTCCAGGCAGTTAACGCGCTTTATATAGACCGTAAAGACACGAATGAGTAAATCAACAAAACATGAAGAAATGATTAAGTAAAGTTCACCTTCAATATAAAAAAAAACTAGTTATTAAAGTCATTAATACATACCCAAATAAAAAGTTGCCAAAGATTGGAAATCAAAAGTAATACATAAAATATTTGTCTTCACCAAGTGATGTAAGAGATTTAGCCAAGCATGGCCTTTGTTTGACAAGAATTCTTACGATTGATCTTGGATCCCGAGACTACTACACACTCTAAAAGATGAAAGATGGATGATGGTGGTGGATATTGGTGTTGTAGTGGTGGTAAACTGATGGCAAGTGTGAGAGAAGTGGTTTGCCAAGGGATGAGTTTGAATGAAACCAAGCACCCCTATTTATAGCTGGAAACAGAGTCTTCACACGGCCCCGTGCCCACTTGGCATGGCCCCGTGGTCTTCAATTTCTCTCCCTTCATTAACTACAGATTTTAGGTCTTGTACTAACACGCCCCGTGGTGGCAGAGCACGACCCCGTGGTGATTGTACTTGTTGTACTATCTCAGATTCTGCAAAATCTTAGAGTTGACCATGACCCATGTTGACTTGACACGGCCCCGTGTTGGTTTGTCTTTTGCTGTTGTCTTGGTTTGTCTTTTGCTGTTGTCTTTTTCTGCAGGGAATCTTGACTGGGTATGGCCCCGTGCCTACGCTTCTGTTTTTGTTATTTTTGTTGTTTTGGATGTGGATGGGGGTTCGACGAGTCGTGTCAATCCTTCTTCTTTGTATTTGTGTTGGTTTTTGTTGTTAGTTTGTTCGTTTTATTCGTTTAAGCTCTTTTGATCCTGTAAATTAAAAGTAAACAAAGAAACATGCTTTTTCCAACATGAGTACCGAAAAGGGTTGATTTTATGCCTTGTTTGATGTAATTTATATGTTGCATTTTACGTACATCAATGGTTCGTGTTTGTCAAATCATTTTCATGTCCTCACTTACTAGACGAAAAGAAGTTTAAGAAGCAACACGAGGCGACAAGAAAATACGTGGAACAGACTTTTGGTGTTTTGAAGTCATAATGGAGTATAATGAATAGGCCAATGCGTGCTAAGACTGTGAAAATAATTAGGTATGTGGTGTGTACGTGCATTATTGTCACACCCTCAAAATCCACAAGCAGGGTAATACCGCGAGGCGTGTGACTGACCAGGATCATACCACCAATCATACTGAACATTAAGTAAAGTAAAGGAAAACTATCGCAAACAAAACGTTTAGTGTTCACAAACCAAAGTCCAAAACCAAATTTAAAAGTTAGCGAAAGCATAAAGTCTAAAACCCATTAATAATTTAAAACATAAAGTTTAATGTTAGGAACCCAACAGTTGGATTCTTGCCACAATGTCCACTCCTCGTGCAAGCTCCAGCCATGTACCTAACGACCAGCAAAGCATGCAGTAGTGTGTCAACAAAAAAAAAGTTGGCGAGTTCACAGTTGTTTGTTCGTTTTAATGTTGTTACAAAAACCCAAAAGTTGTTAAGTTTCTTGTTCTTTATAAAAACATGCCATGGGGAGCTACCCCACTGTTTTAAACCACTAGACCCGTTACCATATCGAATACTGACTTAAGTTATGTTGAGTGCCCCGAGTCAATGTCTATCATCATTGACTAAGTGCCTAAGTATATTAGTCCACGCCCGTCCTCTGCGGCACGGTGTGAGACTTGTCAAACCTAATAGCGCTATTTAACTAATAACCCGTTCGCCATTGGCCCGACGATTAAGTCGATATAAAATATGGGGAACTTAGATAAAGTTGTTGTCTAGTATGCTTAAGACATGTATTATAATGGTTGTCGACCTTCCCAAGGAGGGCGGAGGTACGTATTCTACCTAAGGAGAATACGCAGGTTGTATCCCACCTAAGGGGGATAGTTGTTGTTTAACCCATTCCCAAAACCACGGGGAATCCCATGCTTTGATGAAAAGTGTGAATTCACCTTCGATTGCTCGGTTGGTCTCTTAAAATGGTTAGAAGTCAAGGTAGGTCAATCACGTCCTAATACGATTACCATTTAGTTTATTAGTGTGTTCAAGTAAGGCACAAAGCTCCTACACGTATCTAACATGTACCATGCACTCACTTTGACAACTTACGTACATACACATATTCCACATATAATTACTCATGATCATGCATAAAATAATTCACATAACACTTTTGTTGACATTAAATAAGTTTGATCATTCTCAGATAGCATAAACAACCTTTAGATACGCAAATAACAACATATAACGTTTCAGCTTTTACGTCAAGAACTGGGCTGTTTTCGGGTATTTTTATAAAATAGTTATCTTATTCCAAAAATTCCAAATAATTTACAAAACTTTCTAAACGGTCCACGTCACCTTGTGTAAAAATCTCGGGACTTAATTCATTACCGATTATTTAATAAAAATCATTTACTGGGCTGCAGTCAGATTCGTCACTTTCTGACTGCAGTCCACGGAACAATTTATTTAAAAATCATCGTCTGTCCGAATGGCGAAATTCCAGCGGGAGATTTACAACAACATCTGTGCCCAGCTACTGTACGAAAATTACCTCCTAACTCTATACAGACTACAAGTTATAATGAAAAGCGTAACACGTATTTTGTGCAGAAAAAACGCAGCTTTCGCTGTTGTGTAAAACGGCTCTTTAAGAATAGCAAACGACCTCAGAAAAATGTGATTCCAGCGCCATTTGAAGTGTTTTTCGAAAAAGTGTGACTTAGCCTTCAGAAAATCAAATTTTCGATCTATAACGATCCGTTTACAGCCAACTGAAGTTGGCTGTTTTCGCTAATCAGCAATCTGTTTTCCATTTAAACGATACCAAAACGCATTTAAATGTTTATGACACTTCCTAATATCGACTAATAGCAGATTACCCCATCCATTACCATCTAACCATATCAATAATCACACAACCCTAGATATAAAACATCATGATTTTCGCAAAACGCAGCCCATGCTCGTGTATTCATGCATATAATCGATTTTCTCAACAGTAATACGAAACTAATCATGCATCAGCAAATACCTATCATAACAACTCAAGATCACAGCCATGTCTTACATAAAAACACACCATGAACCGCAATCTTAATCAAGAACACTAACTTTGGAGAGAAGAGGAGGACAAACGAGGAAGAAAAAGGCGAATGAGAAGCTGATTTGCGAACCGAGGGGGCGTCTCTTGCTGTCGCGCACCAACGGGGTAGGATAGGGGTTCTTGTTATTTTTTTTCTCATGTAATGTACGTATATAATTAAACATAGGGGTGTTTGGGCTTAATGGGCTGCAAAGAACAAGAGGGTGCGGGTTGAGCTTATTGTTTCGCACAAGGGGGTAATGGGGTGGGGTTGGGCCGGTTGGTTGCGCAAGGGGGAAAGGGGTGGGTTTTGGTTGGGTTTATTAAGTGGTGGTTTCGTGAGTTTCACGAAATAACTAATTAAGACGTTTCGTTTCACAAAGTAATATATTACAATGTTTCGTTTCGCAAAATAGCATAACAGAATATTTCGGTTTCGGATTTCGGTTTCACGTAATTCACATTGCACATTACCGAGCTCACAACCATTCAAAAATAATCAAACACCACATTCAATCATATAACGTACGTGTAATTACAAAGTAAAGTGAAATGTACATGGATTTATACGAGTTGTCACATCATCCCCAAGTTGAAAGAAATTTCGTCCCGAAATTTAGCACATAGTCACTGAGGAAGCTAGTTGTGTTGTGCGTTTTCCTGGGGTATCACATCATCCCCCTGTTGGTTTGGAATTTCGTCTCGAAATTCCGAAGTAGCTTCAGTACTGGACTACCATTTCTTAAACAACTGGGGTACTTGTGTGACAACCCTCACTAAACCAGGTATCCGTACGACTTAATTAATGACTAATTACTGCTTAATTACTGTGCTTACTTGAAATTACTGATGAACTGCTACTTGATTTCTGATACATGCATATTCCTGCATCATACTTTACATACCGTCACTACATTATTTACATGCTGAACCTTAGTGACAAACATGATGCACAAAAGCACAGTAGCACTATGAACGGATAACCTATTGAACATGCTGATAAAGCCAGCATCAGGCAGGCACTGCCTCTAAGGCCTGAATGAGCCAGAAAGATTTTACTACACCCATAGTGAGTGTAGGGATACAAGGGTTGTAGAACTGCGTCTCTAGGGATAAGTTACAATGACTGGATGTGCCTAAAACGTACACTGAGCACAAAACCCAGCACTTTAATTAACAATTCAGCTTTTAGCTAACTAATAAAGTGCCAAAACATGAGAAAAATATTACTAGACACTTTCCAAAGTGTCGGGAATAAGTTGTGTCACTAAAAAGGGTATTAACGACACTTAAAAGCTTTGTTAAGCGCTTTAACGGATTACTATCCAACCGAACAACCGGACTATACCCGGAACATGAAAATATTGCCATAAACATTATTTGTCTTTTTCTGAGCCAGTTAGGGTCCCTGAATACCCTAACACCCGCTATAAAACACAACACACAACTAACCGGGTTAAGCACTTAACTAACTAACTTAACCTAACTAGTATCCAACTAATTAGTTGAAAATGAACTAGCTAACCCCCCCCCCCCCCCCTTGAGCCGATTTCGGTCCCCACGGGACATATCTTGTACCATTTTGAATATTATATTACCTCTTGTCCCATATCTAAATGACATCAAATCCAATGGATCATAGTCCTAAACATTGTCTATAAGTAACATGTAATGCACATTATAATCTTTCACTTAACACCACACAAGAACACTTCCCCTCCCTCTCTCAAAGGCTTCGGCCGAACCCCCTATATCCATCCATCAATTCTTTCAAGCTTGATGATCACATTCCAACATCATACAAGTGTCAAGGGTCACGCATAAGGAGTCTTGGTGCACTCGGAACTCGAAGGACCTCATTCTCTTGCTTTTATCCACTCTATTTGCGCTTAGATTCTTCCCTAGCCCCGAGCTAGTGGTATGTTACTTAAATCACTTACTCGAACTATTTTGAAGTGGTTAATATGATGCGTATCGGTTAAAACTCGAAATCTTACAAGTTGATGCTTTAAAGTCTACTAAAAACACAAATAAAGATGGTTAAAAGCTTATAAGTTGTGTAAATGTTGTAGTAATTGATTTGTGTGGTTATTCGGACCCGATCTATGTTGTGGTAGCTCGGATCATCATTTAACCCGGGTTGGTCATGATCATAGATCATGACATAAGGTTGTTTTGAATGAAGCAAGGGTTAAAGGGTGAGACTCTACCACACACGAATCATGAACTTGTGTAAAAGCGTTTTTACTTGTAAAATAGTGTTTAAAACTAGTAGATCCACGTATCTACAAGTGGTATTTTCAAAGGACCGAGTGTCAAGAAAATCATGTTTTCTAAAGACGGATCTTATGATAACTAGAATGATTTTTAGAACACACAAGTGTGTAAACACTTGTGTAATGCAAAGTTTCGACAAAATAACTATTTTTGTAAAATTTACAAGAAGATGTAAAGACGGACTTTCTATAAAAACGGGGTTTTTACGAAACTGGACTAATTTATATTAAGATCCGCTAAAAGTAATGAGATTTACTTCATATTTTTTAGTAAATCACAAGTTCATGAAATCTTTGCGATTTACATATTATTTAACTGGTTGATGCGTTGAATATTGTTTTGATTGAATAAGAAATTGGTTGAATTGATTTGTAAAAGAAAATGATACGCTTGAAAGCGTGGCCACCTCCAGTTACAGAGGAAACTCTGGCGAAATTTTTCCAAAAACCTAACACTTAGAATTATTTTCACTATAAGTGTTAGAAATACTTTTCGACATGTTTTCAGAATATAAGTTTCGCCACGACTTTATTTACAAAATATCGGAGGTGGGATTTTCACAAAATTAAACGTGATAAATATATATTTAGTAAATATATTTTTCACAACATTATTTGTCATTATTTTGTGAAGTATATATAATATTGTTTTTAGGGTAAAAATAATATTATCAAACGTAACGGATCCAAAATAATACGAACGCTTTCACGATAAATATATAAGTTACACCGGTAATTACTATTACCACTCGATCGTTAAAACGTAACTTACGCAATTTACGGAAATATTCATGCACGCGTATATTTGACAAAGTATTATTTTGGGAAAATTTTGTAAAGTAAAAATATAATATTTTGAGAAAAATATTTATATTTTGGGATTGGAAATAAATATATATTAAGTGAGACTTAATGATATAATTCGAACGCACATGTATTTAATCCCCCATCCTTGGGAAGAAATAATTACCAAGTATGCACGGAATGTAAACACGAAATAGTGGTCTAACTATTTCCCAAAAACCTAAACCATAAAGCTAAGGCACGGCCATCCGTCTAATAGAGTTAGTACATGGAGGTCGTTGCACAGCTGCTTGACTTGGAGTATACTTGGTAGAGACGCACCGCTGTGAGTTCATGTCCCCCTTTTCTCTTAACTGTTTTCAGTTTTCTAAACTGCGGGGGTGAAATACATGTTACTTTGATTATGAATACTTTATACATGGTATGGTTAGCGTAAGGAGGGTTACTATTTAGATCATGTGAATGGGTAGGCGGAAACTTGAGGTCATTAATCCTCAGGGTAGGACCGAGGGGCAGGAGCGATAGATCTATTTGGGTGTAGCGAGCCCAGTCCCAGGCCCAGCATAACGGACCTCGGGATGACTTTGTACCCGGCGCATAAATCTGCTAGGTTTGAGCCTTCCTACTTGCATTTCACACATATCAATGGCCTTGCAAACCATTGGTGATCTCTTTTTCCTTATTTGCTACATACCAGGATTTTTATACAAACAAAGGTTTATTTACTCACTTACACATGAACTCGCTCAACATTATTGTTGATTTTTTTTCAACTTACATGTATTTCAGGGAATTAAAGGATCTGGCACGGTATGGCACGTTTTCCCGCTGCACTAGTACGAGGTCATCCGGGTTTAGGGAATGTGACTCTTTCCTGGACAAGTCACAGTCCTTAAACCATGTTTATGTTATGTTTGAGTTTGTTGTGTTTGTCGAACAATGTTATGATCGTTAGGGTGTTTTCCCGTTAAAACAATGTTATTGTATTTTGGTTTTAAAACTTAATCGAAGGGATGATCTTGCATGATTTTATTCATATAGCTTTGTTATGCTTAAGCTATGGTATTAAGAAGTCACACCAAATTAACCACGCTTCCGCAAAGCCAGGGTGTGACAGCTTGGTATCAGAGCTCTGATCATAGCGAACTAGGATTCCTTCTCGAGTCTAGACTATGATCACTAGGGCTCTCACGAAAACATTTTTACTGCATACAACTTAAGTCCAGATCCAAAACCTTTTTATAAACAAATGTTGAGCACATTTTATTTATTTATTTTTAGGCTCAGTCTTGGAGGCTGAGGCTCGGTCTTGCAGGCCGAGGCTCGATCTAGGAGATCGAGGTAGATAGCTAGTGAGACTAGGAAGAGTAGGCTCAGTCTTGGAGGCTGAGGCTCGGTCTTGGAGGCCGAGGCTCGATCTAAGAGATCGAGGTAGATGGCTAGTGAGACTAGGGAAAATAGGCTCAGTCTTGGAAGACTGAGGCTCGGTCTTGGAGGCCGAGGCTCGATCTAGGAGGTCAAGGTAGATGATAGAGCAGTCTTAGAGACTGGGAGGAAATTTGGCTAGTGGGACTAGGAGTGTCAGTCTAGAAGACTGGGAGGCTAGTGGGACTAGGAGAATTATGTGATTTCTTACTTGGTGACTAATATGTTTATCTGATTATATGACTGATTCTTTGTGCATATATGTGTTTATGATACAGACATATGGACTCGCCCGGTACAGGCGACTCAGACACCACAGGACCCAGACCTATAGTATCTGATGACCTAGCATCTTCAGAGCACGAGGTGCACACGTCGGACGTTTCTAGCACGGACGAGGACGACTTCCAGCCCTTCGCGCTACCTGACGGGGCTGATGAGCTCGCCGATGGCCCTCTTGTTGAGTACCTACCGTTAGTGGAGATTCCTGCTCCCATACCCTTAGCTGTTTACCCTGCCTACGATTTACTTCTTGACGCCGAGGCTGATGGCGATATTGATCAGTTTGACGATGATCTCCTAGAGGATGATGAGGAGGGCGAGGCCCTCATAGCCGACGGAGGACTTTTACTGCTTGCAGATGCTCCAGCTGCGGAGTCACCTGCACACTCACCTGCTCCAGACTCCTTCGAGTCTGTGGCCTCCGCACCTTCCCACACTTTCGCACAGCACTTTTCACATGGTTCAGATCCTGACCAGGCATCCTCTGTTGCCCATATTCCTAGCTTTGCTTTCGACCACGAGGATGTGGAGGATTCCGATCCTATCTTTCCCCCAGGGTTCGACCCGGATCAGGATATAGAGTTTATACCGATGGATCAGCCTATGGAGGATCCAGTCGACCCAGCTGACCTAGTGGATCCCATCGACCTCGAGTTTAACTTTGAGATGGCTTTTGATGATCCCGAGCCTGCCATGGCCCCTGAGCAGGCAGCCGCTCTAGACCCTGTGCTTGAGCATGACCCCGTTCATGTTGGCATGCCTATTGAGCCTGTGTTTGCTGACCCACCTGTAGATGATCCCCCTGTGGATGCTCCGTTGTTGGAGGGCGATCATGTCATTGCTGCTGATCATGTTGATCACCCATTTATTGCTGATGCACCCGTTCACCCTCTTGTTGCTCCCCCACCTGATCCCGTTCCACTAGAGCCCGAGCATGCACTGTTCGCGACCCACATGGATCCGCCAGATGAGCACGCACAGCATGGGTGGATTCCTGCTGATGATGATGTTCCACCTTTTCCCCCTCATATCACTGATGCTCGACACGTTGATTTCTCTTTTCCATTTCCTCAGTTTACACCTCCAGCGCGACCTGGAGAGGGTTCCTCGGCCCATCCCTTTGGGCAGGTGCCGACGTCTGTTCCCTTCATGCCACAGTTTCCACCTGTTTTACCCCCTGTTTCTCCATATCATGCGGCACCTTTTGATCCAGCCAGGGAGCCGTTTCTCTGGTCATCGCCGCCTGTCATGCCACCGACTGACCCCTACCATCCCTTCCATGTGGGGCACACTATTGAGGACGTTTTGATGTCTTTTGTTTTTCAGCACGAGGCACACACACAGCGCATTCAGGAGCTGGAGAGAGCTCAGCCGCCGCCGTGTCAGTGCCAGGGTCAGACCCACTCTCCTTTGCAGCCTTCTCGACCTATACCACCAGATTATGCTGCACGCCTCTTTGCCCTAGAGCAGCAGGTTGCTTCTTTCATTCGTACTCAGAGAGCCATGGAGGAGGACTGGCTCCAGTTGCGTCGTTTGTTTTACACTCACTTTCCCCCTCCTCCACCGCCATACATATAGAGATCATCAGTACCGTTTAGGTAGACGTTGGTGAGAAGACAGCGATTGCTTTTGACTGCACAACATTTTTGGAGACTACTTTCTGACTATGACTTTTGTTGATTTTGTACATGGGATGTAGTGACACTGATTTGATATAGTTTTTGGACTGGGGTGATGTAGCCCTTAGTCGATTGATGTTGTATGACACTGTGATGTACTTGTATACTTACTATGTGGTCTCGATACATGGCAATCGCAGTATTCTCATCATATTTGATGCTTGATTGATTAATTATGTTTTGATGACATGGGATGTTGTGTGAATGATATTTGTGATGATATGTGAATGATATACTGATAACATGAGATGTTATGTACTATTACTATCATTATATACGTACGCTTTACTATGGCCTGACCAACGTAAGCACATCTTTAGAAGATGCCGCCGAGACGACAAGAACCGCAAATGCCTACCAATCAGGCAGAACTCCAGCAGATCATTGCTGCTGCCATTGCACAATACGCCGCCTCTCAGGGAGGGATTAGTGGAAGCAACTCAGGCAACACTGGCAACAACAACAACCCACCTCATGGTAATACTAAGTCATTTAGACATACCGTGACCTATTTGGATATCTATAGCAAAGATGCTAATGCCGTTCACATGTTATACTGTACGTGCAGGGTGCACCTACAAGCAGTTTCTAGACTGCAAGCCGGTCAATTTTGATGGCACAGGAGGTGCTGTCGCCTTTGTTCGTTGGGCTGAGAAAACTGAATCTGTTCTTCGCATGAGCAAATGCGCACTAGATCAGCAAGTCACCTATATCTCTGGGCTATTCTTGGATGGAGCCCTATCTTGGTGGAATTTGCAAGTACAAACACTTGGTGAAGCTGCTGCCTACGCGCTAACCTGGACCGAACTGAAGGAACTTATGCGCAAAAAGTATTGTTCCCGCGCTGAAATCCAAAGATTGGAGACAGAGTTCTGGCATTTAAGGATGGAAGGTCCAAAGATCGCAGAGTACGTTCAGAGGTTCCACGACTTATCACATGTGGTACCCTACATGGTCACTCCAGAGTTCAAAAGGATTGAACGTTTTATTTGGAGATTAGCTCCTCAAATCATAAGCATGGTGACCTCCTCCAAGCCTGCGACTATTACTGAGGCGATTGATTTGAGCGTGGCTCTCACCGAGGAAGCTATTCGCCTGAACAAGTTTGATGAAGCTGAGCCAAAGAAGAAAGAGACTCATGTGGAGTCATCAGGAGGTAACAAACGGAAGTTTTCAAACTTCAAGCAAGGCACTAGCGGTGTGGTTAAGAAAGGGGAATCAAGCACGCCAGCTCAGGTTACAGCTGGTAGTGGGAAAAAAGGAAAAGGATACATGGGCGCCCAGCCCAAGTGTAATACCTGCCAGCGCCACCATTCTGGCCATTGTGGTTTGAAAGTTTGTGAAGCTTGTGGAAAGACTGGCCACTTGAAGGATTCTTGTTGGGCCATAGCTGGCCAGAGAGGCCAGGGAGGATTCGGAAACAGAAACACCAACCGGGGCGGGAATGGAAATCGCCCACAAGTGAACAATGGAGGTGATGGAAATCGAGTTAACAATGCTAATCAAGCGGGCGCTGTAAATCGTAACCAGAAGAACTATCAAGTTGGAAATGGTGGTGGAAATGGGCAAAGGCCCGGATGCTTCAACTGTGGTGATCTTGGGCATTACAAGAGGAACTGCCCAGAGTTAAACCAAGCCCGTGGTAGAGTGTTTAACATTGAAGCAAGGGAAGCACGCCAGGACCCCAATGTCGTTACTGGTACGTTCCCTGTAAACCAACGCTATGCATCCGTCTTATTTGATACTGGCGCCGATTATAGCTTCGTATCATTAGAATTTAAGAATATGCTTGGTTTAGCCACTAGTAAATTAGATATTCCGTACTCGATCGAATTGGCTAATGGAAAGTTGGTAGAAGCCAATGAAGTTATCAGAGGTTGTGTGATCGAATTGGGAGAGCGTGAGTTTGCTCTGGATCTACTACCAGTCCAGTTGGGAAGCTTCGACGTGGTGGTAGGAATGGATTGGTTGTCAAGCAACAAGGCTGAGATAGTTTGTCACGAAAAGGTAGTTCGTATCCCAACCGAAGATGGTGAAACAATTATGGTTCATGGAGAGAAGCGTGATACACCGTTGAGGATTATCAGCTGTTTGAAAGCTCGAAAATGTTTACAGAAGGGATGTGCTGCCTTTCTGGCACACATTGTAGATAAGAAAGCGGAAGAACCGAAGATCGAAGACATCCCTGTCGTGAGGGAATATCCAGAAGTCTTCCCAGAGGACTTGCCTGGATTGCCGCCTCAGAGGCAAGTAGAGTTTCACATCGACTTAGTTCCAGGCGCCGCGCCTGTGGCTAAGGCACCCTATAGACTTGCCCCTTCTGAGATGCAAGAACTGTCAACACAACTTCAGTAATTGTTAGACAAGGGATTTATCCGACCAAGCTTCTCGCCTTGGGGAGCTCCAGTTTTGTTTGTCAAGAAAAAGGACGGTAGTTTCCATATGTGCATTGACTGCCGGGAGTTGAACAAGCTGACGATCAAGAAAGGATACCCTTTGCCAAGGATTAATGATATGTTTGACCAACTGCAAGGTTCGAGCTTTTATTCAAAGATCGATCTTCGATCTGGATACCATCAGTTAAGGATACAAGAGGAGAGTATCCCGAAGACAGCCTTCAGAACTCGATATGGACACTACGAGTTTCTAGTCATGCCGTTTGGGTTGACAAACGCACCTGCAGTGTTCATGGGTTTGATGAATAGAGTTTGCAAGCCGTACCTGGATAAGTTCGTGATTGTATTTATCGATGATATCTTGATTTATTCAAAGAGGAAGGCCGAGCACGAACAGCATTTAAGAGCCATTTTGGAATTGCTGAAGAAGGAACAGCTGTATGCCAAGTTCTCTAAGTGCGAGTTTTGGCTACGAGAAGTCCAGTTCCTTGGACACGTGGTAAATGGAGATGGAATCCACGTGGATCCAACCAAGATCGAAGCGATCAAGAATTGGGAAACGCCAAAGACGCCAACCGAGATTCGGCAATTCTTAGGTTTGGCTGGTTATTACCGAAGATTCATTGAGAATTTTTCAAAGATCGCTCAACCATTAACGCTCCTCACGCAGAAGGATAAGAAGTTTGATTGGGGAATCAAACAGGAAGAAGCGTTCCAGATATTGAAAGATAAGCTCTGCAATGCGCCAATCTTAGCACTACCGGAAGGTACAGATGATTTTGTGGTATACTGTGACGCCTCACGTCAAGGATTGGGTTGTGTGTTGATGCAACGCCAACAGGTTATTTCTTACGCGTCACGCCAGCTGAAAGTGCATGAAAAGAACTATACCACTCACGATTTGGAACTCGGCGCAGTGGGTTTTGCTTTAAAGATCTGGAGGCACTACCTTTATGGTACCAAGTGTACAATCTTCACAGATCACAAGAGCCTCCAGCACATATTCAACCAGAAGGAGTTGAATATGAGGCAAAGACGATGGGTAGAGTTGTTGAATGACTACGACTGCGAGATTAAGTATCACCCAGGGAAGGCGAATGTGGTCGCCGATGCCCTAAGTCGAAAGGAGAGGATCAAGCCCATAAGGGTTAGGGCTTTGGAGATGATTATTCAGACCAATCTTTCCTTGCGCATTCGTGCCGCGCAGAAAGAAGCTCTCAAGGAAGAAAACCTTGAAGAAGAATATCTCCGTGGGATGGAGAAGCTATTGGTACCAAACAGGGAAGGAACGTTATGTTTTGAGAAAAGGATTTGGGTTCCTTTGTTTGGAGGTTTAAGGAAGGTTATTTTCGATGAAGCTCACAAATCGCGGTACTCTATCCACCCTGGAGCGGATAAGATGTATCAGGACCTTAAGGATTATTATTGATGGCCTAGGATGAAAGGCGATGTTGCTGTTTATGTGAGCAAGTGTTTAACATGCGCTAAGGTTAAAGCGGAATACCAGAAGCCTTCAGGACTTCTGCAACAACCGGAAATTCCCAAGTGGAAGTGGGAACAAATCTCCATGGATTTTGTTACGAAGTTGCCAAGAACGCCAAAAGGCCATGACACTATTTGGGTAATAGTGGATCGATTAACGAAGTCAGCGCACTTCTTACCTATCAGAGAGAAAGATAATACGAGCAAGTTGGCCGAAATTTACATGAGAGAAATTGTTACACGCCATGGGGTACCTCTCTCCATCATCTCTGATAGAGACGGAAGGTTCGTATCAAGGATTTGGCAATCCTTCCAAGAAGCTTTTGGCTCTCAATTGAATATGAGCACCGCATTTCACCCGCAGACCAACGGGCAAAGCGAACGGACGATATAGACCTTGGAAGACATGCTGAGAGCATGTGTGATGGATTTGGGCGGTAGCTGGGATAAGCATTTGCCTTTGGTCGAATTTTCATACAACAACAGCTACCACGCCAGTATTGGTGTCGCGCCATTCGAAGCCCTTTATGGCCGCAAGTGCAGATCACCGCTTTGTTGGTCTGACGCAGGTGATAGACAGTTGGTTGGTCCTGATGTGGTCCAGGAAACCACTGATAAGATCGCACAGATCCGAGATCGCATCAGTGCGGCTCGTGACCGTCAGAAAGCTTACGCGGATCGAAAAAGGAAACCTCTGGAGTTTGAGGTAGGAGATATGGTTTTGTTGAAGGTATCACCCTGGAAGGGTGTGGCACACTTTGGGAAGCGTGGGAAGTTGAATCCGCGGTATATTGGCCCGTTCAGAATTCTGGAAAGAATTGGGTCCGTAGCATACAAGTTGGATCTACCTGCCGAACTGAATGGTGTTCACGATACGTTCCACGTATCAAATTTGAGGAAGAGTCCAACTCAAGATACCGTTGTCATTCCCACCGACGAAATTCATGTTGACGACACGCTCCACTTCGTTGAAGAACCCGTTGAGGTTACGGATTGGAAAGTGAACAAGACCCGCCGGAGCAGTGTTAAGCTCGTCAAGGTTCGTTGGAATGCCAGACATGGTCCTGAATACACCTGGGAACGTGAGGACCAGATGAAAGAGAAATACCCCCACCTATTTCCCAAGGACCCTGCGACTAGAAGCAGAACTTAAAATTTCGGGACGAAATTTTTCTAACGGGGGGAGAATGTGACAACCCTCACTAAACCAGGTATCTGTACGACTTAATTAATGACTAATTACTGCTTAATTACTGTGCTTACTTGAAATTACTAATGAACTGCTACTTGATTTCTGATACATGCATATTCCTGCATCATACTTTACATACCGTCACTACATTATTTACATGCTGAACCTTAGTGACAAACATGATGCACAAAAGCACAGTAACACTATGAACGGATAACCTATTGAACATGCTGATAAAGCCAGCATCAGGCAGGCACTGCCTCTAAGGCCTGAATGAGCCAGAAAGATTTTACTACACCCATAGTGAGTGTAGGGATACAAGGGTTGTAGAACTGCGTCTCTAGGGATAAGTTACAATGACTGGATGTGCCTAAAACGTACACTGAGCACAAAACCCAGCACTTTAATTAACAATTCAGCTTTTAGCTAACTAATAAAGTGCCAAAACATGAGAAAAATATTACTAGACACTTTCCAAAGTGTCGGGAATAAGTTGTGCCACTAAAAAGGGTATTAACGACACTTAAAAGCTTTGTTAAGCGCTTTAACGGATTACTATCCAACCGAACAACCGGACTATACCCGGAACATGAAAATATTGTCATAAACATTATTTGTCTTTTTCTGAGCCAGTTAGGGTCCCTGAATACCCTAACACCCGCTATAAAACACAACACACAACTAACCGGGTTAAGCACTTAACTAACTAACTTAACCTAACTAGTATCCAACTAATTAGTTAAAAATGAACTAGCTAACCCCCCCTTGAGCCGATTTCGGTCCCAATGGGACATATCTTGTACCATTTTGAATATTATATTACCTCTTGTCCCATATCTAAATGACATCAAATCCAATGGATCATAGTCCTAAACATTGTCTATAAGTAATATGTAATGCACATTATAATCTTTCACTTAACACCACAAAAGAACACTTCCTCTCCCTCTCTCAAAGGCTTCGGCCGAACCCCCTATATCCATCCATCAATTCTTTCAAGCTTGATGATCACATTCCAACATCATACAAGTGTCAAGGGTCACGCATAAGGAGTCTTGGTGCACTCGGAACTCGAAGGACCTCATTCTCTTGCTTTTATCCACTCTATTTGCGCTTAGATTCTTCCCTAGCCCCGAGCTAGTGGTATGTTACTTAAATCACTTACTCGAACTATTTTGAAGTGGTTAATATGATGAGTAACGGTTAAAACTCGAAATCTTACAAGTTGATGCTTTAAAGTCTACTAAAAACACAAATAAAGATGGTTAAAAGCTTATAAGTTGTGTAAATGTTGTAGTAATCGATTTGTGTGGTTATTCGGACCCGATCTATGTTGTGGTAGCTCGGATCATCATTTAACCCGGGTTGGTCATGATCATGGATCATGATATAAGGTTGTTTTGAATGAAGCAAGGGTTAAAGGGTGAGACTCTACCACACACGAATCATGAACTTGTGTAAAAGCGTTTTTACTTGTAAAATAGTGTTTAAAACTAGTAGATCCACGTATCTACAAGTGGTATTTTCAAAGGACCGAGTGTCAAGAAAATCATGTTTTCTAAAGACGGATCTTATGATAACTAGAATGATTTTTAGAACACACAAGTGTGTAAACACTTGTGTAATGCAAAGTTTCGACAAAATAACTATTTTTGTAAAATTTACAAGAAGATGTAAAGACGGACTTTCTATAAAAACGGGGTTTTTACGAAACTGGACTAATTTATATTAAGATCCGCTAAAAGTAATGAGATTTACTTCATATTTTTTAGTAAATCACAAGTTCATGAAATCTTTGCGATTTACATATTATTTAACTGGTTGATGCGTTGAATATTGTTTTGATTGAATAAGAAATTGGTTGAATTGATTTGTAAAAGAAAATGATACGCTTGAAAGCGTGGCCACCTCCAGTTACAGAGGAAACTCTGGCGAAATTTTTCCAAAAACCTAACACTTAGAATTATTTTCACTATAAGTGTTAGAAATACTTTTCGACATGTTTTTAGAATATAAGTTTCGCCACGACTTTATTTACAAAATATCGGAGGTGGGATTTTCACAAAATTAAACGTGATAAATATATATTTAGTAAATATATTTTCACAACATTATTTGTCATTATTTTGTGAAGTATATATAATATTGTTTTTAGGGTAAAAATAATATTATCAAACGTAACGGATCCAAAATAATACGAACGCTTTCACGATAAATATATAAGTTACACCGGTAATTACTATTACCACTCGATCGTTAAAACGTAACTTACGCAATTTACGGAAATATTCATGCACGCGTATATTTGACAAAGTATTATTTTGGGAAAATTTTGTAAAGTAAAAATATAATATTTTGAGAAAAATATTTATATTTTGGGATTGGAAATAAATATATATTAAGTGAGACTTAATGATATAATTCGAACGCACATGTATTTAATCCCCCATCCTTGGGAAGAAATAATTACCAAGTATGCACGGAATGTAAACACGAAATAGTGGTCTAACTATTTCCCAAAAACCTAAACCATAAAGCTAAGGCACGGCCATCCGTCTAATAGAGTTAGTACATGGAGGTCGTTGCACAGCTGCTTGACTTGGAGTATACTTGGTAGAGACGCACCGCTGTGAGTTCATGTCCCCCTTTTCTCTTAACTGTTTTCAGTTTTCTAAACTGCGGGGGTGAAATACATGTTACTTTGATTATGAATACTTTATACATGGTATGGTTAGCGTAAGGAGGGTTACTATTTAGATCATGTGAATGGGTAGGCGGAAACTTGAGGTCATTAATCCTCAGGGTAGGACCGAGGGGCAGGAGCGATAGATCTATTTGGGTGTAGCGAGCCCAGTCCCAGGCCCAGCATAACGGACCTCGGGATGACTTTGTACCTGGCGCATAAATCTGCTAGGTTTGAGCCTTCCTACTTGCATTTCACACATATCAATGGCCTTGCAAACCATTGGTGATCTCTTTTTCCTTATTTGCTACATACCAGGATTTTTATACAAACAAAGGTTTATTTACTCACTTACACATGAAGTCGCTCAACATTATTGTTGATTTTTTTTCAACTTACATGTATTTCAGGGAATTAAAGGATCTGGCACGGTATGGCACGTTTTCCCGCTGCACTAGTACGAGGTCATCCGGGTTTAGGGAATGTGACTCTTTCCTGGACAAGTCACAGTCCTTAAACCATGTTTATGTTATGTTTGAGTTTGTTGTGTTTGTCGAACAATGTTATGATCGTTAGGGTGTTTTCCCGTTAAAACAATGTTATTGTATTTTGGTTTTAAAACTTAATCGAAGGGATGATCTTGCATGATTTTATTCATATAGCTTTGTTATGCTTAAGCTATGGTATTAAGAAGTCACACCAAATTATCCACGCTTCCGCAAAGCCAGGGTGTGACAACTTGCATTTCATCTGGTCCTCTCGTTCCCAAGTGAACTCTGGGCCACGACGGGAGTTCCAACGAACTCGAACAATAGGTATCTTGGTTCGTTTAAGAGTCTTGATTTCCCGATCCATAATTTCCACCGGTTCCTCGACGAAGCGCAACTGGTCGTCGAGAGTGAGTTCCTTGAAAGGAACAATGAGGGTCTCATCTGATAAACACTTTTTCAGATTCGACACGAGGAAGACGTTGTGAACACCACCGAGTTCTTCAGGTAAATTTAGTCTATAAGCCACCTTGCCAATTTTCTTAGTGATTTCAAAAGGTCCGACATATCGTGGATTAAGTTTGCCCCGTTTGCCAAAGCGAACCACACCTTTCCATGGTGAGACTTTAAGTAGCACCCGATCCCCAACCTAAAACTTGAAAGGTTTCCTACGCTTATCAGCGTAGCTTTTCTGATGGTCACGATTTGCGGCCATTCTTTGTCTGATTTGGGCAATCTTTTCCATTGTGTCGATAACGAGTTCTAGGCCAGTGATTTTGCTGTCGCAAACTTCTGCCCAACATAGAGGCGACAGACATTTCCGCCTGTACAAAGCCTCGAATGGAGCAGCCTTGATGCTGGTGTGGTAACTATTGTTGTATGAGAACTCCATTAAAGCAGGTGTCTTTCCCAACCGTTGCCAAAGTCGATAACACATGCTCGAAGCATGTCTTCTAGAGTCTGGATGGTGCGTTCAGTCTGCCCATCTGTTTGAGGGTGATAAGTCGTGCTCATGTCTAGACGTGAGCCAAAGGATTTGTGCATCGCCTGCCATAAATCAGATGCAAAACGCGGGTCACAATCAGAGATGATGGAAGTTGACACTCCGTGCCTAGCGACTACTTCCTTCAAATAAATATCTGCGAGTGCAGAAAACTTGTCGGTTTCCTTGATTGCCAGAAAGTGTGCAGACTTGGTCAGTCGATCCACGATCACCCAGATGGTGTCGTTTCCTCATTGAGATCTAGGTAAGCCAGTGACGAAATCCATGGAAATCTGCTCCCATTTCCATGTTGGGATCTCTGGTTGTTGGAGTAGTACAGAGGTCAAGCAGTTACTAACATAGGTCGCTATGTTAGCTTTCATGTGGTGCCACCAGTACAGAGTCTTGAGATCCTGGTACATCTTGTCAGAATCAGGATGCACCGAGTAACGAGACTTGTGTGCTTCGTCCATCACAAGCTCACGTAGGTTTCCATAGAACAAAACCCAAATACGTTCCATGAAATAATAGGTATCATCTTCCTTGCGTACGAGTTGCTTTTCCATGCCCCGAAGGGACTCAGATTTTAGGTTCTCCTCCTTCAATGCTTCAACCTGAGCGTCACGAATTTGGGTAGGAAGACTGGAGTGGATAGTAAGCTGTAACGCACGTACACGCTTAGGTTTGGTTTCCTTATGACTGAGGGCATCGACCACCATGTTGGCCTTGCCTGGATGATACTTGATTGCGCACTCATAATCATTCAGAAGTTCGACCCACCGACGCCGTCGCATGTTCAACTCCTTCTAATCAAAGATATGTTGGAGACTCTTGTGATCGGTGTAGATAGTGCACTTGGTACCGTACAAGTAATGTCTCCATATCTTGAGTGCAAACACTACTGCTCCCAACTCCAAATCTTGGGTAGTGTAGTTCTTTTCGTGAACCTTGAGTTGGCGTGATGCGTAAGCAATAACTTTCTCACGTTGCATCAACACACAACCAAGTCCTTGGATTGACACATCACAATAAAAAACGAAGTCTTCTGTGCCTTCAGGTAATGAAAGAATGGGTGTGCAACAAAGTTTCACCTTCAATTGTTGAAACGCGGATTCCTGAGCATCACCCCGTCGGTAGGTGACACCCTTCTGGGTTAGAGTAGTGAAAGGCTACGCAATCTTCGAGAAATCCTTGATAAACCTTCGGTAGTAACCCGCCAAACCCTGAATTGATGGATTTCAGTTGGAGTTCGAGGTGCATGCCAGTTCTTGATCGAGTCAATCTTGGATGGATCAACGTAAATCCCATCTTTATTGACTATGTGGCCTAGGAAATGGACTTCACGAAGCCAAAAGTCACATTTCGAAAATTTAGCGTAGAGCTGTTCTGTTCGAAGCAGTTCAAGAATAAGTCGCAGATGATGCTCGTGCTCCTCCTGACTCTTAGAATAGATCAGGATGTCATCAATGAAAACAATAACGAATTTATCCAAGTATGGTTTGCACACTCAGTTCATGAGGTCCATGAAAACCGCAGGTGCGTTTGTCAACCAGAAAGGCATAACCAGGAACTCATAGTGTCCGTAACGAGTCCTGAATGCTGTCTTGGAGACGTCTTCGTCTCGGACTCTCAGCTGATGGTAGCCCGATCTCAGATCACTCTTAGAATAGAAGCTCGACCCTTGCAACTGGTCGAACAAGTCATCGATACGAGGAAGGGGATAGCAATTCTTCACAGTCACCTTGTTGAGTTCGCGGTAGTCTATGCACATACGGAAGGTACCGTCTTTCTTCTTAACAAACAAGACTGGGGCTCCCCAGGGTGAAGAACTAGGATGAATAAAACCCTTGTCCAATAGTTCCTGTAGTTCTGTGGGCAACTCTTCCAATTCAGACGGGGCTAAACGATATGGTGCACGAGCTATAGGTGCTGCTCCAAGAGTTAGCTCGATTTGAAACTCGACTAGGCGATTAGGCGGAAGAAAGGTAATTCCTCAAGAAATACCTCAGGAAAGTCGCGTATGATTGGGATGTCTTCAATCTTCTCTTCTTTCATGGAAGTATCGGTGACAAGGGCTAGAATGGCAGTGTGGCCCTTTCGCAGACACTTCTGGGCCTTAAGGAATGAGATGATACCCACGACAGCACCACTCTTGTCGCCATGAATGGTAAGAGGTTCATTGCTAGGATGGGGGATATGGACAATCTTCTCCTTACAGAGTATTTCCGCTCGATGTTGGGATAACCAGTCTATCCCAACGACAATGTCAAAACTACCGAGAAAGATGGGGATGAGATTGATAAAGAAACTCTGTGGCTAGAGTGAGATTACAACCCTTGACAATGTGTGTGGCCTCAAGGCTTTTACCGTTAGCTAGTTCTACGACATGCTTGGTGTTCAGAAGGGCCGGGGTATGCTTAAGCATTTGACTAACCCTTATGGACACATAACTAGTATCGGCTCCCGAATCAAATAAGATCGAAACAAAATAGTCGTCCTGTAGAAACTTACCCGTCACAACATTGGGGTCGTTCCTTGCCTCGCCTTGACCAATCACAAACACGCGCCCATTAGCATTGTTGTTGTCGTTGTTGTTCCTGTTGTTGTTCCCATTGCCTTGATTGTTGTTTTTGTTGCGATTCTGGTTCAACTGCGGGCAGTTTCTTTTAAAGTGGCCCTCTGCCCCACACTAGAAACACCCCCTGTTGTTACCCTATTGTTGTTGTTGCTGCTGATTCTGTAGAGCTGGTTGTTGTTACAGTCGGTTCTGATTGTAGGATACAGACTCCTGCAATCCTTTGCTGCATGACCTGGCTTGTTGCACCTTTGACAGTGGCCCTTGGTGCACGACCCGCTGTGGTGCAAATTACAACGGTTGCACTTGGGGTGATTTCCCTTGTATCCACCCTGGCTTTGATTAGTAGCAGACTGCTGGTTGGGACTCTTGTAATCATCGGTCTTTTTATGCTGAGACTGAGGCTGTGCGAAGCTCGAACCCTTGCTTGAATTTCCATCCCACTTGCATTTGTTGTCACTGGGTGCATCAGTGGTAGCATTAACCTGCTTAGGCAACCTATTCTGCTCGACTGCCTGATCAGTGAGACGGTGTGATAGTCATATGATCTGCTGGATCGTTGGGAGGTTCGCTGCAGTTACCATGCTCTGAATTTATGGCATTAAACTCTTGATGTAGAGCTTGATGCGTTTGCAAGCAGGATTAGCCATGTAGGGACAAAGTGTTGCCAGATCATTCGATCTTTTCGTGTAGGCTTCAATCTCAGACCCTACCATCTTGAGGTTGTAGAACTCCACCTCCAACTTATGAATATCATCCCGATGACAATATTCCTCCTTGATCAGCTCCTTAAAGTCGTTCCATGGGGTGGCGTTCGCAGCTGCCAACCCTAACATTTGCACATGTGCGTTCCACTAAGAAAGCGCACTACCTTCGAGTGTTCCAGTCGCAAACTTCACTCGACTGTTGACGGGGCATTCGCACATCTCAAATACAGACTCAATCTTTTCAAACCAATGTAGTAGACCCACAGCTCCCTCTGTGCCGTTGAAGGAACTGGGTCGGCAATCCATGAAGGTCTTGAAGGTGCATGCTCGAGGCTGAGTAGGTTGATCTGTCGCGTAAGAAGGAAAGGAGATAAGGTTAAGAATGACAGAGCGTCACGAGAGTTAGATCTAGCATCCTAGGATAGGTTGAAATGGCAGGCTTTACTTCCTGGTTGGGCCGCTGCTAAAGCCTCAGCAACCCGTTCATTGATTAGGGTCGTCAGTTGAGCCTGAGTCAAGTTGAGGCGTCCACTCATGATCTTCACAGTTAGAAAACACTAGTGAGAATGATGACATAGGAGTGTGGAAAGAATGACAGAAGAGAGTAAGCACATAGGGTTTCATGCAAACAGTTGAATGTCAAAGAGAGCACATTAGGGCTAATAGGCAACATGCTACTACACTAACTAGGCATACCATAAGCAACACACCATGCATAAGCAAACTATCAAGTAGGCAGTGATAACATAAATCATACCACCTATAATGTTGAGTCTTGCATGTGGATCGAAGCGTCGTTGTGGATCGTTGAGCACTGAGCTGGTTATAGTCTGGTTTCTCTCAAAAAGATTCTCCCTTTTTAAAACCGAGTTCACTATAACCAATGGCTTTGATACCAATCTGTCACACCCTCAAAATCCACAAGCGGAGTAATACCGCGAGGCGTGTGACTGACCAGGATCATACCACCAATCATACTAAACATTAAGTAAAGTAAAGTAAAATTATCGCAAACAAAACGTTTAGTGTTCACAAAACCAAAGTCCAAAACCAAATTTAAAAGTTAGCAGAAGCATAAAGTCTAAAACCCATTAATAATTTAAAACATAAAGTTTAATGTTAGGAACCCAACAGTTGGTTCCTTGCCACAACGTCCACTCCTTATGCAAGCTCCAGCCATGTACCTAACGACCTGCAAAGCATGCAGTAGTGTGTCAACAAAAAAAGTTGGCGAGTTCACAGTTGGTTGTTCGTTTTAATGTTGTTCCAAAAACCTAAAAGTTGTTAAATTTCTTGTTCTTTATAAAAACATGCCATGGGGAGCTACCCCACTGTTTTAAACCACTATACCCGTTACCATATCGACTACTGACTTAAGTTATGTTGAGTGCCCCGAGTCAATGTCTATCATCATTGACTAAGTGCCCAAGTATATTAGTCCACGCCCATCCTTTGCGGCACGGTGTGAGGCTTGTCAAACCTAATAGCGCTATTTAACTAATAACACTTTCGCCATTGGCCCGATGATTAAGTCGATATAAAATATGGGGGACTTAGATTGAGTTGTTGTCTAGTATGCTTAAGACATGTATTATAATGGTTGTCGCCCTTCCCAAAGAGGGCGGGGGTACGTATTCTACCCAAGGAGAATACATAGGTTGTATCCCACCTAAGGGGGATGGTT
Source organism: Helianthus annuus (assembly GCF_002127325.2). Classification (NCBI taxonomy): domain Eukaryota; kingdom Viridiplantae; phylum Streptophyta; class Magnoliopsida; order Asterales; family Asteraceae; genus Helianthus; species Helianthus annuus. Next base: position 82,536,599 of record NC_035444.2, on the reverse strand, counting down.
GTTGTTGTTTAACCCATTCCCAAACCACCGGGAATCCCATGCTTTGATGAAAAGTGTGAACTCACCTTCGATTGCTCGGTTGGTCTCTTAAGATGGTTAGAAGTCAAGGTAGGTCAATCACGTCCTAATACGATTACCATTTAGTTTATTATTGTGTTCAAGTAAGGCATAAAGCTCCTACATGTATCTAACACGTACCATGCACTCACTTTGACAACTTACGTACATACACGTATTCCACATATAATTACTCATGATCATGCATACAATAATTCACATAACACTTTCGTTGACATTAAATAAGTTTGATCATTCTCAGATAGCATAAACAACCTTTAGACACGCAAATAACAACTTATAACGTTTCAGCTTTTACGTCCAGAACTGGGCTGTTTTCGGGTATTTTTATAAAATAGTTATCTTGTTCCAAAAATTCTAAATAATTTACAGAACATTCTAAACGGCCACATCACCTTGTGAAAAAATCTCGGGACTCAATTCATTACCGATTATTTAATAAAAATCATTTACTGGGCTGCAGTCAGATTCGTCACTTTCTGACTGCAGTCCACGGAACAATTTATTTAAAAATCATTGTCTGCCCGAATGGCGAAATTCCAGTGGGAGATTTACGACAACATCCGTTCCCAGCTACTGTATGAAAATCACATCCTAACTCTATCCAGACTACAAGTTATAACGAAAAGCGTAACACTTATTTTCTGCAGAAAAAACGCAGCTTTTGCTGCTGTGTAAAACGACTCTTTAAAAATAGCAACTGACCTCCGAAAAATGTGATTCTAGCGCCATTTGAAGCGTTTTTCGAAAACGTATGATTTAGGCTTCAGAAAATCAATTTTTCGATCTATAACAATCCGTTTACATCCAACTAAAGTTGGCTGTTTTCGCTAATCAGCAATCTGTTTTCCATTTAAACGATACCAAAACGCATTTAAATGTTTACGACACTTCCTAATATCGACTAACAGCAGATTACCCCGTCAATTATCACCTAACCATATCAAGAATCACACAACCCTCGATATAAAACATCATCATTGTCGCAAAACGCAGCCTATGCTCATGTATTCATGCATATAATCGATTTTCTCAACAGTAATACGAAACTAATCATGCATCAGCAAATACCTGTCATAAAAATTCAAGATCACAGCCATGTCTTACACAAAAACACACCATGAACCGCAATCTTAATTAAGAACACTAACCTTGGAGCGAAGAGGAGGACAAACGAGGAAGAGAAAGGCGAATGAGAAGCTGATTTGCGAACCGAGGGGGGGGGGTCTCTTGCCATCGCGCACCAAGGGGGTAGGGTAGGGTTTCTTGTTATTTTGTTTCTCATGTAACGTACGTATATAATTAAACATAGGGGTGTTTGGGCTTAATGGGCTGCAAAGAACAAGAGGGTGTGGGTTGGGCTTATTGTTTCGCACAAGGGGGGGGTAATGGGGTGGGGTTGGGCCGGTTTGTTGTGCAAGGGGGAAAGGGGATGGGTTTGGGTTGGGTTTATTAAGTGGCGGTTTCGCGAGTTTCACGAAATAACTAATTAAGACGTTTCGTTTCGCAAAGTAATATATTACAATGTTTCGTTTCGCAAAATAGCGTAACACAATATTTCGGTTTCGGATTTCGGTTTCACGTAATTCACATTACACATTACCAAGCTCACAACCATTCAAAAATAATCAAACACCACATTCAATTCATATAACCTACGTGTAATTATAAAGTAAAGCGAAACGTAACAGGGATTTATACGAGTTGTCACAATTATTTTACATAACATGATTTTAAAAGACGACGGAAACGCGATAGCACCGGTACACATTCGGGATCATCCAGTGTGTTAAACGAGCTTATGGATGAAGATACCCATTGGAGACTAAAACATGATCTCGTGGAGCATCTCGGAAAACTAGATTTACCCTACCTACAGGTGGAATCCGACGAAGAGTAGCAATTTTATTTAGTTTAATTTATTTTAATTAAATGTAATTTTAATTATTTTTAATTTAATTTAATGTTTTTTTAATTTATTGTACTTTTATTTTGTTAAAAATATGTTTTATTTGTTAAAATATGTTTATTTATTAATGCTAATTTATTAAAAAAAATAGTTTACCTATACCCAAGAGAGGTTACTACCCCTTATGTTTTTGAGCAAGAGGGGACTTAGAGGGGAGTTGACATGGCAATAGATGATTCGGTGGGTGAAAAGTTTACCTCTTCCCATGAGGTGACCACTCCTTACACCCTTATTGATGGGATCCGGTTGATATTGGTTCGGTTCATTACAGTTTCCATATGGTAACGCCACTCGATATGGCAATGAAAAATGGATACTTAAACAATAAAGTCGTGATAAGTCTATAAAAGATGTCAACACGTGTTTTACATCGATTGAAAACCATAATAATCGAATATTAATAACGGTTCTAATAGTACCAATACCGGTACCGATGTTTTTTGGTGGGTACCGACTCTATATGATCGCTGTCGCTACCTACTAAGAGGGGTAGATGGGCTGAAATAAGGGGTTTGCAAGGTGTTTGTGTGCCATGTTAGGATTGAATGGGATTTATTGAAATATAAAAGGGTGTTGCAAGTGACTGATTAGGACTAACCAGAGGAAGTGTGACATGTAGAAAATTAGGGGTTGCGTTGCTTATAATTAAATTATTTTTAAAATTTAATATTTTAATAATATAAAATGTTCCATATATTGATTTGAACTTGTTATCTGCGAGTGAATAGTAAGGACCAAAGATATACTTTCTCAAATTTGTTATCCAACACAAACATGCACACATAGTTAGAACAAAACACACAAACTAAACATCTAATCAAATCAGGGAAAAAGTGAGGAGTGATGTCACACTCCAACCGATGGCGGAAACATCGGAGTGAGACGAACTAGATTGTTCAAAACGTCATAACTTGCTATAAATGCCAATAATTTAAGAGTGAATTTCAAGAATTGTCCTTTATCTTTATACCTACTTTCAGGCGTTGTCCTTTATGTTTAAAATTGACAAATTTTGTACTTTATGTTTTCAAATCATACAAGTTTTGTCCTTTAGCCCTAATTCTGTCAAATCTAATCATGTGCAATGCACATGAGGGTAAAATTGTCTTTTCATCCTATTCTTTAAAAATACATATAAAAGAAAAAAAAATATTATATATCATAACAAAATCCCTCATTTCAAAACCTTAATTTCTCTTAAACAACCTGCAACAATTCACTTTCAACTATTCTCCAACCTTTCACCACTGTCTACGCCACACCACTGGTCCACCTACTGCTATCAAAGTAGACGCACCAACCACCATCATCTCCACATGAATTCTAAAAACTTTTTGAAAGAAATCTGCTGTTAAACTACAAATTGGTACAAACAAAAAAAAACAAACTCAAAGTCAAATATAATCAACTATTAAACTCATCATGTTCAAGACAATCAAGAAAAAAAACCCACAAACAATTCCACCCAAAAATCAACGAAAACTTACAAAATCAGAAAAGGTACCTTGTGCCCATTGAGGCAGAGGTGAAGGAAGATAAAAGGGTTTTGGTTCTTCAACCAATAAATAGTTCAATTCACCGTCTTTATCGCTGCAACAGAAGTCAAATCTGAACATCTTTGGTTCCTAATAACTTGGATTTGCTAATTGATTTACAGATTAAGTGAAATTGGGTGATGAGTGGGTTGAATTTTGTATTTTGTTCTTCAAGTTCGGCCGTCGTAACAATGCCATTTTGAATCGGATATTGGTTCAAGTCCTGCCACCGCCACAGATTTACCGCCGCCGCGGATTTAGTTGTTCAACTCCGGTCGTTGTAAGATTGTCATTTCTCCTAAAAACCCAAACCTTAGATATATATATATATATATATATATATATATATATATATATATATATATATATATATATATATATATGGTACCAGATGATAGTTCCGGCCTGTTTCCGATCAATCCGGCCATCTCCTGAGATAGACGATCTGTGATTTGTGGTGTGGTTGGAGGTTGTGGTGGTTGTGGAAGGAGGTGGTGGAAGTGGTAGAGAGAGAGAGACAGGGAGAAAGAGGGAGTTTTTTTTTTTTTTTTTTGAACGGCCAACAAACTCAATCCCGAACACTCTCGGGGCACCCACTGGGCAAACGGAGTACTCCGAGAGTAACCCGAATCCACCACCAATTCCGGGGAAAACCCGGTAACCTACCTGCCCGTAGGCACGACGGTGAAATTACCGGTAAAACCCGTTTGGCTCAAGGATCCAACCCAGGTTTCCCTGGGTCTCCTATCACTGCCCACCAGTGCCTCACTCTGCACCAAGTGGGAGTCGAACCTGCATCTCTCAAGAGAAATGCAAGTCCTCCACCACTTGATCTAGAGATCATTGGCTAGAAAGAGGGAGTTTTAGAGAGAGAAAGAGATAAGAGTTAATATATATATTTATTTCTTTTAAGATATTTTTTAAATAATAGGGTAAAAAGACAATTATGCCCTCATGTGCCTTGCACATGATCTGATTTAACTGAACAAACTAACTGGGTTAGGGCTAAAGGACATTCCATGCAAGATTTTGAAACAATAAGTACAAAACTCGTCAATTTTAAAGATAAAGGACACCGCCTGAAATTTGGTATATAGATAAAGGACAAATCTTGCAATTCACTCTATAATTTAATAATTCAAATTTCATTGATGACTAAAAGTAGTACAATGTCTCAAGGTGGAAATACAAAAATTGGAAATACAACATGACAGGAAAATACGTAAATTTAAATAGTGTGTTTCTATGTTTATCCTAATAGTTTCTTGAAACATCTCATCATCAATTTCCTGCAATATATATTAGAGTAACAGTCAACACATAAAACATTAGTGAGCATACAAGTTTTTCTACTAGCATATGTATAGAAATTTGACTCAATGCAAACATGGCATAAAATGTAAACAAAGTCATAAGATACATAAACTAGCATGCAACGAATAGATGTCAAACCAATTCTGTCCACATTGTGTAATCTTGTCACCGAAGTGAACAAGACCTTTTGATTGAATAACTTAACATAGACCCTTCCTAAGGCGGTGTGCTACTCCTATAGCGCTATACTTGTTAAGGTTGGCTCATGAAGTTAATGACAAGTATTGTGCAAAAATGGCTTCTAGCATGTAAGTATCCTAAAGTATAACACATTCGCATGCATAAATGGATTGGTTGATTGAATTATGTGATTGATTGTGTGAGTATGATAATTTATATATATTTCACCCAAAGTGTATTAAAATAAAAGGGGTCATGTATACTCACGGTTTGCGTAGAAGTTCTAGGTAAGTGAGTTGATATGTTTGAGAGTTTGAGAATGCTGAGTTATCCTACAAGGATAAACAAGGCATGCAAGTATGACGGATTAGATTAGGAATTTGTATGCAGAATTGTAACTTAGTATGAAATTACATAAAAGTTATCTTCTTAAAATACTCAAATTGGACACCATGTTTATGTGTCTTTCATGGGCACTATTTCTCCCATTGGAATCAAAGTACACGGAATCTTAATCCAAGATAATGTTCACCATAATGCATAACGTTCAACCATGAGTTTAGTTGGTGTTAAGATTCAGTTTTTTTGGATATATATTATAGTTATATAGTATGTGTCATCGTCATATGTATCATAGAGTACCATGTAACGGTCATGCAAGGAGGTAGGATGAATTCCATCCATTTAACCTCATTATATGGATTCACCAAAGTACAAAATCATCGATTTAATTGATGATTTTGTGTTGGTGCATGTTTTGTGACAACAGCTTAATAGTTTGTTTATTTGGTCTTTGGATATTTTGTATTGGGCTTAGCATATTGGTTAGGGAGTTTTTTCTGAGTAATGGGCTTGGAGAATGGCCTAGCCAAGACCAAAGCCCATGTGCAAAGCTTGTCCTATAAATACAAGGCTTGGCATTAGGGTTTAGGTTAGACATTTTTGAGACATTTGAGACACTTAGAGGAATTGTGAGAGAAATCTACAGAGAGTGGCTGAGAGATTTCTTGTGGGTCTTGAATTGATTGTAAACTTCGTGTTGGATAATCAATAGAAGACCGGATTGAAAGTGTATCGTGTTCTTGATTCTGTTTCTACTCGTTTTCTGTGAAATCTGATCTAGAGGATTCCGCTTTCTAGGTTAGATCGACGATTCTGTGACGATCCGCACGGATTAGGGGACCTACAATTGGTATCAGAGCATTCGGCTCTTGTTTTGCTTGGTTCAAAATCGTTTTCTGCAGAAAAATCGAAGATTTGGACGTTTTTTACGGCTGTTCTAGGGTTCTGCTGGTGATTTCGGACAAACTTCTTGGATTTCGGAGAAAATAGCATCATTTCGGACCAGAAACAAGCATTTCGGACCAGAAACAGGCTATTTCGGATAGAAATCAAGCAATTTCGAACCATTTTGGATCTTCTGATTGCATTTCGGATCTTCTGACAGCATTTCGGATCTCCAGACTTGGATTTCGGATATTCAGGCTTGCATTTCGGATTAAAGGCTTGAATTTCGGACCAGTAACCTTGCATTTCGGATTAGACTAATTGATTTCGGATTAGAAGGTATTGATTTCGGATCAGACAGTTGCATTTCGAACAAGGTTAAGTTGCATTTCGGATCAATCATAAGGATTACGGATCATTTCGAATTATAAGGTGTTCATTTCGGATTAAAAGGTCTCATTTCGGATCAACAGGTGCTCATTTCGGATCAATCCTAACCATTTCGGATTAGAGATCATTCCGGATAACCATTTCGGATCTAAGACCATTTCGGTTAAGACTATCTCGGACTGTTAAACTCGTTTGATTAAAAAAAACAAGATATTTTTTGTTCGCAGTAACGAGACGAGTTTGCCCGTAAAATTTGGTGATTACATTTTTCGGACATTTTTTATCGTTTTAGCGAACCGGATTTTGAGATAAATCTCCGAAAGGGCCAGTAGAGAAGTTAGATTTGGATTTTGACACAGGTTACCAGAATCCATTTAAACTTTTATGCTGCGTGATGGCTAAAATGGAAAATGGCAGTGAAGCTGTTAAGAACTGGCCAAAGCTTATAAACGTCAAAGAATATGCTGACTGGAAAGAGAAGTTTGAGTTGTTTATGAAGAGTGAGGATTTAGAATGTGGTGTTGTATGATTGATGGATATGTTGCTCCTACACGTCGTGTTGAAGGAAGAGTTAAGGTGATTTCTTATGAGAAGATGGATGAATCTGAGAGACAGGTGGTTGATGCTGAGAAGAGAGCTTTAGTGGTGATCAAGAAATCCTTACCTGGAGGCATTAAGCATACCTTCAAGAACTATGGGAATTCTAGAGATCTGTGGGAAGCTTTGGAAAAACGTTATCAAATCTCTTCAAAAGTAACTACTTGTGATCAAGCATTGATAGCTGAGCTTGTAGCTGTGAAGATAGGAGAGGAAGCTGTTGAGGTAGAAGAGAAGAAGGAAGCTGATAAGGAAACTGCTGAAAAGGAGGCTGCAGAAGTTTCAAAGGGCTTAAAAGATGTGAACGGACTTACATCAAAGGTGAAGGTATCATCAGAATCTGTAAGTCATACATGTCTTAATTGCACTAAACTACAGGGTAAAGTTAACAAACTATCGGAGCAAAACAAAATTCTGTTAGCTGATTTGGAAAACCGAAAAGAGTTAAATGTTCTTTTGATTAAGAGAGAGTCAAATTGTTTAGATAAACTCAAATCAAATGAACAGGAAATTAGGAGTCTAACAAGCAAAGTCAATGAACTGTTACAGGTCATTGATTTGGCTCGTGAAACTGTGAAAGAAAAGACTAACAAGCTTTCAGAAAAGTGCACAGAATTGGCTGATGCACAAGCCAAAATTATAGAACTTCAGGGGAAGTTACACAATTTTGGGAATTCTTCGCTAATCAGAACTCAAATTCAAAAAGGTTTAAAAAGGAGTAATGATAAAATAGGGGTGGGGTATACTAAAGCTTCATCTTCTGGAAATCAAGACTACTCATTTTTACCAACTGAAGATGAGCTAACTGATTTTGTAACCACTGCACAAGTAGTAGTGGATCCGATAGCTGTGGACTTGCCAAATAGTCCAGTTTCTTTGAAAGAATCTGTTGGGTCTAACAGTACACCTCATAAAGTGGATGAGGATACTGAAGACAAAAAGGCCAACACATTTATAAAGGGATCAAATAAAAAGAAAACTTTTAAGAAAAGATCCTGTTTTAAATGTCACAACAAAGGACATATGGCGAGTTGTTGTCCTTTGAAGAAAGGCAAACAAAAAGTTGATGAGGTTAAAGACGGGAATCAGGTTGGGTCAAGCAAAAATGAAACAAAGAAACCTGAAATTCAATCTAAACCCTCAACTTCGAAAAGATTTGATAAACCAAGAAGTATCTCTCCACAATTTAGTCATTATAATGGTAAATCAAATCGTTTTCAAAGTCAAAATAGAAATTTTGGATATCAAAATCGATACCAAACTGATGGTAATCGAAATTTTCAAAGAAGAAACGAACATAAGAGTTTTAGTAACTCAAATGTTCAACAACATCCAAAATTTTTCCAGAATTCATGGTATGATAATGGGAGAAGAAGGTATCAAGATAATAATTTCCAAAGGTCAGAAAATCCAAGAGGTTATTGGAACTCTCGCAATCAAAGACCTAGTGGAAATTATCCATCTTGTTCAACAATGGGTAAGCAATCCAAGACTCCAATGAGGAGTGATGGATATTGGATGGATGTTCCTGTATTGGATGAATCTGGAAAACCCAAGACTGTCAGGGCTTGGGTTCTAAAGTCTAACTGAGTTGTTGAGTGAATGCAGGATGACCAAGAAGGACTGTTGATGTGTTCGACAGTGGTTATTCCTGTACAACATCTGAGGTGAATAGTCGGTTAACATGGGTAACGAACTATTTATTTTTGTGATTGTTTTGATGTGTTAAACGTGAAAAACTTTTGTCAGATTTAAAGTGGGGAGTCTGTTTGTGTTTAAAATTTGTGTTTTTGAAACTTACTCCATAAAAACAAAAATTTCGGGGGAGAAAATTCCTCTAAGCCAAAAAGAGTTTAGATAGTGCGTGTGTTTAGGGGGAGTAAGTTATAAATTTAAAAAAAAATCAAAAATACAAAAACATTGAAAAATCAAAAAACATAAAAAATAGAAAATAAAAAATGAGTTATCACTGTGTGAAAAAGAAGAAATGATAGTACATCAGCAAGTTAGACTGTCACACTGAAATTGAACCTAAATTGCTTAAGTGTGATAGCAGCTTCATCATATGATGTACCAGTAGGCAAAAGCATGAAATAATCAACTTACCAATGTGATATAAACCTAAATACAATGAGTATGAGTGGGGAACACATCAGTGGTGTATGGTTTAATAACCTTAATTCTTGCGTTGATAGATTGCCAAAATCTGAAGTTTTGGGTCTTTATACTGTTATTTCATCTGGGGATATCAGGGGTGTCCTTCTGCTGCATCCAGATACATGCTGACCTATACACACCCAGGATATCTTAAAAGAGCTAAAAATGCCAAAACCCTGAAAATGAAGAAGCTCTCATAGAGCGTCATTCAATAAGTGCAAAAAGCACAATTCGTACCAAAAATGGTATCTGTCTTAGCCCTCGATAAGATATTTTGGTCTCTCTGCTGTACGGAAGTACTGACCTGTTCACCAATTATCTATCGTTGAAAAACAAAATGGATGAATTCAGTATACTCACCTACTACGATGAATCTTTGTGCATACCTTGATCGCGGGGGTACATCCTGAAGTGGGACACACTAGTATTTCAGAAATAAAATTACCTTAACGTATCATACGGTAATGGAACTTGAAATGTTCATGCATTTTGTTTAAGTGGATAAACATACTGGTAATCGTCTTAAACTGCTTTTCACGGAAAATTACATAAAGAATTATCTAATAGTGTGAAAACAGTTTGATTTTGTTGATATGATCTTCTTGCACATGATACTCACAAAAAGATGAAATTGTAAATATTTTTGAGTTTAGTTTAGTTAGTTTAGTTTGTGTTGAAAAATATCAAAAATTCCAAAAAGATTTCCTTTTAAAAAGATCTCCCATTTTGAATTGACAGGTTGTTGTTTTTGCATGACAAGATAAAATATTGGTTTATCTTTAATTGTGAAATAGGCTAATGGTTTTTTGAGTTACTTGCTTGTGTTTCTAAACAGATTGATGCAGTTATCAAAATGAAGTGCAGAATACAAGTAAAGTGCAGATTGAGAGTGAAGTGAAGATGTGTGAAGATGCATGGTAGGATCCTTCTACTACTTTGCAGAGAAAGAAATATGGAAGATTCGAAGATACTTGCTTAACCAAAGATTGCTAGTGCGCTGATCTACAAGGATTGAAAGTTTTGGAATTGGAAGCATCAGCTAAGGGGGAGTTTGTTGATGTCAGAAACTGTGTAGCTGACGCTATCCAAAGACCAAAAGACTGCAAGATGTTTGAAGACAAAGTTACACTATGAAGCTATTGTCAAGGGGGAGTTTGTTGGTGCATGTTTTGTGACAACAGCTTAATAGTTTGTTTATTTAGTCTTCGGATATTTTGTATTGGGCTTAGCATATTGGTTAGGGAGTTATTTCTGAGTAATGGGCTTGGAGAATGGCCTAGCCAAGACCAAAGCCCATGTGCAAAGCTTATTCTATAAATATAAGGCTTGGCATTAGGGTTTAGGTTAGACATTTTTGAGACATTTGACACACTTAGAGGAATTGTGAGAGAAATCTACAGAGAGTGGCTGAGAGATTTCTTGTGGGTCTTGAATTGATTGTAAACTTCGTGTTGGATAATCAATAGAAGACCGGATTGAAAGTGTATCGTGTTCTTGATTCTGTTTCTACTCATTTTCTGTGAAATCTGATCTAGAGGATTCCGCACTCTAGGTTAGATTGACGATTCTGTGATGATCCGCACGGATTAGGGGACCTACATTTTGGTTGCTCAAGAATATGAACAAAAAACTTACAAGTAACAAGTGAAGTGGTGGAATCTAAGTTGGAGAACCAAGGTTTCCATTGTTCACACCTAACCAAAACACAATTCCTTCAATATTGAAGGTTGAAGGCTTGGTTAGTTGCAACACTTTGTAGGTCACTTGGGACCTTTTAGGGCATCAAGTAATTAAGGTTATGAAACTCTAATCTTCTGGAAATTATTCATAACAGAAGCCCCACAACATGAGTTTAGTTGGGAACAAAGATGGTGCAAGATTTCCATAAGATGAACAAGTAACAAAAACAAGTTGTAAAAGTTTTATAAAACAGAAAGTAAATCTGACTTTGGACCTCAAGTTTGGTGATGTACCACCTTGTTACACCTTGGTGAACATTAGGTAACATCCATAGAGGTTGTCCAAGGAGTTCTATGCAAGAAAGACATGAGAAAGATGGAAGAAAGGTGTTCAAACTCACTGTTTTGAACACAAGTGTAATCTGCCAAGAACTTGAAGAGTTTGAGCTAGATTGATGCTTTGGAAGTGATTAGAATGTTTGGAAAGGGTTTAGAAGTGTATGGAGGCTCCTATTTATAATGGTGTTGATTAGGGTTAGTCAAAATGAGTTAGTTGGTGGTTATTAGGTGAAAAGAGATGAAATTCGGACCGAATTTGCGAGCTGGCAAAATTTTGGTCATGCTGAAGCCCTTGCGGACCGTAAGGCTTATGCCTTGTGGTCCGTAAGGCATTTCAAAATTCAGATTTTGCCTTTTTTGGCCCTTGTTGTTTGGCGGTTTGTTCATTTATGCATTATCTTTGATATGTTAAGTGTTTTTAGGGCATTTTAGGGCATGAATGAGCATGTGTATAGTATGAACGTGTATGAATAATATCCCAAGCATAAAATAAGTATAAAGTGTGATTCAGTATCGTAAACAAAACGCGTATTTGCGATTGATTAAGTATAGTGCATGTATGAATAGACAACTGTGAATAAAATGCAAATTTCCATTATGATGAAAGTCTCAAGATTACAAGGATTGAAATGAAATACAAATACCAGCTTGCCAAAAGTAGAAGGTATGAAAATACGAATCGTTACAAGTGAGATGAGAAAATTGAGATTGAACCTGATGATAATATTTGGATGGAACAACTAGAGCATTAAGAGGTAGAGTGTGTGACTTATCGGGTTTAACGGGTCTCTGACGACGTGAATAACACAAGTATTAAACACGAATACAACTCATTTTCCTACTTTATATCTCATGTCTAGAAAATAGTTGTCTATTTTATGTACCAAGAAGAAGAAATGATGGCTCTTAGACTTCCAATTTTATTTTTATATAAAAAAGTAAAAAATCACGTAGTGTACTTTTTCAGTAAACAGGTCTAATCATGTCTTATACATGTGACCTGTTTCTAGTCCTGTGTGAAGTCATTAGAGATCTTTAAGTACAGAGAGTGTCTACATTGTTGTTGTTGTTTGGAGTTTTGTGTTAGGGTTTATGAATTATGATCTTATCTATCATTTGTGTGAAGAAGAACCGGAGGTTATGACACTAAGATTGTTTACTTTTGGGATAGTGGGGTTTAAGTTGAAGACGAGTCTCTTTAGAGGTGATAAGGAATTTTTTTTTTCTTTTAAAATAAGGATTTTAATCTTTAAGGAGCCAAAATTCCCTTTCTAAATACTTAGGTAGTGTTTGTTTTATGGAAAGTTGTAATGGATTTGGAATTGAAAATGGAATTTGAACCGAATTTTAAAGGATTCCTTCGTTTTAAAGAATTCCTTTTAAATCTCATAATGTATTTGGTTGGTATTATTATTATCAATAGAATTGAAATGTAAAAAAATATGTAAATGACATAACAACCTTGAAATCCAACAATATGTTTGGTAGGTATAATTTCAACAGATTTAGATTCAATTCCTTACTGAAACGAACAACATCAGAAACGGAATTTACATTTCAATTCCTTCCATAATTCATTCCATTATGTAAACGAGCATTACCTTATCATATTTTAAATAGAATTATATGGAAACTTGAATAGTCCATGTTGTATGTCTTTGTTATGGTTTGATTTCTAAGGGTCTGTTTAGTATGTGGTAATGGAATGGACGAGGAAATAGAATGAACAAGGTAGTGGAACAGATCATTGCCATTATATGTCTTGTTTGGTTATCATGTGGGAGCGAAATGAACCACTACATGTGTTGTTTGGCAGGCAAGAAAAGACGAAGGAATAAACTCGGTGGTTAGTGGCAGTGGTGGGCGATGGTTAGTGGCGGTAACAATGAGTAGTGATAGGTGGCGGAAATCGTAGGTGATGGCGGTGGTGGCGGCAGCGGCAGGTGGGGCAACGGTTGTGGCGGGTGTCGGTGGTGGAGGTGGTGGGTGGTGATAGGTGGCGCCAGTGGTGGCAGAAGTGGTCGGTGGTGGCGGTTGTGGGTAGTGGCGGCAGTGGGTGGTGGTGGTAGGTGGGTGTAATTATAACTAGGGCGTCGAGAGGTAGAGTGTGTGAAGCCATTGGAGATCTTAAAGAAGTGAGAGTGTCCGCCATCATTGTTTTGTTTGGAGATTTGTGTTTTACGGTTTATGAATTATGTTCTGATTTATTGATTGAGTCAAAAACAAGAACGAGAGTTTATGACACTGCAAAATGTTTAGTTCTAAGATAATGGGGTTTTGTTAAAGAGGAGTTCTCCTTGGAGAAGATAAAAGAATTTTTTTATTAAAAAGTATGTTAAAATCTCGTGTATTAAACGAGTTGAATATATGATAAATTATGTAAGGAAAAAAAGGTTTATAGTTATGCAACTTATATTGATAATTACGCAACATATACTAATTATTATGCACATATGTAATTACACAGCTTATGATAATAATTACGCAACCTATATGAAAATAACACAACCTATTTATACTTATGCATATACATAATTAAGCATGTTATACGCTCATAACTTATATCAAATAAGGTATAAAATCAACCCTTTTTAGTACTAATGTTGGAAGTGCGGTTCTTTGTATACTTTTGATTTTCAGGATTAAAAAAGCTTAAATGTATAAAAGGAACAAATTAACGGCAAAAATCAACATAAATACAAAAGAAGTGTAGTTGATACATCATACCGACCCAATAAACTTCACCCAAGACCAAAAACAACAAATCAGAAGATAAGCACGGGGCCGTGCCACCCAGGCATGGGGTCGTGCCCCACTCTAGATTCCATGAAGAAAAAGACAAACAGAAGCAGACAAGAGACACGGGGCCGTGTCCCATGGACACGAGCTGTGGTCAACTCATAGATGTGCAAAATCTTGATAGTACAACAAGTACAAGGGCCACAGGGCCGTGCCGTTGACAGACGAGGCCGTTTAAAGATACGGACTAACACAACTCACTAAATAATGACAGAGAAAAAGGGGGCACGGGGCCGTGTAAACTGTCTCTTTCCAGCTATAAATAGGGGTGCTTGGTTCAATTGCAATCCATCCCTTGGCAAACCACTTCTCTCACACATGCTACCATTCCACCACCATCATCCACCATATCCATCCATCATCCATCTTTAGAATGTGTAGTAGTCTTGGGATCCAAGATTGAACATAAGAGTTTTTGTCAAACAAAGGCCATGATTGGCTAACTTTTTAATGTATTACTTTAAAAAGGCCATGTGTAGTACATCACTTAGTGAAGACAAGTCTTTTATGTATTACTTTTGATTTCCAAGCTTCGGTTAACTTTTTAATTGGGTTTGTATTAATGACTTTAATTCCTAGTTTTTTATATTGAAAGTGAACTTTATTCTATCATCTCTTCATGTTTTGTTGATTCACTCATCCGCGTCTATACGGTCTATATAAAACGTATTAACTGCCTGGAAGAGGGTTAGAAGGGTGGTTTGGGTAAAGTTCTTACCTCGTTCAGTGTATAGATCCTGCGAGGACTTGATTCAAGCTTATTAGACTACTATTAAAACTTTAAACCGGCCTTGCGGGACTGTATCCCTGCTGACTCATACCAATATGGCCGAGGGTAGCGTTGACTCCAAGTGATTCTATCTTGTCTATTTGTTTCTTTTATCATTTTAGTTTCTTTCTTTATTTTAACTATTAAAAATATTTTCTCAAAATTTGGTTAGATTAGACGTTGACGATATTCCGGTATTAAAACCTCTTGTGTCCTTGGACGAATTCGGTATCTTACCATCACTATACTACGCCAACGATGGGTGCACTTTCCCTAGCGTGTTATAGAGTGTGATAGTGTTATATCGTATTTTATAAATTTAAAGCTTGATAAACGAGTGAAAAGTGCTTAAAATATATTAAAAATCATACACCCTCACCACACGTCAAGTTTTTGGCGCCGTTGCAGGGGACATAAAGATTTTAAGAAAGTTTAAAATCGATGGCCTAATCATTATTATGCTTCTTTAATTTTTCTCGCGAAGAGTAGCTTGGTGGGGGTGGGGGTTGATGTGAGTGTAGTGGAAGATTTGGCAAAATTAATGCGATGTAAAATGGATAGTACACCTTTCAACTTTCTCGGTCTTCCTGTTGGAGTAAAAAATGCTTAAAAATATATTAAAAATCGTACACGCTCGCATCACGTCACTCATCACATCAATTTTAAATAACATGTCAATTTTTTTAAGTATAGCAAGGCTATATGTGATGCCCCAAAAACCGAATATGAATTCAAAAGAATGTTTTGTTGTTTTATGGCATGAAATAAAAAGAACTAAGTTATGTATCCTAGTTAAAAACATAGAGTTACTATGAATGGAAATGGAGGTGTTGGTTGTAAATAAGCAAAAACCCAAATAGAGCGACTAAAAGTGGCAAGTATGGGAAACTTTGTAAAAATTCCGAATATAAGTGTGTGTATGTGTGTGTATAGTGTGTGTCGACACACACATGGAGAAGAAAAGGGGTTCTTCCCTAAACCCCTATAAATTGTTGAAATTGAAGAAGGATTTGAAGGTAAAACAGTGTTGAAATTGAAGAAGGATTTGAAGGCAAAACACTTGCATGATTGAAGAATTCGAACCATCTAGCAATGTTTTAAAAAACCAGTTCAAACCGGCCGATAGTACTGGTTGAACCATCCGGTAGGATCGGTTAAACCACTCGGTACACCCGGTTGAACTACCCGATACACCCGGTTAAACCGTTTCTGAGCCTAGTCCGGTGCGGTATAAAAACCAGATATTAAAACATTGCCATCTAGTAGTAACAATCATAAGGTATGTTGTAAATTTTGATTTGGTGATTTTGGTAGAAAAGTCTATGTGATCAGTCTTTGTAACTTTATGAAAATAAGCATAAAGGTTTGTTAGAATCACCAAATAAAACTTATATTATGCATGATTTCAAGTAAATTGATGCTTTGAAGTGAAACCCATTTGTGATGGTGAAGGTGGCGACATGGGTGTATTACCCGTGTCCAATTCTTGTGCAAATTTTATGTATTATGTAGTATGTGATGGATGCTTGTTAGTTAGGTTGAGTATGATATGGAATTTAATTGATGTTTAGGTGTGTTGATGAATGAAAGCAATAAATAAGCAACAAAGCATGAAATACTTGTACATTATGCTTAGATAGTGGAACGTACACCAAGTGCTTGATGAAATGTCTAAATGACAATAATATGTGAAATTGAATGCAGGTAATGGGTAAATATGTATAGAAAGTGATAATAGTGTATTTGATAGTAAACTAACATGAAAAGTGTGTTTTAGGTAAAGTTCATGTGGAGATTTGATTTGTTAGTATGATGTGGTAGAAGTATGCTTTAGGAGTGGCACCTTATGCTTGAATGGTGCAATGTACACTATGTGTTTGGTTGATTTCTTAAACATGATTATGAAGTGATTGTGAAGAGCGTGAAGGTATTAGGATGGAGAACTGTTGAAATGATGAGTTAGGTTAGCTAATCATGGGTTAGGGTGCTACATGTAGGATTATAAAAATACTAGTATGAGTGGAAGTTGTTTATTTGTGTGCATGTAATCTAGGTGATCATGTGGTAGTATGTGTCTTAAAACATGAGTATGAAATGTACACCGTGACATTAGTATGGTCTATTGCATTAATATGGATATATGTTCCTAAGTTGGACGTTTGTATGTTTGACCGTTGACTTTCTAAAAAGTCAACGAATATGTGAAGAACATGGTTTGACTTATGAATAGGATTTTAAGATTAAGGAATAATCGTGTGATATGTGTTAGACAAATGACGCGTTACATATGATGAGGAATTAAATTTCGTGGATGTCGAACAATGTGATTGTCAATTCATGTCTTATGCATGTTAAAGTTTGACTAATGAAAGTCTACGTAGCTAAGAGTTAGAAAATGAATGTGATATGAACGAACATGCATACTAACCACGATATGGACATGATGGCTTGAAAGGATAGGAACCCCATTGATATAGACTCAAGCATGGAAGGCTAACAGATCAAGAGGAGGCAATGAAGCAAACATGAATACAGACGCTTAAGGTAAGTGATTCCCGAACTCACTTCTTAATATATGAATGGAATTTTCTCGTGTAAATATTAGGAATCATGTAAAAAATTTTAGGTAATGATAGTACTGAGGTAAGTAATGTTGTAGTAGGTTATTTGTAGTTTGGCTATAAATCAAAACGCTTGGTAAGATCAGACATGTCAAATTTAGAAAGTAACATGATGAGATGTAGAAATTGAAGTTGGACATGGGGTTAACTGTTAGTGTCACACCCCAACCAATGGCGGAAACATCAGAGTGAGACGAACGAGATTGTTCAAAGACAATATAACACTATAATCGTGACAATAATTTAAATACCAAATTTCATTCCATTACTAAAGGTTACATTGTCTTAAAAAGGAAAGTACAACATATTGAAAATTGAAACATAACAAGTACAAAATTTATAAATGAAGTATCGAGTGAGTTTCTAGTCCACCCTAAATAGATTTTTTGTCATATCACCATCAATTTTTTGCAACATGTATTAAAGTATATGTTAACACAAAATGGTCGGTGAGCATACAAGTTTGTCTGCATAGCATAAGTGTAGAAAAGTCTCAAATCCACATTGCAATGTATACTATGTTATATGAATCATACTAGCTTGCATGAACTATAAATCAAACCAAAGTGTCCACTAGTATAATCTTATCATCGATCCTTACTGAGTTAGACCCTTCGTATTATCATTTTCCTTTAGATTCAGTCATGTATTCGATGAATTCTTTGGTTTTGTTTCTTACTATGAGTAGCTAACCGCTCTATAGCCGGTTAAGGTAGGATGATTCTTGATACTATGTGAAGATTTGGTTGATTTTGTTATGAAAGTGTGTTTTTAGTAAGATTTGCTTATGAACTTATGACTATGTAATCTATATGATGATTATTTACTGTTGAATGAGCTTGTGTGGGTGATTTAGGTATTTTTATGAAGTTATGCATGCTAGATCTATTTTGTCTACCTTTAGGCTATATATCGATCGTTAGTCTAAGGCTGGAAACTTAGTAGGTTAAGGACAAACTCTTTTGAGGGTTGGTAAATCATACGGTTCACCTAAGTGAAGATTCTGATTAATAGGGTTTAGAAACTAATAAAGAGTTTGCTTTAAATTGGTTAACATAGATAGTAATTCGCTCGGTTCGTTAATCTACGGTTGCTAGAACAATATACAAAACTCTTAGATCACAAGGGATTAGTAAATGACTTAGTTACTTAGAACCAGATAAGTAGGTGTGTCTATAGCTTGGTTATTTAGATGATTCTGCCTTTTTAACACTACACCCTCATTACTAGTTTTAAATATGATGGGGGGTTTTTATAAAAACCATAATCAACTGCTTTGCGAAAGTATTAAGATGATTCTGAACCTAATTGGTTATCTTTCTTATAACTTTTTTCAGAAAACTTAATCATTAGGTTGTTTTAGTATTTCTTGATCTTAAAAGTTACTTGGGTTAGATATTACGAAAGAGATAGATTAATAGATTTCGTGTCTCACATATTGATACTTGGGTACTTACCTTAGCTATACTATATATCGATAGGTACGCTTGCCTAAAATGTGTGTAGATAATATTTGTGTTTTTACCTAAAACTGGTATGTGTTTGTGTGCAATTTTATTTGTTTCTTTCTAAGCACGTCAATCATCAAGAATGACAAAGTCAATAGGGATACCTACACTGTTGACTTGTAATGTCTTCTACGATACCCTTTGAATAACATATTGTGCGATATGAAAGGTAAATTGGAAGTAGGAGAGGAATATAGTCATACGCCCCTGTGCTTTTAAAGATTTCATATGGAATTAAACTTTTAAATAAACTATCATCTATATAAACGTCTTTGATAAACATATTTTCAACATAACAAGGAGCAAATTTTATTATATTATTATCAAGACAATTGTTTGATATAGAAGATTGTTCTTTATCTAAAACCAAGTATGGAATTTCTTTAATCTTTCGATCGGTAAAAAATTCTTTTAAAATCTGACGCAAAATGGAATATTTTCTAGATTTTTAGGAGAAGTGGAAGTGATACGTACCTCTTTGATTAACGAGAAATACTTACCTTTATCGTCTTGTTAACCTCTGAGGGGGATGACTTGTTTTTCAACTTGAAAGGTGTCTTCCTTGCACTTACTAGGGGTTGAGACACGGGGCGTGTCCAGCGAGACACGACCCGTGGTTACTTTCGAGCATAAGGCTCCTTTCATTGCTTCTTCGATGCTACTATTGGTTGAGTCATGAGGCGTGTCTAGCGATACATGGCACGTGGTAACACAAATAGACACAATTTTCAAGGAATCGTTAGTTTCATTTTCCTTTTCATACGAATAGACACAATTATTTGTGTCTTCAGTTTCCTGTTCTTTGGACAAACTTTCTGTTTCGAGTTTTTCTTCTTTTTATGTGTATTGTATTTTTTCCTTCGGATATTACCTCCTTATTAACATATTATATAGCTTTATTTTCTTCGTCTATTAGAATATGGATTTGGACTCGAAGGCCCTTAGATTCGAAGGAGATCTTCGGGGAACTAGGGGTGTCAGTTCCATAGGTGGATGATTTAATTGAGAAACTGGAAGAACGGGAAAAATGTAACAATTTTGCTCTGTATGCAGTCCTCCACAGATCATACAACGCGTGTTTATTGAAAAGTTTTGATTAAAACTCATTTACACACACACACACACACATATAGTGTAAGGTTAATTGGGGAACACTAAAAAATGTGGAGAACTGTGGGGAACCGACTCAAACGAACTCCGATTGGACTCGTTTCAACGACGTTGGAACCGGATCGTCGAACCCTAACTATGATCTTTTAACCCTAAACCCTAAATATCTCACGGTTTGGCTTTTAGGGTCTTATGTTAGGGTTTTGCATTAGGGTTTAGCTTTAGGGTTAATAATTAGTACTTAGGGTTTAACTTTAGGGTTTAGGATTTATAGCTTAAATTTCATAATTTAGCTTAGGTTTTAGCCTTATTGTTTAGCTTTAGGGTTTAAGATTTAGGGTTTAGGGTGAAGAGATCCTAGTTAGAGTTCGACGAGCCGGTTCCAACGCCGCTGAAATGAATCAAATCGAAGTTCGTTTGAGTCGGTTCCCCACTTTGTTAGTGTTCCCCAATGAACTCTCCCCTATATAGGGTATATATATATATGTGTGTGTGTGTGTGTGCGCGCGCGCGCTTAATTTTTAGATTTCTGGATTTTGCCTCGTTTTTGGGTATTTTCCGCTTCTTTTTATCTAGAGCGTCTAAAAACATGCATTTATTAAATAGGAATAGTTTAGGTAGTGTTTCCAATAATAATGCCCCCCAAAAATACCATAAAATGAGGGTATATATATAACAAATATGTATAATTGATGGCATATCAAATACTAATACGTGGCATAACAACTCTCCTAACACTTTAATTAACTTCAATTGATGCGTCTTTGCTTAAACTAGGGCTTAGTCGTGATCTTGAGTTAGGGATTTGATTTCTCTATTGACGTGCTTAATCAGATTGCTCCTAAGATGTTAGCCCATGTCTTAGTAACCTAAAACATCCAAAATGCCTCATTCATCTATAATGAAATAGGAATCAAATTAAGGTTTCCAAGCCATTTTCACGTCTAATCTTGTCTTTTCATGTGTGACTAGTGACCTTATAAGCATGTTTCTTCTTGAACAATGCTAGATAGCAAGAAACATTGAAAGAAATTACTCTATGATAATAATGACGTAATAAAATATGTTTAAAATGTAATAAGGCATTTGCAAAATACACCAATCAAACCCTACCAACTTAAATCTTTCTAACCTCGAGAAAGGTTAAATATGAAATCATAACCAAACTATGATCCAAGAAGAGCGTAATTAGACAAGACGTCTATTGGTTATGACATTTGATATACCCATCGTCAAGGTTAGCTCTAGCGTAGCAGACGTCCAAGTTAAGATCTAAGATAGCCTCCAAATTATAAACAGTTTCTCGTCCATAACTTGCGAGGGAGTATATGTATAGGACACACGATAACCCATTCAAGTTTGTTAAAATCTATATATTATAACGGGATCCGCTTTCTTCGTTCCTTTTCTTAGTGGTGATAGAAGCCCTCTCGTGCATGATTATTAGAGCTTCGGAGATGGGTGTTATAAAAGGCATTGTGACCCCTAATGGTGGGCCGGTTATCACTCACCTTTTATACGCTGATGATGCTATTATGGTGGGGGATTGGTCTAAACAAGTAATTGTGAATATAGTTAGAGTTCTTCGTTGTTTCCACATATGTTCGGGTCTCAAAATCAACATCGACAAATCTAGTTTCTTCGGCATTGGCGTGGGTTCGGAAGAGATTGAAGAAATGGCTAACGAAGTCGGTTGTAAACCAGATTGCCCTCCGTTTAAGTATCTTGGCTTAAAAGTCGGAGCTAATATGAATCGGATTTCAAATTGGCAACCAGTGATCGACACTTTTAGAACTCGTCTTGCTACGTGGAAATCTCACTTGTTGTCCATCGGGGGAAGGGTAGTTCTAATCAAAGCGGTTTTGGAAAGCCTCCCAACCTATTATTTTTCCCTCTATAAAGCCCCGAAGAAAGTTATTTCAGACTTGGAAGCTTTAATTAAAAAGTTTCTTTTGGGAGGCAATTCGGAAGTTAGAAAGATGCATTGGGTGGCGTAGGATAGAGTTGCGAGTCACAAAAAAGTCGGGGCCTTGGTTTATGTAAGTTGCTTGAGGTTAACAATTCTCTTTTAGCTAAATGGGGTTGGAGGTACAAATCGGAGAAGAGTAATCTATGGAAGAGAGTCATTGATGCTCTTCATTTTAGTCGGTCGGGTTGGGAATGTATTCCATTTAAAAAGTCTCTCAACGGAGTTTGGAACAATATAGCCAGAATTTTTGTAAATATCAAAGTGGGAGGTCTACCGCTAAGGAACTATTTTAAAGGAAATGTTGGTAACGGTGAAGATATCAAGTTTTGGTTTGACCCGTGGCTTCTCAACGAGCCTTTGAAGATTCGGTTCCCTGAATTATTCAGGTTGGAAACAGTTAAAAGATGCTCGGTGGCAGATAGAATAAGAAGGATTAGAATTTATTCGGAGACAGTTTGGTCTTGGAGTGCGGCGCTGTTTTCCCCGGAGCAGATTTCGGGTTTTTCTCAGCTCTGTGGTCTGCTTAGTGACGTCCAGATCTCGGATGCTTCTGATCGGTGGAGCTGGTTGCCTAGTTCGGATGGGAGCTTCTCGGTTAAGTCGGTAAAACGACTTTTAACTGAAGACGTGAGGCTGGAAAACAGGTATGTCATGGAGTGGTGCAAATGGATCCCTGCTAAATGCAACATTCATTTGTGGAGAGCGGAAATGAATAAGATCCCGACGGCCGAAGCTCTTATTAGTCAGAACATTCCTGTTGCGGATCCCTCGTGTGTTTTTTTGTAATTCGGCGGATGAGACTTCGGATCACATTTTCACCGCTTGTCAGGTTGCGGCGATTGTTTGGAACGGCATTTCCTCTTGGTGCAAAATCCCCAACATTTTCGCGTTCTTGGTTAAGGACTTGCTAGGGATTCATAAAGATCTTAATGTTTCAGAGAAGAAAAAGGAAGCGATTCAAGGAATTATAACGATTGGTTGTTGGAGCATTTGGCGAGCAAGGAACAATGTAAAGTTTTTAAATACACAGGTTAGAATGGAGAATATAGTTAGCGAAATTAAAGCTCTTGGTTTTATTTGGTTTTCAAATAGATCAAAGTATAAAGGGGTAGTGTGGGAGGATTGATGCTCTTTTATAAATATGTAAGTTTATTGTTTGTTTGTTGGTCGACCTGGTTTAGGTCGGCTGGTTCGTTTTAATGAAAGTTGCCATTTAAAAAAAAAATACCATGAATTAGTTACATAACATAATTATGAAAGGGTGGTTTTGTGTTTCAAACTTTACTTAAATTAGGTCAAAGGTCTTCCACTACATGTTACTCAAAAGTCTGACAAAACGACGACGTATGGAGTGGCAGATAGATGACTGGATTCTTCTACCAACAAACAAGCGCGACATAATTATCAAAAGCGTGCTTCAAATACAAATTTAATGATGGATCCAATGCCACCATCAACAGTCAAAATCCCCAAATCACATCATAAACCCTAAAACCCCCAAAACCTTAATCTCCATCACTCAAATCCAAAATTCAGATCAATTCCTCCACTAATTGATCACAATCACATCACTTTCTTCACTAATTCCATCTTCCAATGGGCAAAGGCGGCGGTTGCGTGCCGAGCAAGAAACGTCCACCGGCGGTCAACTCCGGCGACGCTCCGGCCACCGTCAGTTCACCTCCCATTGCAGAATCTCAAACCTCCGAAGCTCAAATTGTGCCAGCAACAAAGCTTAAAATCTTAATCGTATTCTATTCAATGTACGGTCACGTTGAAACCCTAGCTCGGAGGATGAAAACCGGAGTTGACGGCGTTGACGGTGTGGAGGCGGTGTTGTACCGTGTGCCGGAGACGTTGCCGGAGGATGTGTTGGCGCAGATGCGTGCGCCACCGAAGGATGATGAGATTGGAGAGATGAAGGAGGTGAGGGATCTGGAGAGTGCGGATGGGTTTTTGTTTGGTTTTCCGACGAGGTATGGGGCTATGGCGGGACAGATGAAGGCGTTTTTCGATTCCACAGGGCAGTTGTGGAGAGATCAGAAGCTGGCTGGTAAACCAGCTGGTTTTTTTGTGAGTACGGGAACTCAGGGTGGTGGACAAGAGACTACTGCGTAAGTTTACCGGTTGAAATGCCTATTATTACTACTATTATTGTTATGTGATTGCAAACTGGTTTGAATATGGATTCAGTTGTTCACATGTGGCTAAAAGAGAACTAGTGGTCAAGAGAGTCGGTTGTCCAGTTATGCCCGTTTAGGCCAAATTTCACCTTTGTACCATTTCCGTCCCTAACATTCTTTAAACATGCCAGTTCCGTCCAAAAAACATGAGTAAACTGCCAGTTCTGGCCCTGTGGTTTGTCCAATTATTAGATTCAACCTTAGTTTTTTGGTTGTTTCAAGAATGTCAAGGATGGAAATGATACAAATTTGAAATTTGGCCTGGACTGTCATAATTGGACAAACCACAGGGATGAAAATGGCAGTTAACTCTTCAAATAATAACTTGTATAGCCATATAGCATAGCGGGTGAACTCGATGTTACTTGATAGGGCAATAGCTAAACAAATAATGTGTATGAGATTAGAGCGAATATGTTTATGATACATAAAAAAAATTTTAAGCATGGTATTATGGAAACAGTTTCTTGTTATATGTTTGCTATATTCCCTAGGGGGTGTTATCGGTTAAGTTCAACCGGTTTTGATGAAAATTATGGATGAACTGCTAGCTATGGTTCAGGAAACGACAAACTGAACCGGCTGGGTTGGGTGGGTTGGCTGGTTGTTTCAGTCTGAAAGGTTTAACAGTTTGGTTTTGGCGGATTGAACCGTTTTTTTTTTTTTTTTTTTGTAAAAATTGTTTATGATAATAATACATAACCATAACTGCATATTAAAGAAATGAAAAAAAATATATATATAAATAACAAAGGTTAAACGACCAGTTCAGTTTACATGGCTGGTTCTATGTTCCAACCTGAACGAAACCGTTAAACCACCAACGGTTTATAAATCTCTAATATTCCGTAGAATTTTAGTGTCCTAGTGTTTGTGTACTTTGAAGTAAGCCGGGTTCTTTCGTTTTGAATAGAGGTGGGAAGACGGGTTGTTTGGGTATCATTTAGGTTTGGCTAATTCAGCTAATAGTTGTGAGCCACAGCAGTTAGTTGGATGTCAAATATACCCAACTGGTCAATACAGGTTTGGGTTGACCACAAACACTTTTATCTGTTTTTTTAACTTTAACTGTGGTTACAAGAGCAATATTATTTGAGTTTCAACATGGCTGACCCTGTTCATGTATGCAGTTGGACAGCAATCACACAATTAGCTCACCATGGGATGCTTTTTGTTCCAATCGGGTATACATTTGGGGCTAATATGTTCAAAATGGACTCAATTCGAGGGGGTACACCTTATGGCGCTGGTGTGTTTGCTGGCGATGGGACCCGCGAACCATCTGAAACAGAATTAGCACTTGCTGAACACCAAGGCAAGTACATGGCTGGTGTGGTTAAGAAGTTAGCCCGGGTTTGACTTTGACCTTTTTCAGTTCATGATCTCTGTGGTTTTGAATTTGATTTCTGTTTTGTGATCACTCATGTTCATTCTTCTATTGATTGCTTAAAATGCTGTACATTTGGCCTATATTTGATTTGTCTTTACGGATCGATACACAATTATAAAAAA
Source organism: Helianthus annuus (assembly GCF_002127325.2). Taxonomy (NCBI): domain Eukaryota; kingdom Viridiplantae; phylum Streptophyta; class Magnoliopsida; order Asterales; family Asteraceae; genus Helianthus; species Helianthus annuus. The sequence goes on along the minus strand of NC_035444.2, from coordinate 82,510,663 downwards.
GTTTGTTCATGCTGGATGTGTTGTTTCTGTGTATACATTGCATCAAATTGTTCTTTTCGTTCAACATTCAGGTTTGTATGTATTAAAGCTGCTGTTTGCATATGCTATTGAGGCAATTTGTCTTGAATTCAGGTGTACAGTTATATCAGTTATGAACTTATGGTATGCAATTATTTCTCAATTATTTACTTTGTTTTTGGCTCTATCATTGGATTGAATCGTGTTGTGTTTGTAGCGGTCTTATGGGATTTTTTTTAGTTTAAACAACTTATGTTCATAAGCGTGAAAAGAAATGGGTTTACTGGCTTTTGGAATTTTTTTACGTGTCTGGGGATGTTCAATACAAAACAATGTTAATTAGAGAAAGTATAAGAGTCTTATATACACTTATTATGTTTATTTTTCCAATTGTGGTATGTAAGCAGTTTTTAACAACTACCTTAATCCGTATGTATGTGAGTATGTAGTAAGACCATGCGTAGTGGGCTTGTTTTTTTCAAAAAAATCCCCCGAAGCGTGTTTTAAATCACGCCAAATTGGAAAACTATTGGCCAATCACATGCATTCCTCTTTTTCTTGGCCAATCCCCTTTTTTTGGTTAGTTTTTTTTATTTAATTTTTTACAACCCTTTTTAACATAATAGCCACATTCCCACTACACCCATTTTAGAAAAACGCCCAATAATGCCCCTTGCTGACTGGACTGTCACATGTCGGAAAACGCCCAAGGATGGAGGCAATGCCGTTCCTACGTTTTCGGAGGCCCCAATCGAACTACGAAGTGGTGGCCCTTTTTCAAAATTATCATTTTCAACATATTTAGTAACGAAACCCTCCTCCTTTATCCGGGCTTGGGACCGACAATTATAAACTAAAAAGTTTATAATTGGCGTAGTTAAAAATTTGTATGTTTGAGTTGTAGGTTCATCATTTGTAGGTTGATTTGTATGTATATTATCGTTTGGATAGGTATATCTTTTGTAGAATTTTGTTTGGAACAAAACTTTAGAAGTGCTCCCTTTTGTGATTCAGTTAAAGTGTCTTGTTTTCGTTTTTTTTTTTTTTTTTTGTCTTTTTGCATAACCGGATTTAAAAGTTCGGATTTGATTTGACATTGCTAAAATATAAATCTATTTAAGAGATTAACAATGAGCCTTAAAAACAATTTAAAATAATCAAATAAGCCCTAAAGGCCTAAATAACAAACTGAAATCAGCAAATTAGCCCTAATTCAACAACTTAAAATCAACAAATAATGAAATAAACATAATCCCTAAACAAGAGATTCAAATTGGCAAACACACCCTTGTTCCATATTCAACAAACGAGGATGTGAATGTCTAACCTGAGTGAGAGCCACAAGATTAAATCGCTAACCATAAAATTAAATCGCAAAAAAGAGTCTTGAGTGTCAATGTGTTCTGAGTTCCAAGCCAATCACAATAGTGAAAATCACAAAACTGAGCAGAGTGAGCAGTGTGTTCCAAGTTCGAAACTGTAAAATCGACAAATCACAATTTCGATTAAAGGAGCCGTTGATTATTGTAGAGTGGGCAATATATAAAAGATTAAAGGAGCCGTTGTTAAATGTTACCTTGCTATGGAGAGTCCTGATGCCATGATTATTGCCTGTCTGATACTTTGATTGCTCATTGCTCGATTCCACATCGTAAACTCAAACGTCTCTGATATCACTGCCTTGGCTTCTACACGTGCTTTCAATGTTCACAGATGAGAGATATGCCATTGGGTTATTAGGTTTATGATTAGTGATTTGGTCCTGATCTGCTAAAATGGGTCTAATATAAAGAAAATTTATTAGAAAACTGGTGGCCCTTCAAATTTAGTGATCCTAGGCCTGGGACTAGAATAATAAACCCATTAGGCTGGATGAAGACATTGTTCACCCTTACTACTATCCATAGTCTAATTTCATGTATGTTAGTATGTATGCTATGTCGACTTTGAAGTAAATATCATCCATCTCATGTGTATCATCATGATGTCATCATCTAGAATGATGACATCATCCCTGATCCTATCCACTCTCGATGTATCGTACCGAATGTTAACCTGATTTAACCAATCCTAACGGAATTCACTACTTCTGATATTTAAAATTGGTTTTATATTACAAATCCATCCTTTAAATAAGATAATTTAAACATGTCTAAATTTATTTTATTATTTTTTGAGTTATTGGATTTTAATAATCTTAAGTTTCACCTGTTGGTCAATAATAATCCCAACTTTAAAAATTCTCTTCAACGATCCCAACTTGTAAGAATTTGGCCCCCATTGATTCTTTTCCAACATAGGTACATTTAAATCATTTAAGGAATCTGCAGGTGCACTTGAATCTATTGAGAATGTCACATTCTTATATGTTAGAAAATGATTAATGGGGGTCAAATTCTTACAAGTTGGGATCTTTGTAGTGAATTTTTTTTTTTTTTAGATTATTATCAGCCAACGAATGAAACTTAGGATTATTAAAATCCAATAACCCTTATTTTTTTTAAGGATAGACTTATAAATTTTAATCTATCAAGAGCTCCTTATTTTATTGTATGGTTAAGCTTGAAAATTTTATCAAAAATAGTTTACTTTATTCAAGGAGTTAAATGCCAAAATGGTCTCTGAGGTTTGGTCACTTTTGCCACTTTGATCCAAAACTGAAACCCTTTAAACCTGGGTCCATGTGATTTCAATTTTGTTGCCATTTTCATCCAAAATCCAAACTGGGTCTGATTTTTCAGTTAACCACATGCTTTTTTGATATTCTCTAAATTATAGATATATTCATATAATATTTCCTACACTTTTGAGCAGCTTTAAGATTGCTTTTATTAAATCCTACTCATAATTGGTTTATATTTAAAATGAAGGGTTTTAAGTGAAAACGAGCTAAATTAGACATTTGTACTAAACTTGAGTTCTCAATACAATAATTATATTATGTTAAATTTATGTCCATTTGTATTGATAATTCTCAAAGTGCAATTAATTTACAAATTCAATGAATACGATCACTTCTCCATTGCAATTGTTGCACATGAATCTTTTTGGTCCTATTAGTGTTAAAAGTTTGGCCTAAAAATCTTATTGCTTGGTGATTACAGATGACTTTTTTTGATTTTCATGGGTTTATTTTCTTGAAGCTAAAAGCGAAACCGCTCTCATCCTAAAGACTTTCATTCCTATGATTGAAAATGTCATCAAACTGAAGGTTAAGTGGATCAGAAGCGATAACGGGTCTGAATTCAAAAATCAACTGTTTATCTCTTTCTATGAAGAAAAAGGTATTCGCCTTCAGTATAGTGCAGCTAGAACTCCTTAGCAAAACGGCGTAGCGGAATGAAAGAACAGAACACTCATCGAAGCTGCTCGAACTATGCTCGTAGACTCCAAGTTACCAATTATCTTTTGGGCGGAGGCAGTCAACACAACATGCTATGTTTTGAATCGAGTTTTAATTGTTAAACCTCACGGAAAAACTGCTTATGAACTTCTTTTCAAGAGAAAGCCTCTGATAGATTTCTTTAGACCGTTTGGATGCTCATGCACGCTTCTCAACACTCAAGATAATCTGATCAAGTTTGAAGCAGTCGGCGATGAATGTTACTTCATGGGTTATTCATCTACTCAAAAGGCGTATAGAGTTTACAACAAAAGAACCAAGATGGTGCTTGAATCATACTATCTCGACTTTCAAAAGGAAACTACACCAACACTGGAAGCTCTCCCGATTGGTTTTACGAGGTAGATGTTGTTTTCAACACTTTCGACATTCCCGAAACCGAACCTACCGAGGCCACACATATTGAACCATTGTTTGACTCATCAGACATTGGTCTCACTCCTTTCACCACCCCTTTCACCCCTTTTCAGCTGATCCAACTCTTCCTGTTGAAGAAGTAAACAGTGACACTTCGGCTGAGAATGCATCCGCAAATGATGAAGAAGCAACCACCAGCCTGAAAGCTCTAGACAAGGAATGAAGACTCTCAGAGTACGCAACGGTCTCGGGAGGATATTGTTAGAATGTTTTGAGACCGTTGGTACTTGAGTTTTATAGTTTAGAGCTTATTTGTAATAGTTAGATAAACTAGAGGGGCTAAAACTGAACATTTTGTAATATATCTAATTAGTGGTGGCGTAATTAGCTTCCCAACATAATTGTTAATTACGCTGGGTAATCAGTGTCTATATATATATATATCAATGCACCACTCCTTAGGTTTCCAAGTTTCTTGGACTAAGGTGGTTTTGTGTTTATCATTGTGCAATCTACTGATTCATGTGCTTTGATCCGATATCCAGGCTCCTTGATTGTGTTTATCATTATGGGATTACTAATCAACCTTGGTTAAGATTCTTCATTTTATTCTTAGTTTTCTTGGTTTTCTTACTTTTATCACTCAAACACCTAATCAATAGGTGTTTGTTGTGTGCCAATCATTATCACTGTGATCCAAAGCTGATTTGGGCCTCAAAGTTTTGTTAGTTTATCTTCATTCCACTAAGTCTCAGAAACAACTTCCAAACAAAGGGACAAGGCTACATCACGTCCTCAAACACTCTCCATGTTTGAGATGCACACATCTAGCTAGCTCACTTGGTTGTTTTTAGATGTAGAAGTATTCTTATTTCCACATTCATGACCAACCGAAATCATCAACAACTTGATGATTTTGTGATTTGGTGAATCATATAATGAGGTTTAATGGATGAAAACCATCCCACCTCCTTGCTTGACATACTTGTTGATACATGACCTTAGGGCTTCATAATATATATATATATATACACACACACACACACACACACAGAGACTATAAACCTAATAACCGAACCCTAAGCACTAAGTAATCTATGGATTGTTGCTAAGAGCTACGATTGTAATATCTTAGACTGAAACATCTCATATTTTTGGACTTCCAATAGGCAAACCTTTCCTATGAAGAACACATAAGCATGGTGTCGAAATTTGGGTGTTTGTCTAGATAACTTTTTATGTATTTTCATACTAAGAGTAAGCATCCGCATACTCTTTCCTAATCCGATATCTGTCAAAATGATACGCCTCGTGTATCCTTGTAGGATAACTAGGCGGTTCTGAACACCTTCGATTGACCAACTCACTTTCATGGACTTTCTACGCAAATTGTGATTATACTCGAATTCCCCTTTTACGCTTTAAACACTTTTGGGGTCTATCATGTATGACTTAATCAAATACACTTATGCAATCACTCAATCTATCAAAAATGCTAATTGCTATGCTTAGGTTATTCATGCTAGATACTCAAATACTCATACATGCAAACTATTTGTCATTAACTTTGCGCAAGCCTACCTTAACATGTATAGCACTACAGGAGTAGCTGACGGGTGGACCATAGGATGATTCTTAAATGTTATAAATATAATGGAAATCGTACATTTAATTGTTAATTATAAGGAATTGGATGACTAAGGTATACTTTGTTATGTCAGGTACAAGAGGTGTAAAAGATGAAAATAGAGAAAGCATGGTGAAGAGCGAAAGCAGAGTTGAAGAGAAGCGAGTAAAGAAATCAAGAAGGAGCAAACTGGGCACTATTGTAGCTTACGGTAGCTACCATAAGCTATGGTAGACATGTTTTCAGGAAAGTTCCACCGTAAGAAAGTAGGAAGACACCGTAGCAATTTGAAGGCCACCGTAAGCTATGGTAGCCACCGTAGCTTACGGTGGAGGCCAGATGCTGATTTCATGTTTGCCTTATAATCAACTATTGGGGTGACTTTTCATTATCATTTCACGTTGTTTCGAACCAAAATTGTTTGTGGGCGATTTTTAGGGTTAAGAACAATATTTTGGGTGATTTCTAAGGGGAGACTGAAGCTTTCTTGTTGATGGATTACATATTTGATGCCTGTGTGATCAATCAAATGATGAGTGGCTAATGTCTATGTAGTTCTTTCAAGTTGAACATTAGCATTTGTTGTCGCGTAAAACCTGAAACCCGGGAGGAGCACTCATTCTCTTAATCTTTTACAAACTTCTTAGTCATTTGCAATTTAATTCTAGTTTTATAAACCAAATAAACCAAACTTTGAGATTACTTTTCTGTATTTTAATTTTATCTTTAGTAATTTACAAACTACTTAGTAAACGCATTTTCCACAAACTCTCTGTGTTCGATACCCATTTACCAGTATCTATTTAGTGTATTTGGTTTATTTTTTAGTGGGACTTCGACCTCACGTCAAATTTTGGCGCAGTTGTTGAATCGTCGTGTGACCCTAACGAGTCAATCAGAAGAGTTTAAGATCAATATCAAGGCGGAATCAGTGATATCGACGTGAAACAGTTTGATTCTCCTTAATTATCCTTTTATTAATGATTTCAAAGCAATCCTGATCGTTTGACAAACTGGCAGCACCTCGGCTTCGAAATCAAGACCGTTACAAATGAACTAGCAGGTTGGGTATTTATAGGGCAGTAATTTCGCACGGAACTACACAAGCGAAATTACCTTCAAACGAAATTAGTAATTTCGTGCGGAATTACCACATGTGTAATTTCATGCGAAATTACCCATTCACAACCAAAACCTGTTTTCCGACCTGCTGAACACTGGTTTATCCTATCTAGACACATGACTCGATATAAGACAAAGTTAACAGACATTTATGCACCAACAGACTCCCCCTTGGATATTGACGAAGTCTTCGGGATCGAGTCTTCAGTCTTGATCAGTCTTGTCTTTCTTTTCAACTTGATTTGACACTGAAAGCATCCTTTAATCTCTATCCTCAAACTCCCCTTTGAATGTTGATCCAGAATTTTGACTCCCCCTTTCGATGACTCCCCCTCTCGATAAGCCGGGACTTGAGTTCTAGTTCAATCTTTACCACACTTTGCCATGCGGATTTCACTTTACTGCTATCACACTTTCAAACCTGTATCCTGCTTCTCAAAAATATAACATTACAATCTATTCACATTTAAACTTCTTTTGATGTTCATCAGTTTTAATAATCCACTTAAGTCTCCAGGTTCAAATTAATGACCCTAGGTATTCAATTTGTCTACCAAGTCCAACTTAATGACCTTGGTTGATCTGTGACAAAACAAACTGATTTTTGTTCAAATTTTTTTTTTCAAACATTTTCTGAAAATTACAAGTTTCAAATTAATGAACTTGTGTTGACTTTGAAACTTTCAGGTTTTATCATGATTAGCTCCAAACTTATCTTCCAGCTAGAATCTTCCTGCATCTGCCTCAAACTGCGAATCTGAAGATCAGCTTTCCACTTTGATTTGTCGGAAAATAAAGCAGAAGTGAAAAATCTTTTTGGATTTTAATAAAGATTCTAAACTAGAAAGCTATAAAATCTTTTTGAGTTTTGGAATGTTAACAAAAATGAAATGCAGCAAAAGTAAACTATTTACAAACATATTTTTAGTAAGCGTGTTAGGGAATCATATAAGTTATCGACAAATTACTAGTACCGTTAAGCTTGATAACATACTAAGAATTAAACAATTCGCTTAGATTGTCGATATACTGGTCCATTTTAAATTTTCACACAAATTTTAATTTGTGCAGGATACGAATTAAGTGTTTTAGATACTTAGCTTATACGTGTGTACCATCTTAGAATATACTCCCGTATCCAGACAACTATATTCAGTCTTACAGGTGAATGCACACTAATGATATCTGTAATGGGGTGAATGTGAAACCATGAGAGCTCAGGTCAGAACTTCCGTTCGTGCAGAGAGATGATGGTTCGACTTTAGGTGGGTCCCGTTTGGAGATCTTTTATTTCAACAACACATGATTAGCATTTTGCAATGTTTCATCGTTTTTTATGCTGAGGGTGAGCTTTAAGATTAAAGCTAATGCAAAGCATTATACGAGGACTAGGCTATTGCTTCCGCAAAATCAGAAGTCCTGGTATAATACCCAGATATCATCACGTACAAAGACCTAGTATGTCAGAAATAGCGTCTTTCAAACAAGATTTCAGGGGTTACCTATATATCCGAGAGATGTTCCCCACGAAATAAGCAAGTGATGATTTTAGGTTTATATCCCGAACAAACCTACTAAGTGTGTAAAAACCTACTGGCACATCATCAGCGAGACTGTTTAAAGCTTTAAAACTTTACATTTCTTTTGTGTACTGTAACTGTCTAACTGATGTACTATCATTTTCCCTTTTTACACAAGCTCTTTTTCAGTTTTCTATTGTTTTTGGATTTTAACATATTTTCATGTTTTTGAATTTTTAATTTTTTTTACTGTTTTTGTATTTTCTGGAATAAACCTACCTACTCCCCCTAAATACCAAAACAAGTAAAAAACCGACAAACCATTGCAGATTGCTTTTCAACATCATCTACAGTGGTACCTTCATCTATGCCAATAATCCCATCCGACACCGATAAAAGCTTCATACCATTCAGTTTTAACAAATATTTAAACCGATTTTTATCAAACGCTTTGGTATGTAAATCAGCTTTTTAATTGTCAGTGTGGATTTTCTCAATTCGTATCAAATTCTTCTCGAAACAATCGCGAATGAAGTGATGACGAATCTCGATGTGTTTATTTTTTGCGTGATGAACAGGATTTTTTGTGATGTTTATCGCTGCCTCATTATCAACAAAGATAGGGGTGTTAAGAAATTGCAAACCATAGTCGCGCATCTGTTGCTGGATCCACAAGATCTGAGAGCAGCAGCTGCTAGCAGATACATACTCCGCTTCACATGTGGACAAAGCTATAGAGGTCTGCTTCTTACATTGCCAGGTGACCAATCGTGGTCCGAAAAATTGACAACCCACTGTTGTTGATTTAGCGTTAACTTTGCAGCATCCGAAATCAGAATCGGAATACCCTTCGAGCATGAAGTCGCCATCTTTTGGATACCACAACCCCAATGATGGAGTTCCTTTCAGGTAGCGTAATATCCGTTTCACAATTACCATATGCGAAGCTCTAGAGTTAGATTGAAATCTTGCTACGAGGCAGGTAGGATACATGATATTGGGTCTTGAAGTAGTCAAGTACATCAGCGATCCAATCATGGAATGATACATTGTTTCATCTACCTTCTCTCCGGTGAGATCAGGGTTTATCCCATGGTTCGTCGTTAACGGGGTGGAAGCTGGAGTAGATCCTGACATCCCAAATTTCTCTAAGATATCATGAACATACTTCGTCTGATGTATGAATATTCCCTCAGGCAGTTGATCAACTTGAAGTCCCAAGAAGAATTTCATCTCACCCATCGATGACATTTCAAATTTTTTGCTTCATAACTTTTTTAAACTCTTTGCACAAATCTTCATTTGTTGACCCAAATATGATGTCTTCCACGTATATCTGAACTATCAGAAGATGTCCGTCGACTTCTTTGGTGAAAAGAGTGGCATCCACTTTTCCACGGATGAAACTGTTGGCTAGCAGGTGTTGAGACAATGTCTCGTACCAGGCTCTCGGGGCTTGGTGTAAACCATACACCGCTTTATCCAGTAAAAAGACCTTGTCTTTGTGGATTGGGTCGGTGAAGCCCGGTGGCTGTCCGACATATACCTCCTCTTTTACCTTCCCGTAGAGAAAAGGCGATTTCACATCTAACTGAAAAACTTTAAATCCTTTCCACGACGCAAATGCTAGGAAAATTCTAATCGCTTCTAGTCTAGCCACGGGAGCAGGAGCATACACCTCAGTGAAATCTATACCCTCCTGCTGACTAAAGCCCTGGACTACGAGTCGAGCTTTATTGCGAATAATAACCCCTCGGTCGTCTCTTTTGCACTTAAACACCCACTTGGTGTTGATCTTCCTGTGACCATCAGGCAAGTCTACCAATTTCCACACTCCCAACTTCTCAAATTGACTCAACTCTTCTTGCATAGCATTGACCTGATCGGAGTGTCGTGCTCCGGTCAAAGATAATATTTATAAGCCCAAATTACCCTAAACAAATAGTTAGTGGTAGCAAGGGATCGAACCACGAAGAGTATGTGGTTTGCGAATGGATTCGATTGAATTATCAAGAGTGTCACGATTTATGAAGCTTACTAGAATGTTTTTGTATTTTTATTTAACTGAGAGATGTGAATTTAATCTAAAGAAATTTGTGTAATTGATTGACAACTAAAAATTAACGAATGCACAAAAATTTGATTAATAAACGATAATGAGAAAAAGGGTTCACACCCGGTTTCGGTAATTGTCAACCTAGGGTTTCTACAAGTTTTTGGATCCAACTCAAGTGTGTATGATTAGCGGATTTAGTGTACCGTGACGTAGGTGCTAATAACTATCAACGTTTCGAGAAATGGACAAGAATACACTTTATGATCAACACAAGTAAAACCTAACCAAGACAATTCATACTACACATAACCATTTCGTAAAGTCATAACTTTTAACATCGTTCGACAATTTACGAATACGAAACAAATGCAAACTATTGTCAAAGGTTTCAAAAATCAAACACAAATTGTCACTAAGTTGAAACAAGAACAATTCGAAACCCTAAAATTAACAACTACCTACACCGAGTGAAACCGAGATGATTAGGCGCTCATGGTTGAAGAAGCTTGATCACCGGATGTTTGGAACTTGATGAAGATCATCTTGAAGCTTGAGAGATGGAGGATTGGTGAATGATGAAGGTTTGGTGATGGATGATGATGAATGGATGGATGAATGGATTGATGGCTAGGGTTTGGAATCAAGATTGAGATGTTGAAAACCTTCTTGATTCAGGTTGTAGAGATGATAGATGGAATTGGTAGGTGAATGATGATGAATATTTGGCTCCAAGATCAAGTTCAAACCTCCCAAGAGTGTGTAACTCCCGAATTGAATGGCCCTCCTCCTATAAAAATCAACTTCAACTAGCAAACCTCAAAAAAACCGCATCGGACCAATTCACTGTCGGTCGCCGACGGGCCTTACCCCGTCGCCGACGGGTTCGCCTGATGTCGTTTTCTGCCGACGGGTTGCCTTGCTGGATACGGGTGTTTCTGGCCGACGGTTCTTTCTGGTGCCCGTCCGGGACGGGTATAACCCCGTCGCCGACGGCCTCTAGAGCACCAATTCTCCAAACTTCGATTCTTGCACTCCCGGTTGATCCGTAACGCGTCCTGGTGCTCTGGTTTTCGACCCGGTGACCCGTAAAGCTCCCGAAAAGCTCCTTAAACTTCGTTAAACCTGCATAAACACAAATCTAATTAAAAGTAGGCCATTGAAGATTAAAACTTATGTAAAAACATAAAGTTACACAATAACGAACACCGGTTTTCAACCACGTATCACATCCCCACACTTGTCTTTTGCTTGTCCTCAAGCAAATCTGTTTTTCACTCTCACGTGGGTCGAACAACGAACCCACTTCCCATTCCCGAGACAAAGGTCAAGGTCTAATGTCATACAAAAGTTCAACTCTTTACAAATTCCACATATTTACCGGTTAAGTGAAAAATCTCATATAATAATGGTTATCCAAGATTAACCCGCCCATAAAACTAACAAGTCATGCATATCCTTCACAATGTTCTCTCCACTCGGCTGAAAAGTTGGCTAATGTATATAATGTATTAGCACTTCAATCAATTAATCGCTCAAAACCGATTAGAACACGTACCCGCATAGGCTTGCAACTCAATCATTCTCCACCACCGATCACGAATACTAAGCACAAGTCATATGGTCTTTGTAAGGGTTGTAACGGGGCTAGGCTAAGGGTAGGAAATGGGATATTTTAAAGTGGCTAAGGTGATGAAAATTCGATTTTTATTACAACGCAACTATTCTAAACTCACGTAAACTAAAGACATCAACTATAAGGCAATGATTTTCGCCTTTTATTCAACAACTAGAACACATATTTTTGTTCTTTTCTCAATGGGTTTTCATTCTTTTGCGCAACACTTTCTGATTTTTTTTAATACAAATAAATCACAACAATACAACTTAAACTCCTATAATTGAATTTTCATCACACGGGTTTAAAAGAAAAGGCTTATGGTTATGGACTAAGTGGGTTATCAAATGAAAGGTTTAGGCTCAAATTGGGTTACTAAGGGACTTTTTTGGGTAAGGATAGATAAATGGTTTAAAAGGAAAAGGTTTACCTAATGCCTTAATCATTCTCGTGCTTGTATTCGGTCTATGGTCTCAAACGTATCAAAAGTTGCAAGTTCTACAATACGCGACTAATGGTCCACTCAAATAAAGAAACATGTAAATGTAGATCTATGATATAAAAGTGGCTCAAAACCTCACGTATAAGGGTATGATATGTGATATGCATCAAATGCTAGTTCCTTAGGCGAATTACTCCCAAATAACCACCCGCTAAATACTCGTCATGTTATTAATTTGAACTTGACCATGACAAAAGACCAAATGGGTTGTGCCATCCCTCGTTAACTTAGTTACTTGTGCTTTTAAGATCGCTTTTGAAACATAAAATTTTGAAAAAAATTTGAAATTTTCCCCCATCCCCACACTTGAGGTAAACATTGTCCTCAATGTGTAGTGTTTAAATGAAGGGGTCAAAATCGAAAACTTTTACTACAACCCCATCCCCACACTTGAGGTAAACATTGTCCTCAATGTGTAAGAACTAGAGTTTGAAAATGCACAAGGGATGTGACACGTCTAACCTTCCCAAAATCTCACCCCGGAAAATAAAATATAATGTACAATCCACTTATTACTAGACTAAGGATCAAGGTGAAAAAGAAACGCATGCACCTGATTTATGTCGCTTGATGCTCAAATCTTCTTCTTCTCTTCATAAAAACGGTTGTCCCACGAACATGTTGTACCTACAAATTCTAACCCTTGTGTAGAAGCATGCTTCTCACAACCATCAAAATTTGTTAGTTACCTAGTTCTACCACTTTTATGAAAATATTACCAAACCATGCATTATTTCACTTTGATTCATGTGGAAAATAATTTACAACAACAACAAACCTAACTCACTTTCGTAGGAATCACGGTTGCATTTAGCTTATGCAACAAGCCCTTTTAAACCCCCCCAATAGCTTGGGAGGACGAGAGGTCTCATGAGGGTTATATAGGGAACACACCCACAACGTTCATTTAACTAGGAAAATTAGTAAATAATAACGAAAAAGAAATAAAGAACCAAAGTATACAACAACAACAACACAAAACATACCATACCTCTACCGCTGATATCGCTCGTTGGGATCAACTGGCGGGTTTGGCTGGTATTGACAACCAGTGAGGGCCTCAAACATCTCCCTATAGTTATCGAGTGGACTCTGCTCCCCTTGAGGTGGTGGTTGGTAAAGAATCAGGATGAAGCTGGAGTCTACCGCTTCGGGCCAGTGAGGGGTCAGATCGGATGGGCCTTGTGGGTGGGGAAGGTTGGGGTAATTGGTCCACCCCGAGTGTTCGACATATGGGAGACCGGCTTGATAGTCTCTTTGATGTCGCTCCTGATCGTGGAGCACCTTGGCATTATTAATAGCCATTTGGTGAGAGACATACAAGGCACTCCAACGGCGTCGTTCCAGTTCTCTTGCTTCATTTTGACGCCTTGCCTCTTCTTCCTCCCATGCCCGTCTTCGGGCCCTATCTTCCTCTTGCACTTGTAGTAAGCGTTCAATTTGTGACCGTTGTTCCTCCATTTGTTTCTCCATCCTTTCGCGAAAGGATGCTTGGGAAGCCCACTGTTCTTGCGAGTACACCCCTTGCGCCTCTTCCCAAACCTCTCTCCTCCTATTATATTCTCTACCCTCGCCTATACATGCCGAGACATTATCATAAGTCGCCTGTTGCCCGCGGCTAAAGTTTCTATACATCGGTACCTGTCTTTGTTTCACAAAATCTGCCACTTCTGCATTAATCTCCATGTATGGCCTCATATACCTCCGTTGTGGTCCTCGTGGACTATCAGGCTCATCCTCGTTTTCTTCATCAAACATCTCCTCATCTCCCCCAGCTCCTTGCTGCGCATCTGGGTTAACAAACTCATACTTGTGACCCAATTTGTCGGTCACCACATATTTGTTTCCCACCAGATCCACATCTATTCTCCAATTCTTCTTTATTGATGCTATGTTGAATTCTTCCAGAGGTTTGGATACCCAAAGTGCTTTCGGAGGCAGACAATTCTGTTGAACAATCATAGCACTAATGAGGCGTGCATACGGAATAAAACGCCTTTGAGACGCCTCTTGGGTGGTCCATGTATGCATCATAACGATCTGTCTCCAAGACAAAGTAGGGGTCCCGTACAACAAAGAATAGACAACCCTACAATCGCTCGCTCTCACTCCTCCTCGATCACTGAATCTCACCATCACATTCTCTAGTGAAATTCCTTGAAGTGTTTTCCCTTCGATTGTCATTTGAGTTCTCTTGGCCTCACCTCCATCACTGTATGGTAAAATAACCGCTGTCATTTGATCCGGATCACCCTCATTCATATGATTATCCAAAAATTGTTGCATGGTTGGATAGTCATATGCTTGCATCCCTAGAGAATCAAAGCGTGCGATGCAATTGATTGTTTCGAAAGACATCGTCATTGCCCCTCGACTTGTTTTACCAACCAATTTCCACTAAGCAGGAGGGCCATCCTTATTCATAAACCTCAACGTTGACAACCATTCGCACACCTCCGACAGATACACCCGCGAGGTATTATCTTCACACCAATCAAGCACCCGCTCCCATCCTTGGCGTTCAAACATTTGCACGATTCCAATTTGTTTGAACTCTTCAACATTCACAACTCTTTCACATATAGCCCTTTCCGGAACTGAGGTGTTAACGTTATTGACCACTTTCCATTTCCAGAGCTTGGCCTCCAACTTCCTATCTTGATAACCCGATAGGGGTTTGTTTTTCTCCTTATCCCAGACTTTGGCGCTTTTCCTATCCCTAAACTTTTCCCACGCCCAATCTTGCCTATACAGTCTCGCATCATTCTCTTCCACGGAGCTTAGCTGCTCCCACTTCTTCGGTATTAAACCGGAAAAAGAACCTACTCTCGATGATGAAGCTTATCCTGTAGTCTTTTGTCTTTTACCACCGGCCATAACTACAATCACAAACAAACAAATCATCAATATAAACCCTACCTTCACTAAACTCTCAAGCTTTGAACATGATGTGTGATGTTGAAGTTTTTATTAACAAGTGGATGTAAAATCGCTTTTTTTAAACTTTCAATGTCGCTCATTTTATCAAATACTTATCAATTTTCTTGTTAACTTGTAATTTCTTATAAGATCAACAATATTCAACATCACCTTCATGTTCAATCATGTCCATAACAAGTGTAATCACTTCACTATGGTTATAACATGCTCAATTTCCATCCAGAACAACTAATCTTACTCAAAATCATGCTAGAACAACATACATTGTCTAAACAACCTACTCTTAAACTAAAAAGTTTAAAATTTCGGAAGAAAAACACTAAACATATGATAATCAAGCATAAATTTAAGGAGAATCCATACCTTTGATGTTATAGACAAGAAGAACTAAGAAAAAGATGTAAAGTAAGTGTCTTGACAAACACCCTTTCAAAAACCCGAAATTACACGCCCAGAAATCTTGCAAACTAGCAAGAATTGATGAAAACCATGTTGGGGGTTTTGTTCCTCTCAAAAAATTACTCAGAATGGACTCAAGAATCGAATGATTTGGTGGAGAATTGAGAGAGTTATCGAGTCTTGAAGGTTTCTAGGGTTTTAGGGTAGAAGATGAAGAAGAAGGTGAAGAGTGAACGATGAGAGAAGGAAAAACAGAGATTTTGTGGCCTTGATGTGTTTTAGGTTTAGTAACACTGAATTTGGGTGGAATATGTGGTCAAAAATAGCTTTAGGTAATGTTTGGTTAGGTGAAAAAGTGTTTTTATTCGATTTTTTTGTGTCAATAACTCGCCAGCCGCCGACAACAAAGCTGAGCCCCGACGGGCCAGCACCCCGTCGCCGACGGGTTTCGTTTTCACCAAATAGGTCCGATGGCCTAAGCTCCTGGATACGGGGTTTGGCACCCGACGGAACAAATGAGAGCCCGTCCGGGACGGGCAATACCCCATCACCGACGGGTATTAGTTTTGATTTTTTTTTTTTAAGAAAACTAGGAGAAATTTTATGAACTTTTAATAAAGGGACTATATACAAACAAAATTCCAAAAAATTATTAAAATTGTTTTTGTAAATTTTTATAAGTTAAATTTTTAAAACACGAAAACCTTAACGGCCTACCACCCCCCCCCCCCCCCCGAAAAGTCGTGTATTGTCCTCAATGCACATAACAAAGCCTAAACACATACCTTGTGTCTTCATGACCCGTTCGGAATGTCCGGACTTCACACAATCAAGAGAGATTAGTATGAAACGAAAACGATTATATCTAAAACACACAAACAATTAAATAATTATACATAACTTTACACGAAACGTTACCGGTCCTTTTCATCGGGATGCTTACCACGGAGCTCACCGATTCCTTGTGTTCATCCACCTTTTCGTTACCATCGAGAAACGGTTTTAGCCGATGACCATTTACCGTTTGTCGTATCCATCGTTCGGGTTCTCGATTGTAACATCACCCAATTGTCCGACCCGGGTGATCACATAGGGTCCCATTCGTTTGCTCCGGAGCTTTCCGGGAAAGAACTTAAGCTTCGAGTTGTAGAGCCACACCTTTTGTCCAACCACGAACTCTTTCTTTCTCAACTTGGCATCATGCGCCTTCTTCATCCCATCCTTGTACTTGGACGCGCATTCATATGCCATTTCCCGTAACTCCTCCAACTCGCATAATTTGAGTTTCCTTTCCTTACCTGCATCATCATATTTCACATTAACCTCTTTAATAGCCCATAATGATTTATGCACAAGTTCAACCGGTAAATGGCAATTTTTACCGTAAACCAACCAGTAAGGTGTAGTGCCAATAGGTGTCTTATGTGTCGTACGGTAGGCCCATAAAGCATCGTTCAACTTAATTGACCAATCCTTACGGTCCGCCCGCACGGTCTTTTGCAAAATCTCCTTGATTTGCCTATTTGACACCTCGACTTTTGCGGGTGATAAGGGGTAGCAATTCTATGGTCAACACCAAACCGTTTTAAAAGTTTCCCAAACCGAAAAATTTTAAAATGAGATCCTCCATCACTTATGATGACATGAGGAATCCCAAACCTTGAAAAAATATTGGTTTGAACAAAATTACAAACCACGGAATGGTCGTTTGTTTTGGTGGCTATTGCTTCGACCCACTTTGACACGTAGTCAATGGCCACCAAGATGTACAAGTTGCCAAAAGAATTGGGGAATGGGCCCATGAGATCAATACCCCACACATCGAAAACATCGACTACGAGGATTGGTTGCATGGGCATCTCATCCCTTTTTGAAATACCCCCTATTTTTTGGCACTCTATGCAATTCTTTGAAAACTCATTTGCATCTTTAAAAATAGTTGGCCAATAAAGACCACTATTCAACACTTTATGACCCGTTTTGTGACCACTAAAATGGCCACCACACGCAAATGAGTGTAGATGCTGCAACACGCTTGGAATTTCCTCATCATCTATGCATCTCCTTATCACTTGATCCGCACACTCCTTCCACAAGTGCGGTTCTTCCAACCGGTAATATTTGATTTGAGACATGAAGTGTTGCCTCTTCCGTCTATCCCAATGTGCCGGCATGTCACCTGTAACAAGATAATTCATAATGTTAGAATACCACGGTAACTTATCTAATTTCATAATATGCTCATCGGGAAAAGACTCATTGATCTCTAATGACTTAGGATCCTCTTCGACCATCAACCGGGACAAGTGGTCCGCTACCACATTCTCGATACCTTTTTGTCCCGTATCTCCAAATCAAACTCTTGGAGCAACAATACCCATTGGATCAATCTTGGTTTAGCATCTTTCTTCTCCATGAGGTACCTAACTGCAGTGTGATCAGAATAAATAATCACTTTACTACCCCATATATACGACCGAAATTTATCCAATGCATATACCACCGCGAGTAGCTCTTTTTCGGTGGTTGTGTAATTCAATTGTGCATCCGAAAGAGTCTTACTCGCGTAGTATATGGCAACGGGTTTCTTATCGACTCGTTGTCCCAACACGGGCCCCACTGCATAATCACTTGCATCGCACATAATTTCAAAAGGTAAAGACCAATTGGGCGATTACAAGATTGGAGCTTCAACTAACTTTTCTTTCAATTTGTTAAAAGCGTTTTGACAATTTTCGTTAAAATCAAACGGTTGATCTTTTACCAACAAGTTACATAAAGGTTTGGTTATGTCACTAAAACCCTTAATAAACCGCCAATAAAAACCCGCATGACCTAGAAATGACCTAACACCTTTAACAATCGTGGGATATGGTAAAGTAGATATAACTAGTACCTTTGCACGATCAACCTCTATCCCACGACTTGACACCACGTGTCCCAACACAATTCCCTCTTGAACCATAAAATGGCTCTTTTCCCAACTTAGGACCAAACTAGTTTCGACACACCTTTTTAACACTTTATCTAGTTGGTCCAAACGAGCCTCAAATGATGACCCAAAAATTGAGAAATCATCCATGAAGATTTCCAAAGACTTCCCCACCATATCTGAAAAGATACTCATCATGCACCTTTGGAAGGTAGCGGGGGCGTTACATAATCCAAACGGCATTCGCCTAAATGCGAAGGTGCTGTAGGGACAAGTAAACGTGGTCTTTGATTGATCTTCCGGATGGATGGCAATTTGGTTATAACCAGAGTAGCCATCTAAGAAGCAATAAAATTTTTGCCCCGACAATTTCTCAACTATTTGATCAATGAACGGTAAAGGAAAATGATCTTTGGAAGTTGCGGTATTCAACTTCCTATAATCAATACAAATTCACCACCCTGTTACCGGCCGAGTGGCTACCTCTTCACCTGCGTCATTTTTGACGACTTATATACCCGCTTTCTTGGGAACCGTCTGTGTCGGGCTCACCCATTGGCTATCCGAGATTGTGTGACAACTCGAAATCTAGAACCTTTCGTTGTGTCTTGATGTAACTTGCTTGTACGTTATGTGACTAGTTAAAATGATAACGTGAACCTTTTTATGTGATAAGTGCTTTGTTATGTGTGTATTGTATATATATGTGTACGTGTTTTATGTGAACCGAGAACCCGACACGAAACAACAAAGAACCCGACTCGAGACCATGAGGTCTCGAGTGAATTTGGGCCGAGAACCTTTGGCCGGTTGGGCCTTTGGGCCGTGAACCCCCACTCGAAACCCACTAAGGGTGCACACACTTGGAACTTGACTATATAAACTACCCTTAGTTAGTTTTTGCCATTTGTTGAACATTACAACACACACTCTCCTACTTCTCTCTCTCACCTAAACTCTAGAACACAAACACACTCCATCATTCTTGGATCTTTGGACTTGGATCGGCTCACACACACACCCGGTTGGAAGCTTTTCACACACCCTCGAAACCCATAACCGGTTAGTGTTCTTAATGCTTTGTTGAATGTTAGTGTGTTTATGTTATGTTTGTAAGATGAGATTATGTGACAATATGTTAAGATGAGTTATACATAATGTTTTGAAAAGAAATCGGTTCATGAATGTTTCTTGTTATGAGTTGAACTATACATAAATATTTGATAATGAAAATGGGTTCATTGTATGTTAAAAAGGGTGAATGATGATATTGGTTGCACTTGGATTAGATCCGAAAAGTTTGGGTGTTTATACTATGAAAATCGGCTAATGAATATGTTTGTCAAGTAGGATGCATGCTAGTAAAATTGTATCTTGATAGTTGTTCATGATTTTGGGTGAATAAGTGGTTAATATGTTATGAACTTGTTGAGTATGTGTTTGAATATGTGAAGAACACTTTGAATGATAGTTAAGAATGTGAAAACCCTTGTGATTTTGATCCATCTTTGACTAGTAACCTGATTAGGAAAACTGTTAGTGGAATGCTATTGGTAGTTTCCGGATTTGGGCCTGATTATATTGTACTAATGGGACTGATACACCTGCATCAACACGTGAACTTGAAAACGACAGCTTACCGACTCGCAATCACCCGTTGCGACTCGCAACCACAGCGTGATGACTCGAGACCACGCGGTTGCGACTCGCAACCATAACAGGACAAGCCGAAACCACAGGATACGAGTCCCGTTGCGACTCGAGACCTCAGCATGATGAACCGAAACCATGGTTGCGACACCGGTTGCGACTCGCAACCATCCATGATCAACACACAGCATGACTCGAGACCATGCTTGCGAGTCCGGTTGCGACTCGAGACCACACTTTGGGCCTTAGTTAGTGGGCCGGACTTATGAACTTCTGTGCTACTGTTGATGAGTTATTTAGGCCTGTTATCACGAGCCCAACTGTTTGGACTTTGAACATGTGATTAACTGTTACCTATGAACTGTTACTGATTAAACGTGCTTGCCAAACGTGTTGAACATTTGTACACTACTTGGTTCGAATCTGATTATACGTGATATCCGTGTTAGGACGTTATTGACTACTTGCGACTTGATTGACTTTCTGTGATTAACTGCCGAGCAAACCGAGGTGAGTTCACACCCTTTACAAAGCATGGGATTCCCTGGGTTGGGAACGGGGTTAAGGAACGTGGTTCCTCGTCTACCTTGGGTAGGACGTCAGTGGTTCAGGAATGTAATTCCTCGTCCGGATGGACGGATAAACGTACTAGACTAAAACTCTATCACGAAGTCCCTCCTTTTTGTATCGACTAATCGCCGGGCCAATGGCGAGCGGGTCATTAGTTAGATAGCGCTATTTAGGTCTGACAAGCCTCACACCGTGCCGCAGAGGACGGGCGTGAACTAATGGATCTGGGGCACGTCAATGATGATAGACATTGATGTTTTCAGGGCACATAAACATGACTACAGTCAGCAATCGATACGGTAACGAGTCTAGTATACACATGGGGTAGCCCCCACGGCTGGAGAGCCAGATGATGTACATGGGGTAGCCCCCACGGCCGAAATGCCTGATAACTACATGGGGTAGCCCCCACGGCCGGAGTGCCGGAGTAACTGGGAACGAACTGGTCACGTTTTTAAACTATGGGGTAACCCCCACGGCAGGATGCCAGATAAAGTAAACTGTTTTCGAAACAACTAAAACGAACGCCCACCCGTGAACTCACTCAACTAGTTGTTGACTCGTTACTACATGCTTTGCAGGACCATAGGTACTCAGTGGGAGCTTGCATGGAGGAGGATCGTTGTGGGACAGGGATTGCTACAAGACTATGTTAAACTTGAAACTTTTGGAACTTATGTTATAACTTTAAACTTATGCTTCCGCTTGCAACTTAAACTTATTTGTTTTGGAACACCAATCGTGATGGTTAAACTTTTATAACTACTTATATGCTTGTTCAGTATGATTGGTGGCTGGATCCTGGTCAGTCACGCCTCTAGGCGGTAGTACTCCGCAGGTGGGATTTTGGGGGTGTGACAGATTGGTATCAGAGCCATTGGTTATAGTGAACTTGGTTTTAATAAAGGAGAAACGTTTTTGTTAAAACCAGACTATAACCGGATTAGTGCTCAACGGTCCACAACGACACTTCGCTCCTCATGCAAGGCTCGACGTTCTAGGTAATATAATGTATGTATATTGCCTACTTGTTAGTTACGTAGTACATTGCTCATGGTATGCTTGATTAGTATAACTACTGTTATTTGAACACGTGCGTGCTTACTCTGTCCTACTATCGTGCTTTCGCGAACCTCTCTCACACGTACTACTCTTGTTATGAAGAACCATGTCTGGACGCGTTAACATGACACAAGCCCAGTTGACGGCTTTGATCAACGAACGAGTTGCCGCAGCGCTCGCAGCTGCACACGCAGGAGGTCAATATGCTCAGGCACCGGTGTGCACTTTTAAGACCTTTATGGACTGTCGACCCACAACTTTTAGCGGCACTGAAGGAGCAGTAGGTCTCCTACACTGGTTTGAGAAACTGGAGTCTGTGTTCGAAATGTGCGAATGCCCTGAAGCGCGCAGGGTGAAGTATGCTACTGGTACTCTCGAGGGTTTGGCTCTCACGTGGTGGAATGCTCAAGTGCAGATGTTAGGGTTGGTTGCTGCCAACGCCACCCCATGGGAAAACTTCAAGGAAATGATCAGGGAGGAATACTGCAGTCGTGACGACATTCACAAACTGGAAGATGAGTTCTACAATCTTAAGATGTCGGGATCAGAAATTGAGGCATACACTAAGAGATCGCATGAGCTTGCCTTGTTGTGTCCTACTATGGTGGATCCTCCCTACAAGCGAATTGAACTCTATCTCAAGGGCTTGGTGCCAGAGATCCAAAGTCATGTGACTTCAGCGAGGTTGACTACTATCCAGCAGGTTGTACAGTTGGCTCACCGTCTTACTGACCAAGCGGTGGAGCAGAACAAGTTACCGAAGCGTATAGGTGCTGCAACTACTTCTGGTGCTTCTAGTGGGGATAAACGGAAATGGGATGGAACTTCAAGCAGGGGTTCAACTTCAGTGCAAACCCAGTCTCAGCAGAGAAAGACGGATGATCACAAGAGCCCCGGTCAGCAGTCATCTAGTGGTCAAAGTCATGGTGGATACAAGGGGAACCACCCCAAGTGCAATCGTTGTAGCCTACACCACAGTGGGCCATGCACCAGGGGCAACTGTCATCGATGCAACAAGCCTGGTCATGTTGCAAAGGATTGCAGAAGCGCATACCCCGTCAATCAGAATCGTCAGCAACCTCAGCAGAACCAGCGAC
Organism: Helianthus annuus; assembly: GCF_002127325.2. Lineage (NCBI taxonomy): Eukaryota > Viridiplantae > Streptophyta > Magnoliopsida > Asterales > Asteraceae > Helianthus > Helianthus annuus. The sequence continues at coordinate 82,487,793 of NC_035444.2, read as the reverse complement.
AGCAGCAGGGTAACAACAAAGGGTGCTTTCAGTGTGGAGCTGAAGGCCACTTCAAGAAGGATTGTCCCCAACTGAACCAGAACAACAACAACAATCAGGGGAATGGTAACAATGGGAACAACAACAATGGTGCTAGGGGACGAGTGTTCGTGATCGGTCAAGGTGAAGCAAGGAATGATCCCAACGTGGTGACGGGTAAGTTCCTTCTCGACGACTTTTATGTTACAGTCTTATTTGATTCGGGTGCCGATACTAGCTATGTGTCACTAGAAGTTAGTAAGATGCTTAAGCGTATTCCTACACCCCTGAGCGACAAGCACACCGTAGAGCTAGCTAATGGTAAGAGTTTGGAAGTCTCACACGTAGTCAAGGGTTGTCAGCTTATTCTCGCTAACCAGACCTTCTCTATCGATCTTATTCCTATTGTCTTGGGTAGTTTCGACGTTGTCATTGGGATGGATTGGTTATCCCAACACCGAGCAGAGATTCTTTGCAACGAGAAGATCGTTCGTATTCCTGGTCTAGGTAGTGAACCTCTCATGATTCGTGGCGACAAGAGAAGTGCTGTTGAGAACATTATCTCTCTTCTTAAAGCCCAGAAATGCTTACGAAAGGGCCACACTGCGATTTTGGCTCTAGTTACTGACACCACAGAAAAAGAGAAGAAGCTAGAGGATTTTCCGGTTGTACGCGACTATCCTGAGGTATTCCCTGAGGAATTACCTGGTCTTCCGCCCCATCGCCAAGTCGAGTTTCAGATTGATCTAGCTCCTGGAGCCGCACCTGTAGCCCGTGCACCTTATCGTTTAGCGCCATCAGAGTTGGAAGAACTCTCCACGCAACTACAAGAACTCTTGGATAAGGGTTTTATTCGTCCTAGCTCATCGCCCTGGGGAGCTCCAGTGTTATTTGTGAAGAAGAAGGATGGTACCTTCAGAATGTGTATCGACTATCGCGAACTCAACAAGGTGACTGTGAAGAATCGTTATCCTCTACCGCGTATTGACGACTTGTTCGACCAGTTACAGGGGTCGAGTTACTATTCAAAGATCGATCTGAGATCGGGATATCACCAGCTGAGAGTTCGGGAAGAGGATGTCTCTAAGACGGCCTTTAGGACTCGTTATGGGCACTATGAGTTTCTGGTCATGCCGTTTGGGCTGACGAACGCACCGGCAGTTTTTATGGATTTGATGAATCGAGTGTGCAAACCGTATCTGGACAAGTTTGTTATAGTCTTTATCGACGACATCCTGATCTATTCTAAGAGCAAAGAAGAGCACGAACAACATCTACGGCTTATTCTGGAACTCCTCCGGAAGGAACAGCTTTACGCAAAGTTCTCGAAGTGCGACTTCTGGCTTCGTGAAGTCCATTTCCTAGGGCATGTGGTGAACAAGGATGGGATTCACGTTGATCCATCCAAAGTGGACTCTATTAAGAACTGGCCTGCGCCTCGCACACCAAAGGAAATTCGCCAATTTTTGGGATTGGCAGGTTACTACAGGAGATTCATTAAGGATTTTTCTAAGATCGCGCAACCTCTCACCTTACTAACACAGAAAGGCGTTGTTTATCATTGGGGAAATGCACAAGAGTTAGCTTTTCAGCATCTAAAGGATAGACTTTGTAGTGCACCTATTCTTTCACTGCCAGAGGGCACAGACGATTTTGTGGTTTACTGTGATGCATCAATTCAGGGTCTTGGTTGTGTATTGATGCAACGAGATAAAGTCATAGCCTACGCCTCACGACAACTCAAAGTCCACGAGAAGAACTACACTACGCATGATTTAGAACTGGGAGCTGTTGTTTTCGCACTTAAGTTATGGCGGCATTACCTGTACGGGACAAAGTGCGCCATCTACACCGACCACAGAAGTTTAGAACACATATTCAAGCAGAAGGAACTGAATATGCGGCAGCGACGATGGGTCGAGCTGCTGAATGATTACGAGTGCTCTATCAGGTATCACCCGGGCAAGGCCAATGTAGTGGCGGACGCCCTGAGTCGAAAGGACACTACGCCTAAGCGTGTAAGAGCTTTACAACTCACGATCCATTCTAGTCTACCTTCGCAAATACGAGCTGCTCAGATAGAAGCACTGAAACCAGAAAACGTTAGAGCTGAAGCCCTACGCGGGTCAAGGCAACGCTTAGAACAGAAGGAAGACGGTGCTTATTATGTAACAGGACGCATTTGGGTCCCACTCTATGGCAAATTACGAGAACTTGTGATGGATGAAGCGCACAAATCTCGCTACTCGGTACACCCTGGTTCGGACAAAATGTACCACGATATTAAAACTACGTATTGGTGGCCTAGCATGAAGGCCCACATAGCAACTTACGTCAGCAAGTGTTTGACTTGTGCGCGAGTCAAGACAGAATATCAGAAACCTTCAGGCCTACTTCAGCAACCAGAGATACCACAATGGAAATGGGAGCAAATTTCCATGGATTTCGTTACTGGCCTACCTAGATCACAGCGCGGAAACGATACTATCTGGGTGATCGTGGATCGACTCACGAAATCCGCACATTTCTTGGCAATCAAGGAAACGGATAAGTTCTCCACTCTAGCGGAAATATACCTCAAGGAAGTTGTTTCGAGGCACGGGGTGCCCACCTCTATTATCTCTGATCGAGATGCACGCTTTACTTCGGAACTGTGGCAGGCAATGCACAAGTCTTTTGGATCACGTTTAGATATGAGCACAACGTATCACCCACAGACGGACGGGCAGTCCGAGCGTACTATTCAGACCCTAGAAGACATGCTTCGCGCTTGTGTAATCGACTTTGGCAACAGCTGGGAAAGGCATCTGCCACTCGTGGAATTTTCGTATAATAACAGCTACCACACCAGCATTAAAGCTGCTCCGTTTGAGGCATTGTACGGACGTAAATGCCGGTCACCCCTCTGTTGGGCAGAGGTGGGGGATAGTCAGATCACTGGTCCAGAACATGTGGTAGACACTACTGAGCGGATTGCTCAAATACGACAACGCATGGCGGCCGCTCGTGACCGTCAGAAGGCCTACGCCGATAAGGGCAGGAAACCACTCGAGCTCCAGGTTGGGGAGCGGGTTTTACTCAAAGTTTCACCCTGGAAGGGTGTGGTTCGTTTTGGTAAACGCGGCAAACTCAACCCACGATACGTTGGACCTTTCGAAATTCTTGAGAAAATAGGCAAGGTGGCCTACAGACTGAAATTACCAGCAGAACTCGGGGCAGTTCACAACGTTTTCCATGTGTCAAATCTGAAGAAGTGTCTGTCAGATGAGACGCACGTAGTTCCTCTGAAGGAACTCACGATCGACGAACAGTTGAAATTCGTCGAAGAACCTGTCGAGATCACGGACCGGGATGTTAAGGTCCTCAAGAGCACTAGAATACCTCTTGTTCGAGTTCGTTGGAACTCACGTCGCGGCCCAGAGTTTACCTGGGAGCGTGAAGATCGGATGAAACAAAAGTATCCCCAACTGTTTGAGAACAGTACAAACGCTACTGAGGCTGAAGCTACGGAATTTCGGGACGAAATTCCAGATCAACGGGGGGTGGATGTGACACCCCAGGAAAACCGGGAAAACCTTACAACTTGACTAGCTTCCTCAGTGAGTGCCGTCAAATTTCGGGACGAAATTTCTTTCAACTTGGGGATGATGTGACAACTCGAAATCTAGAACCTTTCGTTGTGTCTTGATGTAACTTGCTTGTACGTTATGTGACTAGTTAAAATGATAACGTGAACCTTTTTATGTGATAAGTGCTTTGTTATGTGTGTATTGTATATATATGTGTACGTGTTTTATGTGAACCGAGAACCCGACACGAAACAACAAAGAACCCGACTCGAGACCATGAGGTCTCGAGTGAATTTGGGCCGAGAACCTTTGGCCGGTTGGGCCTTTGGGCCGTGAACCCCCACTCGAAACCCACTAAGGGTGCACACACTTGGAACTTGACTATATAAACTACCCTTAGTTAGTTTTTGCCATTTGTTGAACATTACAACACACACTCTCCTACTTCTCTCTCTCACCTAAACTCTAGAACACAAACACACTCCATCATTCTTGGATCTTTGGACTTGGATCGGCTCACACACACACCCGGTTGGAAGCTTTTCACACACCCTCGAAACCCATAACCGGTTAGTGTTCTTAATGCTTTGTTGAATGTTAGTGTGTTTATGTTATGTTTGTAAGATGAGATTATGTGACAATATGTTAAGATGAGTTATACATAATGTTTTGAAAAGAAATCGGTTCATGAATGTTTCTTGTTATGAGTTGAACTATACATAAATATTTGATAATGAAAATGGGTTCATTGTATGTTAAAAAGGGTGAATGATGATATTGGTTGCACTTGGATTAGATCCGAAAAGTTTGGGTGTTTATACTATGAAAATCGGCTAATGAATATGTTTGTCAAGTAGGATGCATGCTAGTAAAATTGTATCTTGATAGTTGTTCATGATTTTGGGTGAATAAGTGGTTAATATGTTATGAACTTGTTGAGTATGTGTTTGAATATGTGAAGAACACTTTGAATGATAGTTAAGAATGTGAAAACCCTTGTGATTTTGATCCATCTTTGACTAGTAACCTGATTAGGAAAACTGTTAGTGGAATGCTATTGGTAGTTTCCGGATTTGGGCCTGATTATATTGTACTAATGGGACTGATACACCTGCATCAACACGTGAACTTGAAAACGACAGCTTACCGACTCGCAATCACCCGTTGCGACTCGCAACCACAGCGTGATGACTCGAGACCACGCGGTTGCGACTCGCAACCATAACAGGACAAGCCGAAACCACAGGATACGAGTCCCGTTGCGACTCGAGACCTCAGCATGATGAACCGAAACCATGGTTGCGACACCGGTTGCGACTCGCAACCATCCATGATCAACACACAGCATGACTCGAGACCATGCTTGCGAGTCCGGTTGCGACTCGAGACCACACTTTGGGCCTTAGTTAGTGGGCCGGACTTATGAACTTCTGTGCTACTGTTGATGAGTTATTTGGGCCTGTTATCACGAGCCCAACTGTTTGGACTTTGAACATGTGATTAACTGTTACCTATGAACTGTTACTGATTAAACGTGCTTGCCAAACGTGTTGAACATTTGTACACTACTTGGTTCGAATCTGATTATACGTGATATCCGTGTTAGGACGTTATTGACTACTTGCGACTTGATTGACTTTCTGTGATTAACTGCCGAGCAAACCGAGGTGAGTTCACACCCTTTACAAAGCATGGGATTCCCTGGGTTGGGAACGGGGTTAAGGAACGTGGTTCCTCGTCTACCTTGGGTAGGACGTCAGTGGTTCAGGAATGTAATTCCTCGTCCGGATGGACGGATAAACGTACTAGACTAAAACTCTATCACGAAGTCCCTCCTTTTTGTATCGACTAATCGCCGGGCCAATGGCGAGCGGGTCATTAGTTAGATAGCGCTATTTAGGTCTGACAAGCCTCACACCGTGCCGCAGAGGACGGGCGTGAACTAATGGATCTGGGGCACGTCAATGATGATAGACATTGATGTTTTCAGGGCACATAAACATGACTACAGTCAGCAATCGATACGGTAACGAGTCTAGTATACACATGGGGTAGCCCCCACGGCTGGAGAGCCAGATGATGTACATGGGGTAGCCCCCACGGCCGAAATGCCTGATAACTACATGGGGTAGCCCCCACGGCCGGAGTGCCGGAGTAACTGGGAACGAACTGGTCACGTTTTTAAACTATGGGGTAACCCCCACGGCAGGATGCCAGATAAAGTAAACTGTTTTCGAAACAACTAAAACGAACGCCCACCCGTGAACTCACTCAACTAGTTGTTGACTCGTTACTACATGCTTTGCAGGACCATAGGTACTCAGTGGGAGCTTGCATGGAGGAGGATCGTTGTGGGACAGGGATTGCTACAAGACTATGTTAAACTTGAAACTTTTGGAACTTATGTTATAACTTTAAACTTATGCTTCCGCTTGCAACTTAAACTTATTTGTTTTGGAACACCAATCGTGATGGTTAAACTTTTATAACTACTTATATGCTTGTTCAGTATGATTGGTGGCTGGATCCTGGTCAGTCACGCCTCTAGGCGGTAGTACTCCGCAGGTGGGATTTTGGGGGTGTGACAGATTGGGTATATGATACCCGCATCGAGCCATTTCAGCATTTCCTTCTTCACTACCCCCCGCATATTCGGATTTAATCTCCGTTGTGCATCTCGAACGGGAGTCACATTCTCTTCCGTGATGATTTTGTGCATCACCACCGAGGGACTAATACCCTTCAAATCAGCAATGGTCCATCCAATCACCGCCCAATTGGTGACCAAAACATCCATCAATTTCTCTTCTTGCTCCGCGGTTAAATTTGATGCAATGATAACTGGGAGCGTATTGCCTTTACCAACATAAGCATACTTGAGATGCTTCGACAATGCCTTCAACTCGACCTCCGGAGGCTCTACTAATGACGGCTTCAATTTAGTATCAATGCTCTCCGGTAAACTCTCAACTTGGTGCGTCCATGTCGGTTTTCCCTCTCTAACCGCAAGCACCTCCAAACTCTTCACTTCCTCGTCTATGCTCCTTTCCACCTCCACCTGTGACCTGTCAAACATATAACAATCCTCCATTGTGTTTTCCCCATCCACGACTGTGTCGCAAAGAGGTATACATGTGTCAACAATGTCCGCCATATAGCATTCATCATCAACTGGATGGTTCATAAGTCCGGAAAAAACATGCAACCTCAACCTTCGGTTTCCAAATGTCATGTCAACCGTTCCTGTTTTGCAATCGATTTGAGAATTTGCGGTTGCTAGGAACGGTCGACCCAAGATCACCGTAGGTTGCTTGGTTGGGTCCTTGGCCACGTAATCAAGTACTAAAAAGTCCACCAGATAGTAAAAATCCTCGATTTTTACTATCACATCCGAGACAACTCCACGGGGTAGTTTGGGTGTCAAATCGGCTAACACCACAGTGGTATTTGACGACTGAAGTGGACCAAACTCATATTGGTCATACAAGCTACCCGGTAGAATGCTCACGCTAGCACCAAGATCTAGAAGTGCCCGGTTGATTTTTAAACTGCCTACTTGAATTGAAATGATAGGCGCACCCGGATCTTGGAGCTTAGGTGGAAGTGCACCCAAAAGAATCGAACTCACATTTTCGGTTAAATCTAATTTTTTAGGAAATTTATGAGTTCCTTTCTGCGTGCACAATTCTTTCAAGTACTTAGCATAAGACGGTACTTGTTTTATTGCATCCAAAAGAGGTAAATTTATTTTTACTTGTTTAAAAATTTCCAACAACTCTTCTTGTTGTGGACCTCTTTTGTTTACAACCTTCTTAATGGGTCCCTTCAATGCTTCAGGATAAGGGGCGGTATTAACCTCCACACCCGTTTCCTTAGCCTTAGGGACCGGTATGGTCACAATGGGAGTGTCATTATTCTTTTTCAAATCATTTTTATTTTGACCCGTTTGACCATTCTCATTCTCATCCTCACTAGCATCTTCCACCACCCCTTCAACAAACTGGGGTGATGGTGTTTTGACACCATTATCAACGACTCAACCACTACATAAAGTAATTTTATTAATTGGTACCTCACGTGTATTCCTCGAGCTTGACCCTTGATACTTAGGGTTCACCGTTGTGTCACTTGGAAGCTTCCCCATGCTTCCTCTCACTTGAGCCATTTCCTCCGCGAGTTGGCCTATTGTTTCTCTAATGCCTTTTGGGATTTATCCCTCACTTCAAACTCTTTCCGCATTTCAGTTTTAATTTCTTGATTTGAATTCATGAGAGCTTGATGTGAGTTGGTAAGAGTGCTCATAGTATTCATGATGGCATCCAGTTTCGAATTAATCGAATCATCACCTTGGGAGTTAGATGCACCACCCCCATTTCCACCTTGGTTGTAACCCCGTTGATAGTTGCCTTAACGGTTTTGATATCCTTGGTTGCCACCTTGGTTGTAATTCCTTTGGTGACCCCCTTGGTTACCATCTTGACGATTATTGTACGAGGACCCACCTTGACCTCCTTGATTACCCGATTGAAACTTCGGGTTCATTTGATTCGAGGCATTACCATACCAGAAATTAGGGTGATTTCTCAAGCCCGGATGGTAAGTTTTGGAGTTCATGTCATATTGCTTTTGATCCCCATACACCTAATTTACCTCCTCGGTGTAGTCACTCGATCCCGTTGGACATTGCTCAGATCTATGTCCAATATCGCCACACCCATCACACACCTCAAATTGCACCGCGTTCACTTCCTTCTTCTTCAAGCGAGCCATTTCCCATTCTAAGGTAGAAATTCGATCCTTAGAGTTAAGATCAGGAAGCGACCGGGAAATGGGATGTTTCTTAGCTCGATCGGCCGATTCTTTCTCTTTTGACCGTTTACTCATCCGCTCCAAAAACTCCCAACCATCATCTTCATGTTTGCTTAAAAGGGTCCTGTTGCTCGTCGACTCGAGGCGATTCCATGTCGTGTCATCCAAACCCCGTACAAAGCACTTCACCAATTCCCACTTTTCTATTTGGTGATGTGGGCATCTCCGCATCAATTCCTTAAATCGAGTGAATGCTTCATGCAACGGTTCACTTGATAGTTGCCGGAATGACCTTATTTCATCCCTAGCGTCGTCGGTTTTCGCTATCGAATAGTATTTGTCTAAAAAGGCTTGTTGCATCTCACCCCATGTCCGAATGCTATTCGCCGAAAGTGTGAGAAACCATTGTTTTGCCTTGTCTTTCAACGAAAATTGAAACAAACGAATCTTGACCTCCTATAATGTGAAGTTGTGCCCCCCAATAGTGTTACAAATGGACGAGAACTCCGCCAAATGCGTATACGGCTCATCATTAGACCTCCCATTGAAGTGGGGAAGTATATTGATGTAATGCGGTTTACAATCAAACATTATTCGTTCGCATACTATCGGAGAGTCATTTTCGGTAACTATCGGTCGAAAACGGTCATTCACTCCCCGTGGAGGTTGTTGACGACGTTGTGGACCATTTACTTCTTGATCACCCGGTCTTCGATTGTCCCTTCGATCACCGCCCCTATCACCTCTTCTATCGTCTCTTCGATTTCCACCTTGGTTACCCCTTTGGTTACCCCCTCCCACAAAACGAGGAGTCCGATTAGGGTTGCCATTGTTGTTGTTGTTGTAAAACCCGTCATTTCAGTTCCTTTGATAATTGTTTCGTGGTTGACGGTTGTTCTTGTAACCATCATTTCTTCCAACCCCATACCCGTAATCATCCTCCCCAACATAATTGGCGTGTTGGTAGCCAAATTTCTCATCTTCATACCCTCTTGCATTGTAGCCATTACCCCGATTCACGTATCCCCAATCTTCGTCATCGTTAGCCCGGTCATCATAGTACCCCCCATCGTCCGAATTTTCCGTATGAATGCTTACATGTTCTGGAGATTGGTAACCGGGAACACTAAACGGCTCATTATCGGGGATGGCGTTCCTTAAATCGTCTATGTTGAAGAATGGGTCTTCGTTCGCGGGATTGCCACGATCTCGGTTGCCTCGGCGGTCGGAATTGACATTTCGATCATCAAGTTTTAGGGGTAAGGATTGTTGTCGATGGAGGTTCTGTTGTGGGGGTGTTCTTTGGGTGTTGTTGGGATTTTGATTTTGGAAAGGTGGTGTAGGTGGTCCGGTATTGTTATTACCACCCGGTCGCTCTTGAGGTATAGGTTGAACGTTTTGGGCGGGATTGAAGTTGCTTCGGTATTCGATTGATTTTGGTTGAGGTTTTGGTTTGAGTTTTGGTTTGCCATCGAATCGGTTTCAATGGTCGGTGTGAGTTGTGGTGTTTGGTTGGTTTGATTAGAAGCAAGAGTTGCTTCTAACCGGCTTGCTAGGTTTCTTCTTACGACTCTTTCGATTTCCGGTTCGTAGACTAAAGGTGAAGTCCTCCCGGAGTTCCGCGTATGCATGCACTACCTGTAACCTGCACAAGTAACACACCCCGTGTAACAAGGAAAAAGACAAGTACAAAAAGAAAGCTAAACAAATTAAACAGATAATCACGCAAATTCAAAAAACAATCTAAGCACAAAGCGCACGCACTCCCCGGCAACGGCGCCAAAATTTGATCGGAGTGTCGCGCTCCGGTCAAAGATAATATTTATAATCCCAAATTACCCTTAACAAATAGTTAGTGGTAGCAAGGGGTCGAACCACGAAGAGTATGTGGTTTGCGGATGGATTCGATTGAATTATCAAGAGTGTCATGATTTATGAAGCTTACTAGAATGTTTTTGTATTTTTATTTAATTGAGAGATGTGAATTTAATCTAAAGAAATTTGTGTAATTGATTGACAACTAAAAATTAACGAATGCAAAAAAATTTTATTAATAAACGATAATGAGAAAAAGGGTTCACCCCGGTTTCGGTAATTGTCAACCTAGGGTTTCTACAAGTTTTTAGATCCAACTCAAGTGTGTATGATTAGTGGATTTAGTGTACCGTGACGTAGGTGCTAATAACTATCAACGTTTCGAGAAACGGACAAGAATACACTTTTTGATCAACATAAGTAAAACCTAACCAAGACAATGCATACTACACATAACCATTTCGTAAAGTCATAACTTTTAACATTGTTCGACAATTTACGAATACGAAACAAATGCAAACTATTGTCAAAGGTTTCAAAAATCAAACACAAATTGTCACTAAGTTGAAACAAGAACAATTCAAAACCCTAAAATTAACAACTACCTACACCGGGGTGAAACCGAGATGATTAGGCGCTCATGGTTGAAGAAGCTTGATCACCGGATGTTTGGAACTTGATGAAGATCATCTTGAAGCTTGAGAGATGGAGGATTGGTGAATGATGAAGGTTTGGTGATGGATGATGATGAATGGATGGATGAATGGATTGATGGCTAGGGTTTGGAATCAAGATTGAGATGTTGAAAACCTTCTTGATTCGGGTTGTAGAGATGATAGATAGAATTGGTAGGTGAATGATAATGAATATTTGGCTCCAAGATCAAGTTCAAACCTCCCAAGAGTGTGTAACTCCCGAATTGAATGGCCCTTCTCCAATAAAAATCGACTTCAACTAGCAAACCTCAAAAAATCGCGTCGGACCAATTCACTACCCGTCGCCGACGGGCCTTACCCCGTCGCCGACGGGCTCACCTGATGTCGTTTTCTGCCGACGGGTTGCCTTGCTGGATACGGGTGTTTCTGGCCAACGGTTCTTTCTGGGGCCCGTCCGGGACGGGTATAACCCCGTCGCCGACGGCCTCTAGAGCACCAATTCTCCAAACTTCGATTCTTGCACTCCCGGTTGATCCGTAACGCGTCCTGGTGCTCCGGTTTTCGACCCGGTGACCCGTAAAGCTCCTTTAACTTCGTTAAACCTGCATAAACACAAATCTAGTTAAAAGTAGGCCATTTAAGATTAAAACTTATGTAAAAACATAAATTTACACAATAACGAACACCGGTTTTCAACCACGTATCATGACCCAACAATATTCTTGCAATATACCTCTCTCATCACAATATTCTTCCATTCTGATGTTCTTAAACTCTGTACCGTTGTCACTTCTGATTCTACTGATACGAGCATGGTACAAGTTTTCAATTTTTCTGAACAACACCATCAAACTTTCAAATGTCTCATCCTTAGACTTCAAAAATGATACCCACGAAAATCTGGAGTAATCGTCAGTTACTACAAGACAGTAGAGATCACCGGTTATGCTTTTGACGTTCACTGGACCAAAAAGATCCATATGAAGTCTCTCTAAAGGTCTCGAAACTGAGTTGACTTTCTTTTGAGGATGTGATTTGTTCTTTTGCTTGCCTTTGACACAGCTAATGCACTCCCCTTCCAGATGAAAACCTTTTAAATGAACTCCATTGAACAAGTCATTTTGTACCAAGTAGTTCATTTTTCGTAGGTGAATATGGCCCATCTTTCGATGCCATAACTGTGACTCCTTTTCCGTTGCTTTCGACATGAAGCAATGTGTAGGATCGTGTTTTGACCCAAACGAGTCTATCAGAGGAGTTTTGATCAGATACAGGTGCGGAAAACAAGTACCTGACGTAGAAACAGCTAGATATTCTCTTAAATCACTTTTCTGATTGATTTGACAACGTTTACATTCAATTCTCACACCGGCAGCACCTCGGTATGGACCGTTACAAATGAGATCCGCTTATGGGTATTTATAGTATTGGTAGGTTCCCATATTCGTACATGTACGAATAAGCGAACCTAACAGGTTCCTATATTCGTACATGTTCAAATAAGCAAACCTAACAGGTTCCCATATTCGGACATGTTCAAATAAGCGAACCTAACAGGTTCCCATATTCGGACATGACAGGTTCCCATATACGGACATATCAGGTTCCCATATATGGACATGACAGGTTCCCATATACGGACATGACAGGTTCCCATATACGAACATGACACATAAGCGGACCTACTCTCTAAAATATATATACACTCCAGTTTTCTCGTAAAACACACCCTAATCTATACAATACAATGTATAACATGATCCAAGACGAAATCAACAGATGTAGTGCACCAACAGACTCCCCCTCAGATATTGATGGAGTCGACTATCGAGTCACAACAATGCTGTGTCTTCACATCTTCAGTCTTGATCAGTCTCTGGGCTTCTCTCTCTAAATTTTCTCTTGCAGGTCTTCAGACTCCCCCTTGCGATATGCTGGCATTTCTTCAGTTCATCAGCATCATCAACTTTAGGATCGTTGTCTGGCTTTCCATCTAACAGCTTCTCATTTTATCCTGCAAAAACTCTACCTCAAAGCATAAGATTTACAATTTAGAATAAAGGTGTATGCACTAAAACAAACTCTTCCTCAAACCAAACTGAAACTTTATCAGTGACAATATTGATGAACCACTTGAAAGGTTAAATTATGAAAAGATTTAATTCCAAACATACACTTCCCCTCAAATATTGCTCATCATGTTTAGCACTCGGAATTTTGAAAATCAGCTTTCCAATATCAGTTGTCGAAAATCTTTTTGACTTTTTCAAAAATTTATGCTAAAACACACTGAAAATCTTTTTGAATTATGAAATAAAGAAGATGTAATACAGTAAAGAAATATTTACAGACAATATTTTTTGTGAGTTCGTGTAAGAGGATCATATCAGTTTTTTGAGACAAGTCACTAATACCGTTAAGCTTCATTTCATTTTAAGTTCTAAACAATTCACTTAGATTGTCAGTATATCTGTCCACTTAAATTTTCACACAAAGTTCAACTGTTCCGAGATACGATATTAATGTTTTATGAACTTAAACTTATCCGTGTGTCCCACTACTTGAATATACTCCCGTATCCATATCCCAATATTCAGTCTTACAGGTGAGTATACCATAGATGATATCTGTTCAGGGGTTAAATGCAAGGGCCGTGAGAGCTTAGGTCGATACTTCCGTATACGCAGAGAGATGACGGCTTCGACTTTTCGGTGTGTCCCCTTTAGAGGATCTTTTAGTTTCAACAGCAGCGACTATCAATTTTATTGTTTCATCAGCTTGCAGAGGGCGATGCTATGTTTCAAGCATTTGCGGAATGCATTATCCGGGGACTAGGTCAGTATTTCCATACAGCAGAAGTCCCGGGATAATACCCCAGATATCACTGAGCATAAAGACCTAGTATCTCAGAATAAGGGACCTTTCAAACAAGATTTCAGGGGTTACCTATATTTCCAAGTTTGTGTTAACCCACAGAACAAGCAAGTTTGAAATTTAGTTTATATCTCGTCACAATTTACTAAGTGTGTAAAAACCTACTGGCACATCCTCAGTGAGATTGTTTATCACTTTTTATCTTTACATTTCTTTAGCATGTTGTGACAGCCTACTGATGTACTATCATTTCCTTTTTTCACAACGAAACTCATTTTTTGAATTTTATCATGTTTTTGGCTTTTCCAAATTTTCTAATGTTTTTGGATTTTCTGAAATTTTCTTACTCCCCCTAAAATGCAAACACATTTCAAAGGAAATTTGAAAACTACTAGACCCTTGACCCACTTGAAAACATAGAAAACAACATAAACTGTACAGAAACATGACAACCGATATCAAATTGCCTCAATTCGTCATTCACTAGGCATAAACAATCTGAACTCCCCCTTTCACAAACCATTTTCTCATTTAGATTTCAAAACACTTAAGTTTGTTTTAATCAAAATGATTTTTCTGGAAAATGAGTTTGTTTTTATCACTTGTAAGTTTACCACTTGTTTAAGTACGGGGATATGGTTCATCGTCTTGTCAGTTTTATCAAATGAAGTAAATCGAGTACAACTTAATGTCCCTGATTTACCATTAAGCAATTAAGCAACATGTACCACTTTGTAAAAATAATCAAACAATACCACTTGTAGGTATATCATCTCTACACAAAACATTTTACCAATCAGAATGCTGATTCCTGCTTCGCACTTACCAACCTGGAAGCTCCGGCGTAGTCATTCATCCTGTAAAGTTTTAACAATTTTAAGAATTTTTCATACAAACTCATAATAAATGAATGATGCCGATTCCTGATCCACGATTACAAACTTGGGATCTCCGGCAAGTCAGGTTTTTCAAGCAAAGAAAATGTCCACCCAAGCCTGACCAGCCTTGGGTGATTTCAATTCAGATTTTGTTGGGGTGTAAGTTGCTTTCTTTGTAGCGTAGAAGTCTTTTACCCCTTTCACCTTCCCATCGACCATCTTTCCGAAAATCTTCTTTACTTTCCCATTAAATGCTTTCTCAACGTCAAAATTATCCTTTTCAAAATAACCCTGACTTGAGATTTCAGACTTTCGATCCAACCTCAACCTCTTTATATAAGAAAAACTCATTTTTCGGAAGTTGACCAGATGGTTGATCTTTCTTTTGAACATCTTTCTTTTCAGAATTTAGCATTTGTTTTTCAAGTTTCTCATAATAATCCAAAGGAACATTTATCTTTACCGGTGTGGTAGAAGATGATTGTTTTTCTGACTCTGAAACCTTTGGTTTTGGAGAACTTGTTTTCTTTTCAACAACTTTCGGTTTCCATGTTTGTTGAGATGAAGCAACTCGTGTGTAAAACTTGTCATTTTTAGTTACCACATTCTTTACAGGTTCAGTTTTGATTTTGATTTTGGTGTTTTCATTTTTCACAACTTTCTTCTCAACAACGATTTGAGCTTTACCTTTTGCATCAACTTTCTTTTTCTGAATACAGCTTCAGACTTAGGCTTTAAATTGGTACACTTTTGTGCAATGTGCCCAACTTGATTGCATTTTAAACATGTTCGAGTATCAACTACCCGACTTGTGCCTTAAGTCTGAGGCGGTGAGGCTTTCTTCTCAAAGAATTCTTCATTTGATTTTGAAAAAAATTTAGACTCTTCGTCAGAAAGTGAACTTGAACTCGAACTTCTCACAAAAGTCTTTTTCTCAACGAACTTTTTGTTTTGAAAGTTCTTTCTTTGATAATTCTTACCACCCTGATAACCACCCGACCATCTGTTTTGATTGTTGTTAGGAAAACGAGGTGGTACAATAGGTTTTTTATAGTAAGATTTATCCTTTTCAAAGTTCAATTGTCTCTCTGAATGTTTCAAACCTTCAATTTCAGACACATCAATGTCAATCAACTTGAACACATTTCTTAATTTGCCAACATTCACATTCTCCAAAGGAAAATCATGATCCGAATACAACTTATCAGATCCTGCCATCTTGTACATCACAAGATTTGGTTCTTCACTTAAGTTGTTTTTGGATTTTGATTTCGGAATGTATTTGTCCAAAAAGCATTCATCATCCTCAGTAGTGTCACTTTCAGACTTTAAAACATTTTCAACCATGCTTTTCACAACTTCAGATTGGACACTATGTTCATCGGAAGATGAATTGAATGTGACATCAATCGTGTCTGGAAGCTTAACTTCATTTTCTTCTTCATCATTAACCAACCCTGATTGTTTCTTTGAGAAATTGTTAAAAACTGGTGGTGGAACCTGATGATAACCAACCTCGGTTCCATCCGAGTATACATCTACGCCTGGTTTGTTCTTCCCAATTGGTTTAGGGACGATATGTTGAAGAACAAAACTTGCGGAGTTGTAACTATTCAATTTCAATTGAATGCGTTCATTTTCAATTTTTGCTTCTTGAAACTAAAGCTTCAACTTAGCAATTTCATCCAGTTGTTGGTTGATTGACTCTTCTTTTACCCTAAGAACTCCTGACAGTTGCACATTTTCTTTATTTGTTTTACCATTTCTTTCATCAGAATCTTTTACCGTTCGTTTTAACTTTTCAAAATTTTCTGAGAGTTAACGATTTTCATGAATTAGCTTTTCGTTTTCTTTCCTAATTCTTTCTACGTCACTTTTATCTTTTTCGATTTTCTCAGTTAATTCTTTTGATTGTTCATTTGAAGCTTTTAACATTTTATCACGGTTCAAGATCTGATCTTCAACGTCATTAACTCTTTCTGTCAGTTCTTCGGTCTTTTTACCACTGAGGGAAGCAAGTGTACTACAAACCTTGCAGTCTTTCATGCAATTTTTGCAGTCGCTCTCAGTTTTAGCTTTCTTACCTGACTCTTTGATTGCATCATTCTGACTGACCTTGCTTTTAGACTCAGTTCCAGAACCAGAAACTACCTCTAGCTCTTTTGCAGCAAGTACTTTGTCAACCATCTTCTTCAAATTTTCTGCAGTAAACTCTTGTGACGTGTCAATAATCCTGTCATCTACTTTCTTTGTCTGCAGCTCTTTCTCCTTTTCTTTTTCTTCTACTTTTTCTTCTTTTTCAGCTTCTCCTCCTCCCCACCACAGTCTCTGATTTCCTTCTTCTTCTTCTTCAGCAATTTGCTGAATGACAACGTCAAGACTAATTGAATATGGATCAACTTCAATGTTTCCATTGGGATCAAGGTAACATTCTCTATCAACATCCCATCTCTTCGCCTTTTTAGCTTCTTTGAATGTATAATAGATGCTGCTTATTCTGTTTTGGGCTTTCATCCTTCTGTTGACGAATTTTTCTTCTTCTGTTCTGTTGTCTTTGAAAGGAACATTTTTTGTCACAAACGCATAGCCCACTGCATCCTCTTCTGGTAGCAGTTCACTCCAATCAAAACCTTCATCATCATGAATAACAACAAGAGCTCTTGATTTTTCTTTAGGGGTATCTTCAAGCTGCTTCATTCTGGGCGGTTCAGATTTGTTCTGATGATAGATTGCTCTTTTGTAATAATCTTCCCTGAATGGATTTGCAGTATCATCAGCAGGTGCATTTCGACATTCACGTTTAAAATGTCCCTTTTGTTTACATCTGAAGCACGTGAGTTTTGATTTATCAAAACCAAGTTTTGTGGAAGGTCCGCCAATTGAATATCTGCCTGTAATCTCCATGAACCTTTGAGCACGTCGGACCGCACTAGCCATACACCACCTGATATCTATCAAATCCATTTCTTCTGGGTCGATCTGATCATAGTCCTCCTTGGTGAGGTTAGTGTTTTCAATCTTGCCTGCAACAAGGCTCTCGTATGATTCTAGGACAGAAGCTAAAAACACCATTTGCTGCTTTGCGGATTCCTCACTAAAGTTTTGTGCATTATTCCGATCCATAACAATATTACATTGGAACAGATTCTTTGAAGTTGACTGGCTTGGAGTTGTTGACGATGAACCACTATGAAAACCACTGCTTGAATTCTCTTGATTTGATGTGTTAGAATTTTCAGCTGAGAAAGCTGTCTTAGGAGACACATTCTTCGGGATCATACTTCCTCGGTAATACAGCTCAACATTCTGCTGATATGAGGAATGATTGACTTTGTATGATTTCTTGATCTCTAGCTCATGACTCTCCAGTCTTTCAATTAATAGATCAACCGTCAGATCCTCCGACTTGATTGTATTCTTCAGCATCAAAGCAAAGTATTGTCAGTCTTTCTCGTCCGGCAGCGAGTCAAACAGTTTGTCAACTAATTCTTCTTGAATATATATGATTCCATGTCTTGCCAGCTCCATCTTCAAATGCCCAAATCTTTCAATCATCTTAGATACAGATTCATTTTTAAAACATCCAAACAAATCAAACTCTTTTCTTAACAATTTCTTTTTGTTTTTGACTATCTCAGCACTACCCACACATTTCACTTTCAATTTCTCCCATATAGCTTTCGCATTTGTGTACTCAATTAACGATATTATGTCGTCTCTCACAGACTGATGAAGTAATGCAATGTACTTTTGTTCAGCAACAAAACTTTCTACATCATCATCATTGCCTTCTATATTTTCATAATCTGATCTTCCCATATTGAAACCATTCTTCATGCTCTTCCAGCTTGGATATGCAAACGCTTTTAGCCATTCTTCAAACCTTTTAGCCCATCTATTGTATTCTTCAATCGCCATCAGTTTGGGAGGTTTGTTGTACGTCCCATAAGCACTATCTACACTCAAGGCATCAGACAGAGTTTTCTTCGCACTCGGATTTGAAACGTTTTCATTTGTGTTGTTTGAAGTATCATCTCTTGTGCTTCCCGTGAAAGCAAAAATGTCACTGAACGGATTAATAAACTCATCCATCTTCACTTATCTGAAACAATCAACAAACACTTAGAATTTTTTTTTTAATTTTAACAACAACAGTTTCAAACGAAATCAGTTCACGCGAAATTATATTTCATGCGAAATTAGAACTCAAACGAAATACCATCCTTCAAACGAAATACCACTCAAACGAAATAAGAGTCTTTCACACAAAATTGTGTTTTCAAACGAAATTACCAAGCAAAATGTAATTTCGTGCGAAATTAGCTTATATTCAAATGAAATAAAGCCAACTTGGTGCGAAATAGTAATTTCGTACGAAATCCTCAAACGAAATTTGATTTCGTGCGGAAACACCAGCAATTTCAAACGAAATTAACCACACCAAGTAATTTCGTGCGAAATAACAGCTAACAATTTCGTGCGAAATTATGCTGACATCATCATTTCAGTCACCTTTTTGTCAAATTGATCAGGTTTTTGTTCGAATTTTGGTCCAATTCTTTCAAGGATTCAATAAAACAATGTTTTACGTGATATATGTGAAATTCAATCAATTTTGTCCGTTAAATCTCGTTTAATTTTGAAAAGAATGAGTAGAAGTGATGAAAACAAGCTGAATTGGTATAAACTCTTCTTCCTGAACTCTGATACCACTTGTTGGATCGTCATGTGACCCTAACGAGTCAATCAGAAGAGTTTAAGATCAATATCAAAAGCGGAATCAGTGATATCGACGTGAAACAGCTTGATTCTCCTTAATTATCCTTTTATTAATGATTTCAAAGCAATCCTGATCGTTTGACAAACTGGCAGCACCTCGGCTTTGAAATCAAGACCCTTACAAATGAACTAGCAGGTTAGGTATTTATAGGGCAGTAATTTCGCACGGAACTACACAAGCGAAATTACCTTCAAACGAAATTCGTAATTTCGGGCGGAATTACCACATGTGTAATTTCGTGCGAAATTACCTATTCACAACCAAAACTTGTTTTCCGACCTGCTGAACACTGGTTTATCCTATCTAGACACATGACTCGATACAAGACAAAGTTAACAGACATTTATGCACCAACAACAGTTGCCAGGGAGTAGTGTGCAACATGTGTTTTCTTTAGTAGTTGTGTTCGTTATTTTTGAATTTACGCTGGTTGTATTAGTATGCAGGTACCTACAGGTGTATGCATATTAGAGGCTCTCACAAGTCATCACCATTAACTTTTGATCCTGAAATTGAACGGATACTTAGAAGGAACCGAGTACTTCTTCGGGAAAACAAAATTGTTGGATCTCCTACTACACCGAAAAGAACAATGGATCCGCCAACTCCCACTACTGGTCAATTAATGCCGACCACTCCTCATCCAGTGAGGAAGGGGTAAGGTCCCAAAAACCTTGCTTTAAGTACTTGAGACCATACCACAGCCTCATCTTTAACCCTCTTTAGACCTTGCGCGGCCGCGCACTGGTCCAACAAAGAGGACACTGATGCGTGTGAAGTGTAATATATATTAGGTGTATATTTTAAGCCTCTTTTACACTTTTTAGCCAAGTTTTAAATTTAAAAAACACGATATTTACAAACACTAAACACACATATGGGCAAGTGCACCCAACGTGGACGTAGTATAGTGTTGGTAAGATACCGAGGTCGTCCAAGGACACAAGAGCTTTTAGTACCGGATTATCCTCAACGTCTAATCAAATAAAAAAGTTAGAAAAAGGTTTTTGAACTACGAAAATAAAACTAACTAAAATGCTGAAAAATAAAATAAAATAAAAAAACAGATAGACAAGATGAATCACTTGGATCCGACTCGTGTGTAGTGTAACCTTTGATTATTTTCGCACTTTTGCACTTATTTAAAAGTTTATCTTAGTTATTGTAGTAGGCCCCTCTTTTGAAGGCGACGTTACCCTCAACCTAGTAGTTTAAGTCAGCAAGGATACAATCCTAAAGGGTCGGATTATTGAAAGATAACTAATTAAGTTATTAATGCATAATGTGGTAGGCCCCTCTTTTGAAGGCGACGTTACCCTCAGCTAAGTAGTCTGAGTTAGCAGGGATACAGTCCTAAGTAGCTGGGTTAAAGTTTTAATAGTAGTTTAACTTATGAGGGGATCAAGAGTTTGGACCCCCGCCATCCAATACCTTTGGGTATTGAAGGAGGTCCTACTAAATTTGATCCAGGTCCTTTGCAGGATCTATACACTGAACAATGGCAAGACTCTTACCAAACCGTTCCCTTAACCCCGACCAGATAGCCAACATACCTCCATATAGAATGTGGAGATATGAATGGTGAAAATCTTTTATTTTATATAGACAGTAAAATAATGCCAAGACACCACGGACAAACGATAAGGAAGAATCACCTTCAACATAAGAAACTAGTAATTAAAGTCATTAATACAAAACCAATTAAAAAGTGCAAAAGATTAAAAATAAAAAGTATTACACTAAACACTTGTCTTCACCAAGTGATGTAAGAGACTTAGGCAAACATGGCCTTTGATTGTCAAGAACTCTTACGATCAATCTTGGATCCCGAGATGATTCACTCACTCTATGATGGACAATGGATGATGGTGGTGGATGATGGTGTTATGGTGGTGGTGGGTGGTGGGTGAAGTGTGAGAGAGGTGGTGTGCCAAGGGATGAGTTGCAAGAGCTCCAAACACTCCTATTTATAGGCTGAACAGAAGCTCGGGCACGGCCCCGTGTCCGCTGGGCACGGCCCCGTGTCCATCTAACTCTCTCTCTTCATTAATTGCAATTCGCAATTCCAATAAATGTGCCTGCAGGAAGTTGACCATGCCCCCGTGCCCGCTGGGCACGGCCTCGTGGTGGGCAACAGAAACTTCTATGAGTTTGTCTTTTCTGCTGACTCTTGGGCACGGCCCCATGCTCGCTGAGCACGGGGCATGTTCAGTCTTCTGTCTTCTTTGTTTTGCTAAGCAAGATGCTGTCGGGAGGTCAGGCATGCCACTTTTGTTCCTTTTCTTGTATTTATATTAGATTTAGTTGTCTTTAGCTTTGGCTAAAGGTGGGTGGTTGGGTTAGTGGTTAGTAAAAGGGCGAAAAGTGTAACAAACGTCGGTTTTTTAAAGACTTTTTATTTTTCACATTTTTATTTTATTTTGATGAACCATTTTGTTTCAAACAAAGTTATTTTTGATGAACTTGTTTGTTTATTTGGTTTCATCAATATATATATATATATATATATATATATATATATATATATATATATATATATTGTAAGGGAAGTCATTAGAAAACCGAACGTTGTTACTAAAAGAAAAGGGTAAAAATAAAAAGGTTTAGGTGGGAAAAAAGGGTGATTGTTTTGGGTTAAGAAATGAAAAGGTTTAGGCTCAAAGGGGTTAACTAGGGGGATTTTGGGTAGGTGGTAAAAAAATGAAAAATAATGGTGTAGAAAGAAAAAGGGTTAGTCCTAATGCCTCCATCATTTACTTACTCGGATTTAAGTTGGTAAGGACCGGGAATGTATTGTCGTGGCAAGTTCTAGAGTCGTATGAACTAAGCGGCTATTCACACAAGAAACGAAAAATGAGCATTTAGTGTAAAGATATGTATTTGTATGCTCGATAAAGGCTCAAAACTCACTTTTGTGGGAAAGGGTTTTTATGTGATCAAGTATATATAATCAAATTTTAACTAAGTTTGTCATGTCGTTTCATAATTTTCTTATGTTGGTTCTTTTTATCACGACGCTATCGGTTGTAAACTTGTAAAAATATAACCTTGTTAGAACTTGAATTCCCAACTTAAACTTAGACAAGTAAAAAGAAAAATGAAAATTTTGAAAAAATTTGGGGGTGATTAGTGGTTCCAATAGAGTTTTGTGTAAGGCTTGTTATTAGGACTTGCAAGATTCAAGGTTTTAGCATCCCCCCACACTTAAATTACACATTGTCCTCAATGTGTCCCAACAATAAGTTTTTAGATTGATTGAATGTGTAAAATGGTGTTAAAAGCAAAATTTTATGTTACTGGCATCCTGGACACGGCCCCGTGTCGGATGGACACGACACTGTGTTCAACTGCCAGTAACGAAAACTTACAGAAGATGGACACGGGGGCGTGTTGGCTGGGTATGACCCCGTGTCTGGCAAAAATCTGCAGTTTAAACAAAAAGCAGGTCTGGGAGGTGGGCACGGGGGTGTGTCGGCCAGACACGACCCCGTGTGGACAGTCTGCAAGGTTGAAAAACAGGTTTCTTTCTCCGGTTTTCCTGCCCCGGCTTTAGTAGTACTAATGTTTAGCACTTCTAAGCCTCGTATGTACCTGTTTCATCAATAAATACCACACCAAACAATACCAAACGTCCTAGATTACCAAGTTTAGCATCCAAACCATCAAGTTAAAGATAAAAACAAAGCAGAAAAATAAAAATATGTTAGGGAATGTAAATTGTTCAACACTTCGGCACGCAAGCCGGAAATTGTTCGATAGAAAGGGAATTTAACCTGTAGGATCACCAACCATCCGCTCCTACTCCTGCTCCACCCGCCTAGTCTATGTCTTCATCACTGTCATCACCTCCTCCCCCATGCCCCGCCATATACTCCCGGATGCTTCTGATGTCATCTTGGATATCGGAGATGTTTCTTTCAATGGCTCCCACCCGGTGGTATGTGTTGTTGGCTAGGTTGTAGGTTTTCCTGGTGCACATAAGGTTTTCCTGCAAAAGATCATGTAAACTCTGAAAGTTAGGAAAACCTCCTCCTTGTGAGGAGGACAGGCCCGGTTCACCGTGGGGTTGGTACTGGTATTGGGGAGGTGGAGCGTGAAGGACTAGCGCCTCTTGTGGGTTCCATGCATGGCCTTGCATCCTCTGAAAGCTTACTGATCCGTCTTCCGCCTCATAGATAAGGTTCGTGGAGCGATAAATGTGTACATCGACCCGTCCTGACCATGGGCTCCTCTCGAAAGACCTAGGGATGTTCGCGAAGTGCTTGAAGAGGCGGTACACCCATCCCCCGAAGAAAATAGGGGTTGGTGCATGAGCAAGCCGGTTCAGATGCATATTCCGGAGTAGGAGGAATGGAACATCGAGGGGTCTTCGGATGTGAATGCAGTGGAGGACTACCAAATCTCTCAACCCAACAACGCCGCTGCTGTCATGTCTTTGACTAAGAGAGTAAGCAAGGAGCCTATGAATGTAGCGATAAAGCGGATCCCTTAGCTTAGTGCTCTTAGTGCTGCTCGGATTGTAGAACCCATCACCAATCTAAGCCCATGCGGCTTGGCGTTCATTCTCTTCCAACTCTCGCATTCCCCTGGTGTTTTCTTCACTTCCCAAATCCTCTTCCGTATACAACCCCACTATTGCCTTGAATTGCGCCATAGAGATTGAGTACCTAGTTCCACCACACCGAAATGCAACCCCATTATTGTCGAAAGGGTCGCACCTTGAATTGAAAGTGAAGGTGCTGCAGAACTCCATAGTGCACTCGTGTACCGATCGAAGTCGAGTGGTTAGGGCAACCCTTAGTGGGTCGGTAACGAGGTTGTTAAACCGGTCAAGTTGGTTCACCATGGCTAAGAGGTCCGTGCATGCTTGCCTTGGGTATTCTTCGGGTCTTGTTTGAAATGTGTCATATCTGGCCCTAGCATGGAGCTCATTTGCGTTGAATCTTGTGAAGTTCTTCGACATCTGAAAGAATACACCAAAAGTCAGCACGAAACAGTGAGATTTTCGGAAAAACTGCAAACAGTGAGCTGGACACAGCCCCGTGCTCAGCGGGCACGACCCTGTGTCCAGGCGTCTGTTACTCAAAAATTTCATTTTTCGACCCAGTCCCGAAAATCTGAAAATTTTTGGCCAAATAGGTGCGGTTTCCCCCGAAAATGAAACCCCAAGTGCCGTTTTCCCAAAACAAACCGTTTACCCTTTCAATTTTATCTTTTTCGGTTCAAAAACTAGGGTTTGTGGTTTTTATGAGAAATCGGGCAAATCTATCAACAATACAAGTGGATTTACTTCCCAATACACTAATCTAAACTAATGCTAATAGACTTATGCAAAAATTTGAGGTTTGATCTGGATGAACTTCAAGAACCCTAGATTTTTCCCCAAATTTTTTATGTTTTAACTACATGCAAGTAAACAATCTAACTACTAAAGATGATAGAATCATACCTTGATGTTGTTAGAATGAGAAGAGACGTTGAAAATCTGATGAAAATCGTCTGGACCAGAGCGTTTTTCGGGGAAACGGGGCGTGTGGAATGATGTAACTGATATGAAAAAGGGGTTTTATCTCGACAGTTGCGCGGACACGGCCCCGTGCCAAGCAAAGTTTTTGAATTTTTTTTAGTGCTCGTGTGAGTGCCCTGTTTTCCCAAAAACTTGGTTAGAAGACTTACCGATTCGATGTTTACCTGCTTGTTCGTAACGTACCAGGTATGATGTTGATGCCTTTACTCGTCGACCGTTTGAAGCGAGATTTCTTCCTCCTCATTCTCAATGGATCTTGATAGAGTTTCAGCCGTTGGCCATTGACTTTGAATGGAATTCCATTCCGAGATTTAATTTCTACTGCACCGTGAGGAAAAATATGGGTGATAGAAAAAGGTCCTGACCACCTAGATTTTAGTTTACCCAGAAATAATCGAAGTCGTGAATTAAACAATAGAACTTGATCTCCTACTCGAAATTCATTAGGTTTAATGTGTTTGTCGTGTAATTTTTTCATTCTTTCCTTATAAATTTCAGAGTTAGAGTATGCATAATTCCTTAATTCGTCTAATTCATTTATTTGACAAAATCGATTTTTACCTGCAATTTCTAAATCCAAGTTTACATTTTTTATTGCCCAGTAGGCCTTGTGAGCTATTTCTACTGGAAAATGACAACTTTTTACATAGACGCGCTTATATGGGGTTGTGCCTATAGTAGTTTTATAAGCAGTTCGAAAAGCCCATAAAGCATCATCTAATTTATCGGCCCATTCCTTTTTATTTAAACCTACGATTTTTTCAAGTATTCGTTTTAAACCTCTATTAGTCACTTCGACTTGTCCGTTTGTTTGAGGGTGATATGCTGTTGAGACCCAGTGATAGACCCCGTATCTTGTTAAGATTTTTTCGAGTTAATGCTTTAGGTGTTCCAAAACGAGAGAATAATTTTTTCAGAAATCTTACCACGACTCTTCCATCGTTTGTTGGAAGTGCCTCAGCCTCGGCCCATTTAGACAAGTAATCGACTGCCACAAGTATATATTTGTTTCCTTTCGACGGTGGGAAAGGTCCCATGAAATCGAGTCCCCACACATCAAAAACTTCACAAACGAGAATGCCATTTTGTGGCATTTCATTTTTGGAAGAAATATTACCTGATCTTTGGCAAGCATCACATGCTTTGACAAGATTTTGCGCATCTTTGTAAATGGTCGGCCAATAAAATCCTGAATCAAATACCTTCCGTGCGGTACTAGCTGACGTGATGTCGTGGTCACAATCAAGTTTAATCCAATTACTACTAAATAGATAGTGGCAAGTGGGTATCGAACACAAGGAGTTTGTGGAATATGTGTTATTTGAAGTGTTTCTCTAAGTTAACTAAATTAAGCTAATTGCAAGAAAAGTAAAATTCAAGAGTTGATTTGAGTGAATTGGTTTAAAAACTAAATTTAACTAAATAAATTGCAAAAGAAAAGTTTTGGTTGTGAACAATTGAGAGACGAATGACCATCTTTAGTTTCCAGTTTGTTTCAACGGTTGTGCTATCATCCACTAGAAAGAATCACATAGACATGATTCATGTAAGATTACTTGTTGTGATAAAAGGGAACGAAGTACTCAGATTCCTAGAACGTGAGGTTGTTACCCGATGACCAATCAACCCTTACCCCATCCTAACTTTACCCATGATATCTCGATTGCCAACGGCACCAAGAACGTATGATTTCAAGATAGGATAAAACAAGACTCGACAATTTACAAGCAAATAATCAAACACCATAGTAAACAAAACATAAATAAAGTTTACCATTCTAGAAATAGGGAATCAAAATACAACTGTCTTAACAACCTTCAACTAAAGATGGCCATAAAGTACCTAGCCACTCATGGCTTGAACAAACATTGTAGCAAAATAAAAGATGAAATTGTTCAACACAATCACAATCAACAAAGTCTAGATGAAAGATAGTTAAAAGATCATGTTCTTCACTCCCAAGTGTCTAGATATACTCCCAATCTCGTTTTCCTCAAGTAGTAACCGAAAACCAATCATTAACCACCTTAAAACTCCATCAAAAGAGAAATAAATGCGGAAGTTACACTTGAAACCCAGTCGGTGCCGTAACCTACGGCTCCTAGCCGTAGGTTACGGCGGTCAGCATTTCTTTACGGCATGAGTCTCCTGTTTTACGGCAGTGCACCCGGACCAAGTTTGGAGCCGTAACCTACGGCCAGGAGCCGTAGGTTACGGCGGTCACTGAAGTTTTCTCCTTGTTTCTTCTTTGTAACATCCCCCATTCTCTATTCTTGTTCTACAACTTCCAACATCGTGTCCAAACTTCATAAGAATCACTTCTTATGCCCTTTAGTGCCTGCAACATCAAACCTCTCGTAGTTACTAAGTTCAAGCAATAAACCGAATTAAGCATGGAATGTATATATATTTAAACATTTTAAGGATTGTCCTACGGACCACCCGTCACATCCCCACACTTACCCTTTGCTTGTCCCAAGCAACCCATTCGAAAACCATTCTCAACCACAAGCGACCAATCGTGCAAACCAAGCTAAAATGTGCCGTCCCTTTACTAACTTTCAATCGTACCACAAGACACCCCCCTCACAAAAATCTCTCGGTGACAAGAATTACTAGCATGTAATGCAAAAACACTCAATGCGTGTGTGTGTGTGTGTGACAATAAGCTTGTATAAGAATCAAGTTTCCTCCTAACAAATATCTAACATGCTTATGAATCAAAGGGACTTACGGGTTGTAACAGGGCTAAATGCAAAGGTAGGAAAATGGTGGTATATATATACAAGAGCTAATTGATTTGACCCGGTTTTTATTTCCACTACTAAATAAAGCAAACATCAACTATATACACAACTTCTTCAACTTTCCCATCTACTAACGCAACTACATCTTTCTTTTTGTATTTTTCTCTCTTTTTTTCAAACTTCAACAAAATATGCAAGAACATCAACACTACATATTAACTTTCCTAAACCGGGTCATCTCAATAGGTAAAATTTATATAGGAAGTAGGCTTGGGTCACAACCGAATGGTTTAAGGCTCAAACATGGCTTTCTAAAGACCAAACCCCCACCCCTCACAATACCAAACTCATATATGTAAAGTATGAGGTCCAACCCACCAATCCCGCACTCTCACACATCTAGACGAGGCTTCCTAAAAGTCCCCTATCATTTTCACAAGCATGCTAACTCCAGGAATTAACAAGATTTCGTACACAAGTTCTATTAACACAATAAACACACCGCCACTCAAAACAAAGAAAGCATCATTAATAATCATATGTTGCTCAAACTCTCACCAATAAAGGACTAGAAATGGGTGTCGGTGTGTCAAGTGGAACAATATCAAGTATTCAAATTTTGACAATTTTAGCTTGGCTTCGCAAAAATTTTTAAAATTCTCAAAAATTCCCCCCATCATCCCCACACTTTGGATACATTGTCCCAATGTATGGTTTTGAGGAAAAGATCGCTTTTAACCAACAGCATTAGCTTTTGCTAATACTCTCAAATCCCAAATTTCTTTTTATTTTTTTTCTTTTTTATTCTAATTATTAGGAACACCACCAATCCTTCACAACCCATAAACTAAACACATCAAAACACCACCCATCCGCCCAACCATGAACAAAAACATGAATATATACAAAGGTGCACACAATGAGAAAAAGACACGACTTGATCTGTAAATCAGTAGTGTTGGTAATGATGCATCTGCAGTAATCGGACAGGAACATAAACATCTCTTGGATTCGCTGATATCTCAAAGGGGATGTTGCCAAACATCCCCACACTTGAATCATTGCATCCGCGAGGATTGAAACGTAGTAACCTGCCAAAACACAAACACAACACCAAAACAAAACAACACAAAACAAAACACAAAACACAAAACACAAAACACGAATACAATACTCTACATCCTCGGGTTGCCTCCCGAGAGCGCTAAGTTTAAAGGTCTTCAGCCAGACCATACCTGATATGTGTTATGGTGGTCTCAATGCACACTTACCCAAAACATTTCCAACGAATGCCCGGAAATTTACATGCCATCTACATAGATTTGTCAGTATAATCGGCATGTTAAGACTGCACCTGCGGGTTTCACTAATCCACTTCATGATGTATACCCTGATGTCTTGTGGTTTCACCCTTCTCATCTTCTTCCTCGAACCCTCTTCCCCACACTTGTTATTTTGAATGATTGATATGGGAAGAGGTTCGGTACACATATTCATCTCCTCAGACTGTTCTGCCTCATCATCTGCACACACCATCTGATCCACCAGTGACTCTTCATCAGATAAAGGACTCATTGGTGTGGTGTTATCCTCCACAACCTCCTCCTTCATGTGAGAATAATCTCTAATATCATCAGGTAATGGTGAGAGGCGTTGTTCTATCTCTATCTTCCTTTTAAATTATGACACTTAGAAACTAAACAGCTGATTCGATCTTCATCGGACAGGTTGGGTGTTGCTAAATATCGCTCGAGTTTAGACAAAGTCACTTCCAATATAGCAAGCTCTTTCTCATCCTCGGTCTGATAAGTATAAACACCTTCGGGCTCAGAATACTCTTCGGGATGATATTGTCGATATCCCTGATACGGTCTTAAGATGCGCGCATCCATCATTTTTTTATTCCAATACTTTGGGTTTTCTGAATACACCGTGCACACATCATAATCATAAGTGTGATCGCGACCGCAACAAAAACATAGACTATCCGTCCTTGTCTCATAGTAAACATCCTCGTCCCGATCATATCCATCCGAGTAACAATCATCCTCCATTTCTGATTCATAATCATCAACGTAAGATAGAGGTGGAAGCTGTGAAACATAAGACACCGGTTTTCCGTGTGCCCTCCTGTAGTGGGCCTCATGGCAACCGATACACGGATGACGTGGACCCCCGCACAGTCTACACGTAAAGAAGCTGAAATGTGTGTAATGCACTGTCATCCTGCACAACACCACTCAACTACCAAGTGTAAATCACGAACATCAAAGAAAATCTTTTTAGGATTTTTTTTTAAATTTTTTTTATTTTTTTTTTATTTTATTTTTTTAACTAATACACTAGATAACACACATTGCGCACTACCCCCCGGCAACGGCGCCAAATTTTGACGTGATGTCGTGGTCACAATCAAATTTAATCCAATTACTACTAAATAGATAGTGGCAAGTGGGTATCGAACACAGGGAGTTTGTGGAATATGTGTTATTTGAAGTGTTTCTCTAAGTTAACTAAATTAAGCTAATTGCAAGAAAAGGAAAATTCAAGAGTTGATTTGAGTGAATTAGTTTAAAAACTAAATTTAACTAAATAAATTGCAAAAGAAAAGTTTTGGTTGTAAACAATTGAGAGACGAATGACCATCTTTAGTTTCCAGTTTGTTTCAACGGTTGTGCTATCATCCACTAGAAAGAATCACATAGGCATGATTCATGTAAGATTACTTGTTGTGATAAAAGGGAACGAAGTACTCAGATTCCTAGAATGTGAGGTTGTTACCCGATGACCAATCAACCCTTACCCCATCCTAACTTTACCCATGATATCTCGATTGCCAATGGCACCAAGAACGTATGATTTCAAGATAGGATAAAACAAGACTCAACAATTTACAAGCAAATAATCAAACACCATAGTAAACAAAACATAAATAAAGTTTACCATTCTAGAAATAGGGAATCAAAATACAACCGTCTTAACAACCTTCAACTAAAGATGACCATAAAGTACCTAGCCACTCATGGCTTGAACAAACATTGTAGCAAAATAAAAGATGAAATTGTTCAACACAATCACAATCAACAAAGTCTAGATGAAAGATAGTTTAAAAGATCATGTTCTTCACTCCCAAGTGTCTAGATATACTCCCAATCTCGTTTTCCTCAAGTAGTAACCGAAAACCAATCATTAACCACCTTAAAACTCCATCAAAAGAGAAATAAATGCGGAAGTTACACTTGAAACCCAGTCGGTGCCGTAACCTACGGCTCCTAGCCATAGGTTACGGCGGTCAGCATTTCTTTACGGCATGAGTCTCCTGTTTTACGGCAGTGCACCCGGACCAAGTTTGGAGTCGTAACCTACGGCCAGGAGCTGTAGGTTACGGCGGTCACTGAAGTTTTCTCCTTGTTTCTTCTTTGTAACATCCCCCATTCTCTATTCTTGTTCTACAACTTCCAGCATCGTGTCCAAACTTCATAAGAATCACTTCTTATGCCCTTTAGGGCCTGCAACATCAAACCTCTCGTAGTTACTGAGTTCAAGCAATAAACCGAATTAAGCATGGAATGTATATATATTTAAACATTTTAAGGATTGTCCTACGGACCACCCGTCACTAGCGGCACCATGATGTCCTCCATATGGACCTTCATGACAATGGCGGAGAATCCTTCGTGCTTCGTTGCCATGTACACACCTTCGGATGAGTTGGTCGGCACACATTTTGAAAAGATAAGGATCTTCCCAAAAGTAATGCTTTACATCAGCAAAGAATTTCTTTCTTTGGTGATGTGGCCATCCCTTTGTGACTATACTGCTAGCTAAATATTTAGCGTACTCGGCATACCATGGTTCTTGTCTATATTCCGTCATTTCCAGGGACTCTGTTGGAAATTTTTCGTTGATTTGCTCGTCCCTGGTTGCCTCCAAAGCTGGGTCTTCTAAGCGCAAAAGATGATCTGCTGCTGTGTTTTCTACTCCTCTTTTGTCTTTGATTTCAATATCAAATTCTTGGAGGAGTAGAATCCACCTGATCAAACGGGGCTTTGCGTCTTGTTTCTTGAAGAGGTATCGGATGGCTGCATGATCTGTATAGACTATAGTTTTAGAAAGAACAAGGTAAGAACGAAATTTATCAAAAGCAAATACCACAGCTAGTAATTCTTTTTCAGTGGTTGTGTAATTCTCTTGTGCATCGTTAAGTGTTTTACTAGCATAATAAATTGGGTGGAAATGCTTTTCTTTTCTTTGTCTCAAGACTGCTCCGACGGCAAAGTCCCTTGCATCACACATGATTTCGAAAGGTAATTTCCAATCAGGCGCTATCATGATAGGTGCATTGACTAGCATTTCCTTGAGGGTTAGAAATGCTTGATTGCAATCCTTGTCAAAGATGAAAGGCGCATCTTTTTCAAGTAATTTCGTTAGAGGTCTTGAAATTTTAGAAAAGTCTTTGATAAACCGTCTATAAAATCTGGCATGCCCTAAGAAACTTCTGATTGCTCTAACGGAGGATGGTGTAGGTAATCGAGAAATTGTGTCTATTTTTTCTCGATCAACTTCCATTCCTTCGCTCGAGATTTTGTGACCGAGTACTATTCCCTCTGTTACCATGAAATGGCATTTTTCCCAGTTAAGGGCGAGGTTAGTTTCCTCACATCGGGATAGCATTCGTTCGAGGTTATCGAGGCATTGGTCGTATGAATCTCCAAAGATAGAAAAGTCGTCCATGAAGACTTCCATTGTCTTTTCTATCATGTCATGGAAGATGGCCCCCATGCAATGTTGGAATGTTGCGAGGGCGTTACATAGACCGAATGGCATGCGTCGATAAGCAAAAGTTTCGTAGGGGCATGTGAAAGTTGTCTTTTCTTGATCTTCAGGTGCTATCGGAATTTGGAAGTAACCTGAAAAACCATCCAAGAAACAGTAAAATTTATGACCAGATAGTCGTTCTAACATTTGATCAATGAAGGGCAAAGGAAAGTGGTCTTTCCTTGTTGCTTCATTTAATCGTCTATAGTCTATGCATACTCTCCATCCTGTGACGGTTCTCGTTGGTATTAATTCATTTTTTTCATTAGTTATTACCATCATACCTCCTTTCTTTGGGACTACTTGGACGGGACTCACCCATGGACTATCGGAGATAGGATAAATAAGTCCGACGTCAAGTAATTTGATGACCTCATTTTTAACCACTTCTTGGACATTTGGATTTACTCTTCGTTGTGGTTGTATTACTGATTTGTAGTCATCTTTCATTAGAATTTTGTGCGTGCACATGGAAGGGCTTATTCCTTTTATATCTACAAGCTTCCAAGCGATCGCATTTTTATGTTTTTTCAAAAGTTTAATTAATTTTTCTTTTTCTACACTACTTAATTTAGATGAAATAATTACAGGTGAATTACCATCTTTGTCTAGAAAAGCATATTCCAAACCTTTCGGAAGTTCTTTGAGCTCAAGGGGCGAGTCTTTAGGAGACTCCTTATTTTGGGGCTCATTTTGATCGAGAACTTTAAAGGTTTGTTCTATGGCGACCTCTTTTTCAATAAAGTGGTCAATCTTTTCACTTATATCGGGTGGCTCATCTTCATCTTCAATTAGGAGGTCATTGTTGCCAAAAGGATATTTCATTGAACGCTCAAGATCTTTGCTTCTTTTGAATGCCCCTAATTGAAGAGGTAGATTATTAAACTTCTGGTTTTTCAAAGCTTCGTGAGTTTTTACAAATGGTCTTCCCAACACTAGAGGAGCGTCATCGAGGATGACAAAGTCTGTTGGGATTACCATTTGATTTGTTTGAACCAAGACATCCTCAACTACACCGATTGATTTTATTACTCTCCGATTGGATAGAAAAATAGGTATTTAAAGTGGAGCAAAATCACTAATACTCAATTTTTCGAAAATGTAATTAGGCATTATGTTAACACAAAGATCCTTATCAATGGTGACGTTGCTAATAAATGAATTTTGAAAAAAAAACATGGAACCGGTGTAATGTTAATTTCAAAAGGGTCTTCTTTTATTAGCGAAGTTTGATCATTAGTTAACTTAACACTTACCATTTCCTTAATTTTTGCGTTAGTGTTTAGCTCTTTTAAAAACTTAGCATGAGTCGATACTAAACAATGGTTTTCAAAAGAAGGTGACAAGAGATTAATTTCTTCAAAATTAGACTCTTCTCTAATTTTAACGTTATCGGCCTCACCTCTTTCGTTGTTTAACTCATGTGTCGGTTTTTCACTTATTTGCTCTTCCATTTTTAACTTTTCAACTATCGTTTCTTTAATTAATTCTTCTCTTGCGCGAGACTCCTCTTCCCTTGCGTGAGATTCTTTTATGTATCTTTCGATAGTTTTAAGTTTTTCTATTATCCTATCGGCCACTTCGGTGACAGAGAAAGGATCGGGATCCTCAAAGCTTGAACCCGGTTGTTCGATCCTTGGTTCCTCATAGTACCCATATGAAGTAGATGGTTCACACCATTGCCCTTCATTGTAAGTATATGATGGATAAAGGTCGAAATTTTGTTCTTCATAGTACTCATATGAGGTGGGTTGTTCAAGCCATGGTTCCTCATAATAAGTATATGAAGTTGGTGGCTCATATCTTGACTCCTCAAAGTATGAGTATGAAGGCTCATACCTTGGTTCATCAAATTATGAGTATGAGGATGAAGGTTCATACCTTTGGTCTTCATAGGATGTGTATGAAGTTGATGGCTCGTACCTGGGCTCCTCATAATAGTTGTATGAATTGGATGGTTGAAATAAGTTACAATATTGTAACGAGTGCGGGTTACCACAATTAGTGCAATAGTCTCTCATGTAATCATCCTCCTCATAGGTGTAGTTGTAACCTCCTGAGTATTGATCCATAGGGATCACTCAATAGACCACAACTGAGTCTCGGACCAGAAAACAAAAATAAAGACGGAAACAGAGGCTGGACACGGCCCCGTGTTCAGTGGACACGGCCCCGTGTTCAGGGTCTGTATCTAGGCGTTTTAATAAAAGTTACTGGTCTCGTTGAGCACGGTGGCGTGTCCAGTGAGCACGACCCCGTGTTCAGACTCTGTATCTGGGTGTTTAACTAAAATATACAACACGGCCCCGTGTTCAGTGAACACGGCCCCGTGTTCAGGCTACTGTAAATGCAAACTAAACTAAAATGCAGAAAAATGTGCGCGCGTTTTGAAAAAGTTTTGAAAAACTGATTAGGCCGTCGATTTTAACCTTTCTTAAAATCCTTGTGTCCCCGGCAACGGCGCCAAAAACTTGATGCGTGTGAAGTGTTATATATATTAGGTGTATATTTTAAGCCCTTTTTACACTTTTTAGCCAAGTTTTAAATTTATAAAACACGATATTTACTAACACTAAACACACATATGGGCAAGTGCACCCATCGTGGACGTAGTATAGTGTTGCTAAGATACCGAGGTCGTCCAAGGACACAAGAGCTTTTAGTACCAGTTTATCCTCAACGTCTAATCAAATCAAAAAGTTAGAAAAAGGTTTTTGAACTACGAAAATAAAACTAACTAAATAAAATAAAAAAACAGATAGACAAGATGAATCACTTGGATCCAACTCGTGTGTAGTGTAACCTTTGATTATTTTCGCATTTTTGCACTTATTTAAGAGATTATCTTAGTTATTGTAGTAGGCCCCTCTTTTGAAGGCGACGTTACCCTCAACCTAGTAGTTTGAGTCAGCAAAGATACAATCCTAAAGGGTCGGATTATTGAAAGATAATTAATCAAGTTATTAATGCATAATGTGGTAGGCCCCTCTTTTGAAGGCGACGTTACCCTCAGCTAAGTAGTCTGAGTCAGCAGGGATACAGTCCAAAGTAGCTGGGTTAAAGTTTTAATAGTAGTTTAACTTATGAGGGGATCAAAGAGTTTGGACCCCCGCCATCCAATACCTTTGGGTATTGACGGAGGTGCTACTAAATTTGATCCAGGTCCTTTGCAGGATCTATACACTGAACAATTGCAAGACTCTTACTAAACCGTTCCCTTAACCCCCGACCAGGTAGCCAACATACCTCCATATAGACCGTGGAGATATGAATGGTGAAAATCTTTTATTTTATATAGACAGTAAAATAATGCCAAGACACCACGGACAAACGATAAGGAAGAATCACCTTCAACATAAGAAAATAGTAATTAAAGTCATTAATAAAAAACCAATTAAAAAGTGCAAAAGATTAAAAATAAAAAGTATTACACTAAACACTTGTCTTCACCAAGTGATGTAAGAGACTTAGGTAAACATGGCCTTTGATTGTCAAGAACTCTTACGATCAATCTTGGATCCCGAGACGACTCACACACTCTATGATGGACAATGGATAATGGTGGTGGATGATGGTGTTATCGTGGTGGTGGGTGGTGGGTGAAGTGTGAGAGAGGTGGTGTGCCAAGGGATGAGTTGCAAGAGCTCCAAACACTCCTATTTATAGGCTGAACAGAAGCTCGGGCACGGCCCCGTGTCCATCTGACTCTCTCTCTTCATTAATTGCAATTCGCAATTCCAATAAATGCGCCTGCAGGAAGTTGACCACGCCCCCGTACCCGCTGGGCACGGCCCCGTGGTGGGCAACAGAAGCTTCTATGAGTTTGTCTTTTCTGCTGACTCTTGGGCACGGCCGCATGCTCGCTGAGCACGGGGCATGTTCAGTCTTTTGTCTTCTTTGTTTTGCTCGGGAAGATGCTGTCGGGAGGTCGGGCATGCCACTTTTGTTCCTTTTCTTGTATTTATGTTAGATTTAGCTGTCTTTTTGCTTCTTTTGTTAATTTGAGCTCATTTAATCCTGAAAATACAAAAGGAAGACAAAAGCACACTTTTTCCAACATTAGTACTAAAAAAGGGTTAGTTTTATGCCACAATTGATGTAATTTATATGTTGCATTTTGTGCACATCAACACAGAAGAAAGATAACAAGCAACGCCTGTGCGCCAAAAGGGAACTAATGTATCCTTGCGCCTCTCTCTGTAACAAACAGGGATAAAAATCCCAACAAGCACTCTCGCTTAAATAATACCCCGACTTTGATATTATTTACTTCACTGATACCACACGATAAGGAGTCACACTGGATTACGGCTGTAATATTCTAGAAGACTCAATCGTGCACCACCAGACGGTTATAACCGTCTAGGCCACGTGTCATCATCCCGGACTCTCTTAAAGTCACGGTGATGGCATGGAGTTGGAGAGAAATCTCCACTTGCCCACTTTTCATGTGGCAATACCCCAGGCGTTGATCTAAATCGCGATCCGTGTGCTATCATCACAGATTAAGAGAATTAAACGAGGGAAAAATAACCGCTTACGGAGTTAGCACTTTCCGTCAATATTTCAATAACAGGTTTTCCCGCCCAAAACTCCCGGCTATAAATGGAAGAGTAATTCAGGTACAATCCCCAAGTTACATTCACTTCACTTATACTTCTTCTTCTTCTTCATATACCGATACTTATTCTCACGCCGGAGAGTGGTCACGGAGAGAACCCCCATTCTCCCCGTGGCGAGTCTGACGGTGTCTGTTTTGCAGCTATCGAAAGGAAGAGAAGATATGTTCCCCTGAACCGAGTGAGAAGAAACCAAACCTTTTTATGCAGAACCTAACCCCCTGGATTATCTGATTCCGGTCATTTATGCAGTGTTTCTTCATTGGCGCCCACCGATTTCTCAGTTTCATTCTGTTTTTTCTCGTTTCGATTCATATTTTCTTCACTCTCTGTTTCAAATGGTAGAGAATTCATCATTTCACCCATCAAGTCCTCGATCTGAATTTAAGGGTTTTACAACCTAAGATGTCCAGATCGACGGAATCATGGGAAGTAAAGGAAGCAACAACGGTCATTCGGAAGAAAATGACTTCATGGTACAAACAGAAGTTCATAACCGTCCAGATCGACCCCTGGAAAGAACTCCAGAATACTGGTTCAAAAGATTCCAGATCGCTATGAACCAAATTTTCACACAAAACAACAGATCTGAATTGCCAAATGGCAGATCTGATACTCTGAAAGAAGGTAAAGGTAAAATTGACACTACGTTATTGGACCCACAGTTACCTAGTCAGTGGGACACCCAATCCGGTAGCCATGACAAGACGATTCAAAAATCAGAAGATAACAACCATCAGGAAGCCGAACCAAAGCAGATAAACATGGTGCAAGGAGGTCCTTCACGAAGGCCGAACAAATGGAGCCATAATCAGCACTGGAGAGAGCAGCAACTTGTATTTCCTGTTGTCCCTGGAGGTCCTCAGGAAGAACGTCCAGTAATTACCACCGGTATCTTCGGCCACTACAGAACCGACTACATGTTCATAGATCCAGGAAGTTCGATGGATATAATCTATGAACAATGTTTCAAACAGCTCGATCCAGAAGATAAAGCATGTTAGTTGGTAGCGCTACTTAGGTTTGGCACCCTCACGCCGTACCGGGGAGGACGGTTGTGAACTAATTACCCAGTCGGGCCCAGTGTTTTGATAGGAGCACTGGGGAAAGGGCAAAACATGCACCAGGATCCGTCTTGTTCAGTATTGAGATATTACCAATATTACTTGCTTACGTTAATGAACTGTTTTAAACACTTGGTAACAAACGTTTTCATAAACTGTGAACTCGCCAGTTTTGTCTGATACACTTGTTGCATGCTCGCAGGTCGTTAGATTTCTTGGATGTGGAACTTGCTGTTTGGAGCGGTTTGAGTGGTCATGGGCCGTGCTGATTGGATACACTTATTGGAATATTGGCTTTCATGCAATTGTTTTGAGAATATTTAATTTATGGTTTTGATAACGCTTCCGCTGAACACATTGCTTTTCGTATAAACTCATGTTGGAATTTGATAATTAAATAGAGAGTTTTATTTTGAAACTTGTGAGTTCAATGTAATTAGTGGCTCATTGTCGGTTTGTCACACGCCTATCCGGGACACTCCCTAGGTGGTATTTTGGGGGTGTGACAGTTTGGTATCAGAGCCACTGGTTATAGTGAACTTGGTTTTTAAAACGTTTTTATAAAACCAGACTATAACCGAACAGATCTGAAATCGGCCATGACACTCAGCTCTAGACTGCAAGGTTCGTCTCTTGTTTACTATTGCACAGTATCTCTAGTATTTGCTCTCTAAATAACAATAAATGTGAATGCACACTTGCCACTACAGTATGAACTTCTATGTTACCAACCCATGTTGCGTATTTTAAGAGTGCAACTTTTCTTAAAACCTTCATGGTCTATGTTGTGGCGTCACCTGTTTTATTGCTTGAATTCGGGGAATCCTTCTAACACGAATTGAGTGGAGCTGAGATTAACATGCAAATTGGATTATTATTATGGGTGCACACATAATAATAATGTAGGGTGCATGTGAGTCTCAGTGAAACTCGACAAGTGTGAAAAGGGTTCCGCTGTGTTAGTTGATGTTCTGTTAGAATTTAGAAACCTGTGGAGATCATAGCAATACTTGACTCCTACTTGAACTGCTTTTAAATTTTCCCTTCTCTTATATAGAATCATGAGTGGACGTAGAGGAGGCCGAAATGGTGGACGTGGCCATATTGCTATGACTCAAGCTGAGTTAACCGATCTCATCAACACTCGCGTGGCTGAAGCCTTAGCGGCTTATCAGGCTGGTACGATGTGTACCAAACACTCTTTATCCTTGTGTCGCATGCTTGAGTCTTACCTGTTTGTTTTATGTTCTTTCGTTAATAGGTCAGCAGGTGCAACAGAGTCCGCACCATCCGGCTGTTTGCACGTTCAAAACCTTCATGAATTGTAAGCCGCAGACCTTCAGTGGGACTGAAGGGGCTGTAGGACTCTTGCGCTTGTTCGAAAAGGCAGAATCCGTATTCGCGATGTGCAACTGTCCGGTTGGGGACAGAGTGAAGTATGCTCGAGGATGGTGCCCGGACATGGTGGAATGCCCAGGTTCAGCTGTTGGGCATCGAGGCGGCGAACGCCACTACGTGGGACGACTTTAAGGAGTTGATGAGAGAGGAATATTGTCCTCGTGATGAGATACAGTGTCACAACCCGAAATTATCAGAGCTGGCGTGACTGGACTGGTATCTTCATTGCACAGCGGAAGCAAAATAAGCTAAGACTTCTAGGAAACGAACGCCCATTAAGTACTCGACTCCACGTGGTTCTCCTATTCCAACCATGCCTTGTCTTAGAAATGCAACCTGAGAAAGAAACATGCGAAAAAGTCAACATAAAGTTGAGCGAGTTCATAGTTTGTTTGTAAAAGATTTGAAATAAAACTTTTGAATAACCGGTTTGCGAATTAATATTGAGAAAACGAATTTAGAAATCATCTTCTAGCCAAGTTATATGGAAACTTTGCACTTGTAATGCAATATGTTCGTAAAACCATGTATTTGTAACCCTTGTATTTGTAATGTTCGTATAACCGTCAATGCCCACCCTGACTTTGACTCCATGCCCGCATAATCCTATGCTTTAAATTTGTATAAAACATGGTATTTAATTTGTATAAACCAAGTATTTCGGTAATATGTACGTCCCCGGTATGTATAAACCTTTAAAGTATGTATGAAAGTCCCTGGTATGTAGCATTAAGGAAAAAGAGATCACCAATGGGTTGCAAAGCCACTGGTATGTGTGAAAAGGTGCAGGGAAACTCAAACCTAGCAAAATTAGTTACCGGGCTTCCGGCTGGAAGACACAGTCACCTCTATGGGCTGCCCCGGCTTCACAGGTGTGGCTCGCTACACCCAAATAGATCTATCACTCTTGTGTCCCTCGGTCCTATAATGAGGATTAATGGCCTCAAGTGTTGTGCCCACCCTTCACATGATCTAGTAGTATAAACCCTCCCTAAGCTAACCATACCATGTATATAAAAGTCTGTAATAATTGTCGCATGTATTTTACCCCAGCCTCTAAGGCTGAACCTCCCCAGCCTCTAAGGCTAACTTCCCCTAGTCATAAAAATCAATCACATTTCGATGGTACGCATTTGTTTTGTAAAAACCGGTATATTTAGTATAAAGTTCATTCGTAAACCGTTTGAGTTCCTTGAAATCCGTTCGTAACATGATTTAGAAATGTGAGTTTTCATTCATTTGAAAACTTTGTATGTTCTTGCAAAACGTGCTTTGTCTAAAATATGCAATCTTTGTTTATCGATAACCTTGTATGTTTCTGAAAAAAAAAAAAAACGTGCATGTCTTTCCACCCCGAAAACATTTACAAAAATGTAAAATTGTAAAAGGTGGGGTTATGAACTCACCTGAATATTCCTTGTGCAAAGCTAGCTAATTACGACTTCGTGATGTCGTTTCCAAGACTTGACTTGCTAGCGTGCATTCTACAATACTTCTAACATGGAATATCTAATAAGTTTCTAAATAAATGTCGTAACTAAGCTACGCGTCATCGAGCACCGAATGATTCGAGGGTAGGTTGATAACTTAATAGTAACGATTAAGTTATACTCGTTAAGTCTCGTCTAATGTCGGTAATAGTTTACTAAGTCTAGAAAGTACTTAGTTCACGCGAGGTTTAAAAATATATAAATATTTATATAACAATATATAGATATTTCAGTAGAATCCCATTAGTCGCCTTGAGAAGTTGTCGTGTATGTAATACACATTATACGAAAATAACATGTAATAAATTCGTAAGCGATATATATGATATATAGTGTGCCGTTTAGGCGTTTGAAATAAATATAAAGGATATATTTATTTTACAAAAGTATCATCGAGTTGTTTGTGTTCAAAAATAAATATACAAGCTATATTTACCTTTACATGAGAATACGAGTCGCTTGGTGTTTTGAAATAAACATAAAACTGTGTTTATTTTTATAAAAGAATTCGTCATTGTTTGGTACTAGAAATAAATATATAAAATATATTTATTTTCGTAAAAATGAATACATGTCGTTCGATCTTTAAAATAAATATAAACTATGTTTATTTTCATGAAACGGTTTCGTATTGTTCGATGCTTGAAAGAATTATAGAAACTATATTTGTTTGAAACAATATAACTAGTTATATTGATTTAGTAAAAGGTTTGTCGGGTTTTAATTGTTTAAATTAAGCATCGATAAAAAGTGTCCGACTTTTGATG
Organism: Helianthus annuus; assembly: GCF_002127325.2. NCBI lineage: Eukaryota > Viridiplantae > Streptophyta > Magnoliopsida > Asterales > Asteraceae > Helianthus > Helianthus annuus. Next base: position 82,445,964 of record NC_035444.2, on the reverse strand, counting down.
TTCAAAATAAGTATGTAACTATATTCGTTCATAAAAGAATTCGGGATATTTGATATTGAAACAAATATATATATATATATATATATATATAATATATTTATTTTATAAAAAAATTCAAGTTTATTGTTTGAAATAAATATAATACAATAATTATATTTAATTTGTAAAATAGTTCGCATCATTGTCGTTTTTGGTAAGTGGTAAAGTATTGTCAAAAGTAACTATACCTTTATGTTTGTTTTTATAAAAGTTTCTCGGATCCAAATAGTTTCGTCTTATAATAACACGTATTTTGGTTTCAGATTTTCTCGAAAAACGGGCAGAGGCTTCCTCTGTTTTTGGACGGTCCCGACATCTAACGTGTCGTAATTTTATCAAGATTCAACAATAAACCAAACACAATTATATATATCTTTCGCAAATTCTAATGAACACTTAAAATAAATAAACTAGAGTACGATGGTTTATGAAATCTTTATGAAATGATAAAAACATTTGTCGTTATATTAGTCGGGTCGGTTTGAGCTCGGATGCGCGACAAAACTAACATAATTTAACTATATATGCTTTAACGTGTTCGTTAAATTTTACCGCATCTCGTGTTGACCAACAGTTGACCAGGTTTGACCAGGTTGACTGAGTTTGACTGAGTCAACTGAGTTGACTCGGTTGACTGGATTTGACCAAGTTGAACTGAGTCGAGCCGTAAGGAACCGAGTTAAACTGTAACACACCGAGTCGAACCGAGTTAAACTTGAAACACCACCACTACCGTCGGCCGACCCCACCACCGCCGCCGCCGGCTCTCCGCCGTCACCGGATCCCACCAAGACCACCAGCCACCACCTGAACGCACACAACCGCAATCCAATCCCTATCCGCGTCGAGCCGAGACTGAACCGAGCCTCCAACATCCCTAAAACGAAAAGAAAACAAGGAGAGGGGGAGCTTTTGATAGAGGTTTATAAAATCTGAACGAGAGAAAGAGTTGGGTGTACTCACCGGAGTGGGCTAACTTTGCCGGAAAAATAAAACTTTCGAAAACTTGCAGAAAGGCTCCTCATAACCCGATCTACGCATGCACGGAGTTAAAATTCCAAAATAAGCTCGCCGGAATCTTGACCGGAACTTCGCGGAGTTGTGCATGAGCCCAAACGGCTCCAATTCTTCGAAAACGGGCACCGCCATCGTGTCGGGGACGTTTGATTTAGTGGGGGTAGGGTGTCGGATCGGAAAAAGGCTCGCCGGAAAATTCATCGCCGCCGTACCGCCATCACTGGCCACCGCACACGGTGGTCGGCCGCCGTGTTTCTCGCCGGAGCATTGCCATCGCCGGACTTCTTGACCGGCCGGCTAGTTCTAGAGAGGGAAAGTTGAGAGAGTTTGGGAGTTTAGAGTGAGAAAGTTTAGGTGAAAAATGAGAGATTTTAGGGGTAAATCCTTTATATAGTGGGGTTTTGTGGGCTTGGGCCCAAGGCCCACGAGCCTGTTTCTAGCATTTTAAAAGGCATGCTCTCGTCTTTGAAGCCCATCTTCGCACCCGAACATCATGGAAGCATCGTAGAGCAAAATTTTAATATTAAAATACGTGAATTAGGGTCGGTTGTCAACGTTTGCGTGTTCGTTCGTCGGTTGCGTAAAAATCGCGTAAAATGCTCTGTTCGTCGTTTTTACTCCGTTTTTCGATCCGGTTTCGACTGTAGTCACTAAAATTCAATTACGAAGCTAAAATATATCATAAAAATTTAATACTTGTCGGCGTTGTCAGTATTTTGTACGGTATCAGTTCATAGTCGCGTAATATTCACCAGATTTTTCCGTAACCCATCGTTCACGCCCTGTAAAGCTGGATAGCCGTTTCTAGGCACTCCAAAAGCCTAATTAAGTTAATTTGCGCTGTAAACACTATTTATTATCACGTTAATCATCTGTTAATCACGTAATTAAGAGCCGTAAATCACCGGTTGTCACATTCTCCCCCTGTTACAGAAATTTCGTCCTCGAAATTTAGACTATGTTATCTTCTCAAAATTGTGTTGTTCGCAGGTAAGTCCGAATGATAACAAAGTAAATGACCGCGTAATCGAAACAAGACTTATTCGAATCATGTGAATTTAATGACATTCCTCAACAATAAGAACCCAACGGTTTAAAAGAAATGTGTTTCAAAAATTGATGTCAAAGGAAACAAGACGTATAGATACAGTCACTAATGTGACTAAGTTAACAGGGGTCCAACAATGAACAGGAATTTCGACCAATCGAATTCCATATGAATGTTTATAGCATGTAAATGAGTTCTAGAAGCAATAACATCCACCGGATGAACTCAGAATCAACAATCTTAGATGTAATAGTTTGCATGGAACGCTCAATCGTGATCAGCGCAAGCTGCAAGTCATACCGACGCCACAAGGTGTCGCAATGAATGAAACAATTCAATAATAGGGGTGATCGAACAAGTATCACCTGTGTTTTGCATGAAACGCTCAATCGTGATTAGCCCAAGCTACAAGTTTGTACTAACACCACGAGGTGTCGTAGTTACTTAAATAGTTCAATAACATCGGTGAATAATCAAATTCACCGTGTTTGAAATCAAATGAAAGCGCCATGAAATCGATAATGAAAGAACCGTTAGTAGGTACACCGGAATATAAAATGAATTTGTGTACCATTTTCTTAACACACTATTGTATTAAGACTGTTGTAATATGATAAATCAAAGCGGATTTAAAGCAAATCAATAAACAAATGATTAAATCCGTGCATGAGATGCGTTAACGAGTTTAGCGCAAGCTTCGAATTAATGGAAACACCACCACATGGTGTCGAAATCAACAAACAATTTAACGGAGTCGTAGACCAAACAAGTCCACTACGACTCGAAACAAATGAAACACTTGTTAAGACGGATCTGAATGTGATGTTTCCAATACATCATATGGTGTCTTGAATTGAATGTGTAATGAACAAGTTCAAATAATTGAATTTGGTTTCGGCACAAGCCGACAATAAATACATGTATCGACAAGAATCGTTCGGCATGGTCACAACGAAAAACCATGTATTTGACTTGAAAAGAAGAGAGATTTCATGAAAATGTGTTGACTTGATAACAAAGGAGCCAACAATTACAATAAAGCAGGTCATTCGAATCACAAATCAATAATTAAGTTTAGCCAAACAATGTTTGAATTTTGATGAAACGCTTATCCGATACGAAACCACATGCGTAACAAACGATGCATGCGTAACATATAAATTTTCAAGAAATGAAGCAATGAGTGTTCGCTATAGTGTAAGAAGTTATTGTGATGCAATGACCATCAAGAGGAGTAGAGATACGAAAATCTACTCAGTAAATGTAAAATTCGAAATTTCAATAAAAGAAATTTGAGGACTTTACCTGGGGTTGCATGTGATAACCAGTTGTTAGGCGACATTACCATGGAATGTCGAACATGGAGTATTCGTCGTTATAAGTTAGGGGAATGAGGAGACATACATCTTCTCCTTGGCGTGTTTCGTGTCGTTTGCAGGAACGCGTGCCAAGCCGCCACTTCCTGATCAATAGTTTTCCAGCTGACAGGAATCTAGTGTCGTCGTTGAATTGCGCCACCGCGTCTTTTCAAAGGCCTCGCCTCGATAGTCGTATGTGTCGTACTTCAACCTCCGTTGATGTACATATTGAGTTTCGTGTATACCTGTGCACTAGCGTTACGTTCCGCGTAGAATGTGATGTACCCCGACATCTGTTGACGTAAAATTTGAGTTCCATGTATTCTTGTACACTAACGTTTCGTTATGCGTAGGCTGCCTGCTCGGGAAGTCAAAATATCATAGACAATATGGATAATAGTGTGTGCCCGAGTTAATAATCGTGGTTCCTACGTGATGACCTTTAATGAACTTCAACATAAGTTTCCGAAGGTCTTAAATGCATGTTTGCTAAACTCTCAGAGTGTTGTGTACTGTATGTAATTGTTTCGTGTACCGTGTGTGAAACACCACAATAGCGTATGTTTGAAAACAAAATTTTGACTGTTTGTTTTTCGGAGTTGTGCGTGAGCCCAAACGGCTCCGATTCTTTGAAAACGGGCACCGCCATCATGTCGGGGACGTTTGATTTAGTGGGGGTAGGGTGTCGGATCGGAAAAAGGCTCGCCGGAAAAGTCATCGCCGCCGCCGCATGCGGCGGCGCCGCCGTCGTACCGCCATCACCGGCCACCGCACACGGTGGTCGGCCGCCGTGTTTCTCGCCGGAGCATTGCCGTCGCCGGACTTCTTGACCGGCCGACTAGTTCTAGAGAGGGAAAGTTGAGAGAGTTTGGGAGTTTAGAGTGAGAAATTTTAGGTGAAAAATGAGAGATTTTAGGGGTAAATCCTTTATATAGTGGGGGTTTTGTGGGCTTGGGCCCAAGGCCCACGAGCCTGTTTCTAGCATTTTAAAAGGCATGCTCTCGTCTTTGAAGCCCGTCTTCGCACCCGAACATCATGGAAGCATCGTAGAGCAAAATTTTAATACTAAAATACGTGAATTAGGGTCGGTTGTCAACGTTTGCGTGTTCGTTCGTCGGTTGCGTAAAAATCGCGTAAAATGCTCTGTTCGTCGTTTTTACTTCGTTTTTCGATCCGGTTTCGACTGTAGTCACTAAAATTCAATTACGAAGCTAAAATATATCATAAAAATTTAATACTTATCGGCGTTGTCAGTATTTTGTACGGTATCAGTTCATAGTCGCGTAATATTCACCGGATTTTTCCGTAACCCATCGTTCACGCACTGTAAAGCTGGTTAGCCGTTTCTAGGCACTCCAAAAGCCTAATTAAGTTAATTTGCGCTGTAAACACTATTTATTATCACGTTAATCACCTGTTAATCACGTAATTAAGAGCCGTAAATCACCGGTTGTCACATACAGAAACTAGAAAACGAGTATTATGATCGGAAAATGGTGGGGTCTGAGATTGAAGCATACGTGAAGCGGTCATATGAGTTGGCTGACTTGTGACCGAATTTATCCCGACCTATGTCTCGAAGAATTGAGTTGTTCATCAAGGGATTACCTCCACGGGTGAAGGGTTTGGTTACTGCAGCAAACCTCAATAACTTAACTCAGATTGCCCGTTTGGCTCACAAGATCGTTGATCAAGAGGTGGAGAGCAATTCGCTGCCACCACGTGTTTCTGCTACTACTACTGCCGCTACTACAGCTACTACCCCCGCCACTGACAGCAAGCGTAAGTGGAGCGATGTGGACAAGGCGTCCAATTCAATGCAGTCACAGAAAAGGGCAGACACTGGCAGCAATCGTAGTTTCAGCCAGTCTTCTTCAGTGAATCAGAATCAGGGTAACAGTTCAGGTCAGGGTTCTTATGCGGGAAAACTACCGAAGTGCAGTAAGTGCAACTATCATCATCGGGGGCAGTGTGCTCGGGCATGTCACAGGTGCAACAAAGTGGGGCACATGGCCAGAGATTGTAGGGTTCTACTCCCGAACCCGCCGCAGCCGTCACAGTAGCAGGGTAGGCAGCAGCCTCAGCAGAACCAGGGTATTCATAAGGGTTGTTTTCAATGTGGTGCTGAGGGTCACATCAAGCGTGACTGTCCTCAGCTGAATCAAAATGCAGGTGGTAATAACAATGGGAGTAACAACAATGCTGGGAACAACCATGGGCACAATGGGGGAAACGGTGCGCGTGGGCGCGGGTTTACTATTGGAGCTGGGGAGGCACGGAATGACGGCAACGTAGTGACTGGTACGTTTTCGGTAAATGATATATTTGCTTCTATTTTATTCTACTCTGGTGCCGATTGGAGTTATGTATCAATGGGATTCAGTCGTCAGTTAGGGTTGAGTCCTACACCACTTGTAACTAAGCACATAGTTGAGATAGCTGATGGTAAAACTATTGAAGCTTCACACGTACTTGATGGGTGCAAACTCGACCTCATGGGTCAAATGTTCAACATTGACCTACTCCCTATTACTCTTGGAAGTTTCGATGTGGTTATTGGCATGGACTGGTTGTCAAGCATCAGGCGGAAATTCTCTGCAAGGAGAAAATCGTGCGTGTTCCTCTCCCTAGTGGAAAATCTTTATCGGTTCAGGGTCATCGTAGTGGTGCCACAGTTAGCATTATTTCGGCAATGAAGGCTCAGAAGTGCCTGCGTAAGGGTTATCCTGCTATGTTAGCCCTTGTTACTGATTCGCAGTCTGATGAGAGGAAGATCGAGGATTTCCCAGTAGTTCGTGAGTTTCCTAATGTGTTCCCTGAAGAACTCCCTGGTCTACCTCCACATCGTCAGGTGGAATTTCAGATCGACCTCATGCCAGGAGCAGCCCCGATTGCTCGTGCTCCTTATCGTCTTGCGCCAGGGGAGTTACAGGAGTTGTCAAATCAGCTCCAAGAGCTGTTGGATAGGGGTTTTATCCGACCTAGCTCTTCACCTTGGGGAGCCCCAGTGCTCTTCGTGAAGAAAAAGGATGGTTCCTTTCGGATGTGTATAGATTATCGCGAGCTCAACAAGGTGACAGTCAGAACCGTTATCCTTTGCCACGTATCGATGACCTGTTTGACCAGCTGCAAGGGTCTAGTCATTATTCCAAGATCGACTTAAGGTCGGGTTATCATCATGTACGAGTTAGGGAGGAGGATGTTCCCAGAACAGCTTTTCGGACGCGGTATGGCCACTATGAGTTTTTGGTTATGCCGTTTGGGTTGACCAACGCACCAGCGGCCTTCATGGATCTCATGAACCGCGTGTGCAAACCGTATCTTGACGACTTTGTTATTGTTTTCATCGACGACATCTTGATTTACTCCAAGAGCAAGGAGGACCATGAGTGGCATCTACGTCTTATCTTGGAACTCTTGAGGAAGGAGGAGCTCTACGCGAAGTTTTCTAAGTGTGATTTCTGGATTCGGGAAGTACACTTTCTTGGGCATATTGTTAACGAGATGGGTATACATGTAGATCCTGCGAAGATCGATGCCATTAGGAATTGGGCGGCACCAAAGAATCCTTCGGAGGTGCGACAATTCCTGGGTCTTGCAGGGTACTATCATCGGTTTATTCAGGATTTCTCGAAGATTGCTCAACCTCTTACCTCCTTGACACAGAAGAACGTCGTTTACTCTTGGGGAACGAAACAGGAGGATGCTTTCCAGCTTTTGAAACAGAAATTATGCAGCGCGCTGATTCTATCTTTACCAGAGGGTACAGTGGATTTTGTGGTTTATTGTGATGCTTTGATTCAGGGTCTCGGTTGCGTGTTGATGCAACGTGAGAAGGTGATAGCTTTGCTTCTCGTCAGCTGAAGGTACACAAAAGGAACTATACGACCCATGACTTGGAGTTAGGGGCTGTGTAATACCCCGTGTTTTCAAATGCCAAAGCCAAACTCAAATTCCAAGTCAACTTTGACTTCTTGACTGTAATTGGTCGATTTTGTGTTTTGTTTGTATTATGTGGAGTAAGTGTTGTCAAAATGAAATGATCGAATGTTTAATCAATGCGACCGATTTACGACAGTGAATAGTAGGAAGTAACAATGCGATAAAGTTAATCAATCAATAATCAAGTTAATAGAATCAATCAATCGAACTCGAGGCTCGAACTATGCGAAACTGGTGTGGTAATACTTACATGTGTATGTGCCTTATGTGTTACTTGTGCATGTTTACTTTATGTTTGTGTGGTATTCAATCGAATCAATCGTAACTCGAATCGAAACTCGAAAAGCAATCAAACTCAATCGAAACCGACATCGAAACGTGACTTATAGACGATTGTATGTTAGATATAGTAGTTGGGACTGAAAGTAATTTGACTAGGAAACTCTATCGTATTCGTGTCCTTGTCTATCGAAATCGAAATATCGAAAACCGTTGCGAAACACCCAGAAGGGTTGCTGATCGAACAGGAAGCATCCTGATCGAACAGGCCAGCCGATCGGCTAGCACTTTCCTAGCCGATCGAGCAGGCCATTCGATCGGAGGTCCTGGCCGATCGGTTGACACTTTCCTCTTTTGGAGCCTATAAATAGCCCTGTCATTGTCACTCTTTCCACTTTTGGAAAGCTCTGACCGAAACAGCCTTGTTCTTCACCTTTTCCCAGATTTCTCTCAACTCCGGTAAGTTTTCACTCTAATTCTCGTACTTTTTTATCATTACATGATTCTACACCTTTCTATCCTTCAAAACTTGATTTCTAACCGTGAAATCATTAAGATCTAAGTGTTCTTGGGTGATGTCATCATGGTGTTCTTGAAGAACATCATACAATGGCCTCATTCAACCGTGAATAGCTTAGATCTATCCGATTTCCACATAAACGAACTAAGATTTGTAAGAATCTTAACATTTTCATGGTAAAAAGGATTGAAAGGAGGATTTCCAACTTTCTTTCAACTCTTTTACACTCAAAACCTTAAAGCCAATAGAAACGAAGCTCGAACCAACTGACTAATCATACTAACGGTTAAAAGGTTCAAGATTCGGATACTATCTATAAGGTTCACTGATTTCGGGTTAAACATCAAACTACCGTTCCGAATAGTTCACCGGCCGGACTTGGGTGATTCCTGTCCGAACCGGTGAGGCAAGTAAGAACCCACGTTCTATGGTTTAACTTGTTGTCGAAATACCTCAAAAATCATGACAAATAATCAAACAGCCAAGTGTTAGACGAAAGGCCGACCAGGTCAGAAATGCTGGCCGAACGGCTAGGCTGTTCGAACGAGCAGCCCAGCCGATCGAACATACCAGCCGATCGGCTGAGCCAGCCGATCGGCTAGCACATGGAACCACACTTTTCAAATTTTATGAAGTATGCTATTGACGAAGTGATGTTCGATCGAATACGCTACTTGATTGGTAAACATTACTCTTCGGATCATGAGATACTATGCTTCAACACATAATCGTTTTTACAACTCAATTCGTAGTATGGAATGCCAGTCGATTGAACAGGCTGTTCGATCGAGTGACATTCTGTTGAGAACCACTTCTAAGTTCTTAACCGATCGGTTAAGCCGGCCGATCGAACAGACCATTCGATCGATCGACCTGAAAGGCAAGAACACTTCAGTGTTCTCAAATGCTACAACAAAAACTTCAAAAGTTCAAACCATCATACACAAACACATCAGAGGAAGAAACAATCCACTCGAATGGTCCAGCCGATCGAGCCTACCGGCCGATCGAATGGGATTATTCAAACGGACTTTCAAGCCGAACGAACAGCCCATTCGATCGAACCGGCTGTTCGATCGACCAGGCTATTCGATCCATTTACACTTGTGTGCATTTCCGCGTTACTCATTGTTGTGCTATCAAACTATTCAGGCTAACCCTACTTTCAGCACTCCCTTCAATCCATAATCAATCACTGTGAGTATACTCGAATCCTTTTTGCTTTAGCACTTTTGGGTGTTACATACGTTACTTATCAAAATCACAATCGAACACACTATTCAAACGATTTGAACGCTAACCGATTGCATGTATTACGTGATTAAATGTATGCTTGTTGTTATGTTTACACGTGGAATACTGTCTACCTGCCTTAGCAACATAGTACTATAGTTTGGACTCAGCACCCGTTCACGGGGGTTGTTAAGGACAATTACTTGCTTGGATTACGGTGGTAATCATGTATTGCGAACTGTCTCGGACAGTCAACCCGCAGTCGTTGGTATCGATAGGTCCATGTCGATAATTAACATGCATCATTTCCCTCTGTGTACGTGCTGGTTATGCGTAAACTATTCGAACTCTATATGCTATTATCAAACTTGTATGCTCACCTTTACATTATATGTATTGACTTTATTTTACCGTATGTGACAGGTGTTTAGGATGCTTACTTGCTCTATCTGCTGTGAAATCGAGGCTAGGAAAGAGTCTAGAAACCAAGATAGTTTATATTTATGTACTTAAATCTGAGTTGTCGGAACACGTTTTGTTTGAAGGATATCTATGTCTGTAATAACTAAATATATCTTATGGGTCACTGTATGGGACGTGATATTTAAACTATTCGGTAATAATAGTTGTTATGGAATTTCTTTGTACAATCTGTTTCGCTCAGTGCCATGCCCCGATGATTCCGCCATCGGTTGGGGTGTGACAGGCTGTGGTTTTCGCGTTGAAAATCTGGAGGCACTATCTGTACGGTACCAAATGCACCATCTACACCGATCACAGAAGCCTTCAGCATATCTACAACCAGAAAGAATTGAATATGCGGCAACAGCGTTGGATAGAGCTTTTGAACGATTATGAATGTGCTATCAAGTATCATCCGGGTAAAGCTAATGTGGTAGCTGATGCACTTAGCCGAAAGGGGACGAAGCCTAAGCGCGTTCGTGCTCTACAGCTTACTATTCACTCTGGGTTACCAGCTCAGGTTCGTTCCGCTCAGATCGAAGCCTTGAAGGAAGAGAACATTGAGGCCGAGTACTTGCGGGGCATGGAAAAACGACTTGAGAAGAGGTCTGACGGCATTTATTACTTTATGGAGCGGGTATGGGTTCCTCTGTATGGTAAACTTCGAGAACTTATGATGGATGAAGCGCACAAGTCCCGGTATTCTGTTCACCCTGGCTCAGACAAGATGTATCAGGATCTCAGGGTTATGTATTGGTGGCCAAAGATGAAGGCGCACATTGCGACGTACGTGAGTAAGTGCTTAACTTGTGCTAAAGTCAAAGCGGAGCATCAGAAACCCTCGGGCCTACTTCAGCAGCCAGAGATACCCACGTGGAAGTGGGAACAGATCGCTATGGATTTCGTTACAGGGTTACCGAGGACTCAGGCTGGAAACGACACTATATGGGTGATTGTTGACCGTCTCACGAAGTCAGCGCATTTTCTAGCAATCAAGGAAACAGATAAGTTTTGTCGGCTGGCAACAGTTTATCTTAAGGAGGTGGTTTCTAGGCACGGGGTGCCAACTTCTATCATCTCAGACCGAGAACCGCGTTTCACTTCTAAATTATGGCAGTCGATGCACAAGTCGTTCGGTTCACAACTCGATATGAGTATTGCTTATCACCCACAGACGGATGGTCAGAGCGAGCGCACCATTCAGACACTTGAAGACATGTTGCGGGCATGTGTGATTGATTTTGGGAAGGGATGGGAGAAACACTTGCCGTTGATAGAGTTCTCCTACAACAACAGCTACCACACTAGTATTCAGGCAGCTCCGTTCGAACCGTTGTACGGGCGGAAATGTCGTTCTCCTCTCTGTTGGGCTGAAGTGGGTGACAGTCAGATCACAGGTCCTGAACTTATCCTTGAAACTTCGGAAAAGATTGTTCAGATCAGGAATCGTATGGCAGCGGCGCGTGATCGTCAGAAAAGCTACGCCAATAAGCGTAGAAAGCCTTTGGAATTCCAAGTTAATGATCGGGTTATGTTGAAAGTTTCGCCGTGGAAAGGCGTTGTACGCTTCGGGAAGCGTGGCAAGCTTAATCCACGCTACGTTGGGCCATTCAAAATCCTGGAGTGGATCGGTAAAGTCGCTTACAAGCTTGAGTTACCTGCTGAGTTGGGTAATGTTCATGATGTTTTCCCCGTTTCGCAGTTGAAGAAGTGTCTGTCCGATGAGACACTGATTGTGCCATTTCAAGAGTTGAAGATTGACGACAAGTTGCAATTTGTCGAAGAACCTATCGAGATCATGGACCGTGAGGTTAAGGTTCGCAAGCATAGTCGTATCCCGATTGTTAAAGTTCGTTGGAACTCAAGACGTGGACCGGAATTCACGTGGGAGCGGGAAGATCAGATGAAGCTTAAATATCCTCAACTTTTTCCTGATAACAAGTCTAAATCTGGTAAAGCTGGCAAATTTCGGGACAAAATTCCTCTTCAAGTTGGGGATGATGTGACACCTGAGCAAAATCCGCAACAATCTTGAGTTACTATTTCATTCCTCCGCGCTACTTGTCAAATTTCGGGACGAAATTTCTTCAAGTTGGGGATGATGTGACAACCCAAACTTCGATGGTTAGTAGTGTTTAATCTTGTGAATCTAATTTCCTGTGATCTATTCTTTTATTTCATTGTGATAAGGTTTTGTGCGGATATAACCTCATTAAGCTTAAATTTTAACTTACGTTAACTAGGTTAAATAACGCAAGATGACTTGGTTAGTACTGGGCCACTAATCTTGGCCCCCACCCATAGTGGGCCAAGTAGTTGAACATTAACAGGTTAACAAACTAAATTACGGACTTTGGGCCAATTCAATCAAGCCCAACCTTGTTTGCATAAGTGATGGTCACGGCCCAATTAATGTTAGCTCAACAGGAGTGTGACCGGCCCACAATGCATTCATGATGATTTAGGTCTTGCACTTTAATTGTATTGCATATCATATGTGCATAACCTCTTTATACCCCCCAATCATCTCATTGCAAACCCTACCTACATACCTATTGTGCGTCGACAGTAGATCTCAATACCCCCCCCCCACATCGAGACATTGTTTCCGCACAGATTCTATTTGCTTTTATTGTTCACGGTGGCTTGTGGTTAGTGATCCATGCATATGTAAATTCTGTTTATTTGATCATGGTTATATGTATGGGTATGTGTTTGGTTATTGGATCATGATTATGATGATTGCTTTATAAAGAATGATCAGGGTTGTATGCATATTAGGTTCGGGTAGTGAATATAGGATAGGTTTAATTGTATCGATCATTATGTTGATTATGTAGGGTCTGTTGTAATGTGTGATAATCGATCCCTGATCATGTTCTGCATGAACTGTGCTGTATTAGTGTTGCATCAGGAGATTGGTTGATAGTCTTATGTTATGTGAATGATACTTACGTGACCCGAAATTGATACGCTAGAAGGGTGCTTGTAACTGAATGTTAGATACGTATGTGACAGATGATGAATGATACTTGCTAGGATATGAAATCTTGATTGATTCGATGACATGCTGAAACTGTTATGAATTGTATATGATGATTCGTAAGTTGAATGTGATTAATGCTTGCTGAGATGTGGTTGCGCTGGATCGAAGTGGGCTGCAAACCCAGTCTGCGGACCACCGATTTGGGCCGTCGCACACCACCGAAGGAACCGTGTTGGACTGTTAACTTGTTATTAGGATAGCATGATTATGAGACAAAGCTTCCTATGATTTAAATAACTATTGTATGTCATGAGTTAGTACTATATTGTTTATTATTAGGGAGTTATCATTGGGCTGGTGGCCTAAACGGTTGGGCGGCTAAGTTTATTTGAAATCAGCTGGGCCAGAGCAAATTAAACAACATGACTGGATTTGGGCCAGCCATGTTGGGCCGGGTAAAACTACCAAGGCATGGCCGCAGGAAGAATAAATTGGACTGGACAATGCATGTGTCGTATGTAAATTATGATGTGATATATATACTTTTTATCGTTGGACCATACGTGTTTAATAGCTAGTTGAAGAGGGTATCAATAGATTACGTATATGTGTACATGACATGTTGAGTAGTTACATGTTAAACAGTTGGGGGATGCCCCACATAGATGGATAAACTGTCATGGTTTGGATTACATGTGTGCATTTCATGAGTAAAGAATATACTTGATGTGAACCTCGAATACGCTAATTAGTTGTATGATAAGCGCGTGTAAAACTAACTGTTAACGGTACTCCTTTTAGGACGTGGTTGATCAACTATTAATCAAGTAAATAATCTTACCGAGCAAATCCAAGGTGAGTTCACTACTTTTGAGCATGCCTCCCGGTGGTTGGGACAGTCAGTGGGTATCCCGGGGAGGGATAAGTCTTTGGGTAAAAACTGGTTTATATTGGTTAATACTCTCATCTCATCATTCTTTTAAGTCCCATTCATTGTTACCGGGGAGGTAACGGGTATTAGTTGGTAGTGCTACTTAGGTTTGGCACCCTCACGCCGTATCGGGGAGGACAGTTGTGAACTAATTACCCAGTCGGGCCCAATGTTTTGATAGGAGCACTGGGAAAGGGCAAAACATGCACCAGGATCCGTCTTGTTCAGTATTGAGATATTACCAATATTACTTGCTTACGTTAATGAACTGTTTTAAGCACTTGGTAACAAACGTTTTCATAAACTGTGAACTCGCTAGCTTTGTCTGATGCACTTGTTGCATGCTCGCAGGTCGTTAGATTTCTTGGATGTGGAACTTGCTGTTTGGAGCGGTTTGAGTGGTCATGGGCCGTGCTGATTGGATACACTTATTGGAATATTGGCTTTCATGCAATTGTTTTGAGAATATTTAATTTATGGTTTTGATAACGCTTTCGCTGAACACATTGGTTTTCGTATAAACTCATGTTGGAATTTGATAATTAAATAGAGAGTTTTATTTTGAAACTTGTGAGTTCAATGTAATTAGTGGCTCATTATCGGTTCCTCACACGCCTATCCGGGACACTCCCTAGGTGGTATTTTGGGGGTGTGACATGATAACCTTCATTATTGGGCACGGGTATCCAATGTGTGATATGACCATAGTCACAGATCCGTCGAGTGACACGTACTGACCGAGTAACTGTGTAGATATAAACATTGTAATCACCCTTAATACTGTAATGTGTAACAACTGATGCTTTACAAAATATAATGTACTTGCCAGTATTTCTTGGTGATAAAATGTTTTTAAAACGCGTTTCAGGTAACTTAGTGTGAAGCCAATAAAAGCCAGCTGGAGAGCACTGAAGGCTTAGAAAAGTGGCTATAAAAGTTACCTAAATAAAAAGGAGATCATGTTTACAATAATTAGGGTTTATCCCTATAAATGTATTATCAGCAAAACTTGAGTTTTATCCCATTTATCTATTTTAAACATTTTGGTGTTTAACTCTGATAAAAATATTTCCTAACTACGGTTCTGATGAAAATTTCTGCTACCAAATTAATAAACACCGATACCAACTGACTGGTTCGCGGCTCCCGCTCTCAGGGTGGGGTCGGGGGTTGTGATAACCATTTTTACTATGTTACATAATGTTTTCAGAGAAAAACATGTCTTTATGAAAGAAAAGCATATGTTTTCGTATAAAATTATGCTTTTAAATTACCTAAAATGTTTTTTCATGGAAAATATGATTTTTAAAGTAATATAATGTGTTTTATAGAAAAACACGAATTCAGAAAGATGTATAACTTAAACTGTTTTCGAGAAAAACAAGTTTTAATGTAATAAATGTTTTCGGGGAGAAAGAGTAAAATGACAATGTTATGGGTATAACGATCGTAAAGATTTAAAAACATTTTTAAATCTAAGTTAGGACAAATTTGCCAAGTCTCAAGAGTGTAAGTAGCGGCATAGGCTTACATTGCGTGGGGGATGTCGGGAATTTGTACAACGCCAAATATTTAATTGTTATTCAGTAGGTTATATATATTGTTGAATTGGGGAATGCAAGTGGTTTCCTAAATGCGGGAAACTGGGCGCAGTTAATAGCATTTAATCATTATGTAACACACACATGGAATCGTTAATAGATCTATTGGGTTGACTACCCCGTCGTGGTCGGTCCGATCTACATAGCGGCAAATTTGAATTCTTTAATCGTCTAGTATTGATTAAAACCTCGATCATAGTATATAGCTCGTAATGTCTAGCTAACTTATGAAACCGAAATTATAACGAAAAAATTTAATATTATTAAAAACTATAGGTATAAGTTTTATCATAGATATGTATACGGGGTCGTTTCGAATGAATTCTTCCTTGACATTTTACAAAGGAAATAAAATAATCTTTCTTAAACATATGTGAATGTTTTAAAACATTAAAATGTTCTATCAAGAAGGATTTTCCTTACACAAGTTGTTATGAAATTATATGTGAACTCACCCTCCATTGTGTTGACACTTGATTTTTACGTGTTCTTCAGGTACATGAATTCGGCTTCGGGATTTTGGCATATCTTGTGGTAGTGATGCTTGTCGTGTTTAAAAATGTTTTGGACAACTTTTAAACCTAAAATAGGACCGTGTGTATTTGGATCCATAAGTGTTGGTGCATATTCTGTGACAACAGCTTAGATTTGGTCTTTGGATATCTTGTAATTAGTTAAATGATAAACAGTTAGCAGGTTTAGCTTTGTAATAGTTAGTTGTAATGTTTGGGCTAACTAAACCCAACGAATTGGGTGTATGATGGTGAATTGGGCTTGTCCAATTCGCAGTCCATGAGGTTAAACCTAGCCCAAGTTGTAACCCTTGTGTTATATAAACAAGGTTAGGCTTTAGGGTTTAGGTTAATCAGCCAAAACAGTTTGTGGGAGAAATTCGTGAGAGGCAATAGGCTTTGGACGAATTTGTGAGAGAGAGTTAGGGTTTTGATTGATTGTAATACTTTGGTTTGATAATCAATAGAAAACCCGGATTGAAAGTGAATTGTTGATTTGCTGTTCCTACACGTTTTCTGCTTTATTCTGATCAAGAGGATTCCGCACTCTTGATTAGATTGACAATTCTGTGAAGATCCATACACATCAAGGGGACCTACAATAAGGATCAAGACAACTATGTTGTAACTATGGACTTTATCCGAACTTTAAACTCTAAAGTCATGCTTTTAAATAAGTGTATGTCCAAAACAAACAAACAATGCATCGTCTACTAACATATTTATGGGTACTAACATCCGTCACTGCCACATTTCTATTTCCACTGCGACATTTTTTGGGGTGTGACATAATAACCTCGTTATAATTCACCAAAGTACAAATTAGTTAACTTAGTTAACTAACCGGGGTGTGACATAATAACCGACGTTTTTGGTCCTCAACAAGTTGAGAGTTAATGTCAGATTGCCACTACAGATCTGAGAAACCAAGTTTAAGTGGTTGAAGAATGTATAAAAGTTTAGAAAAGTAGAAGAAATGAGAGTGTTAGTGAGTTGCAAACTCACTTAGGAAGTTACTGGAACAAGCTCAGCTGAAATGCCCGAGTTTAAGTTTTTTAGAGAGATTTTCGGAGTTGTGGAAGTGGAAAATGAAGAAGTGGGTTAGTATTTATAGGCTGAAGCGGGAGTTTGGGAAGACAAGTTTTCGGAAGAGAGGGGCCTCTCGTGCGAGAGGGGGCCACTACGAGAAAATACACTCCTCTTGACACGCGAACAATGACACGCGCATATTTTATGACATTCAAAAGCGTATGTCAAGAAAAAAAATGTCATGGTTTACAAAATCTAATAAATCTATGACATTCTTTTTTGTGTATCATGTTTTAGTGTCATAAAAAAAACAAGTTTCATCTTGACACGCAAACAATGGCATACGCTCATTTTATGACATTCGAAAGTGACTGTCAAGAAAAAAATGTCATGGTTTTACAAAATTCAGTATATTTATGACACACTTTTTTGTGTGTCATCCTTTCAGCGTCATAAAAAAACAAGATCTATCCTGACACGCCAATAATGACACACGCTTATTTTATGACATTTAAATGCATGTCAAGAAAAAAAAATATGTTGATAAATGAATCCCGATTTGTTGATTCTTCGCTTTGCATCGAATTAAACCACATGCTCAATGTCATGGTTGTACAAAATTTAATAAATTTATGAAACTGTTTTTGTGTGTCCTCTTTTTAGCGTCATAAAAGAACACTATATAAACATAAGGGTTAATTTCCTATAGCAGTTATTGTTTATGTAATATAGACATCATGGTTAATTTCCAATAACAAATCACAGGAAAAACTTGAAAACTGTTAAATAGAAAAAAAATCATTACAAATAAAAAGTCATTTAGTGGCACACACTTCTACTGGCATTTTGCTTTTGTGCCACTAATTTAGATTTTTAGTGGCACTTCACCTATGCCACATTTACCTAGCAAATACTTTTAGTGGCATTTAACTTTTATGCCACTAATTTAGATTTTTAATGGCACTTTACGCTTGCCGCTAAAATTTCAAATGGTTCTTTTCAAAGTTTGCCCTCTTTAAAACCTTTTAATTACCGGTGCAGACGAGTCAAGGTCGAGCTCGACTAAGCTCGAGCTCGTACTCGTACTCGTTTAAGCTATGAAAGTTCAAGCACGAGCACGGTTTGGTTCAAACTTTGTTTCTAAAGCTCGAGCTTGGCTCATTTATTATATACTAATTAAGTAATATTGGCTATAATTATTAATTTATAGAAATAAATCTCAAGCGCGAGTGTGGCTTTGTTCGAGCTTTGTTTTTAAAGCTCCAGCTCGGCTAATTTATTATATATTAATTAACTTATGTTCGTTATGATTATTATTTTATATATATAGATATATATATATATATAATTTAGTTGTATTTTCGTAATTTTATTGATAGTTATTATTATTATTTGAATATATATCAAATATATTAATTAAAAACTATACAAAATAGTGAGCTCGTTTACGCTCGTGGGTCGCTCGAACTCGTTTAATAAACAAACTTATTTTTTAGGTTCGGACTTGAGCTCACTAAAGCTCGACAGGTTTAGAATTTTTTTGTCTAGCTGAACTCGAGTAGCTCGGCTCATTTACAAGTATTTTAATAAAATTCCCCTCTAATAATTTCCCATGGGCTCATTTACACATATTTTTAATAAATTTTGATTCAAATCATTTTCCCCCTCCTTGTTGGATCGGTTCCGTGACCCTAAACAGTCAGTAAAGGCAATTCATCATTGTTTACAGAGGCGGAATCAAAGTAAACAATGTCAATACAACTTGTATCCTTTTAACTTTCTTTCTATTGCAGATTGTGAGACTTTACACGTATTTCTGATAGAATTTTGGCAGCACCTCATCTCTAATCACATGACCTAATTCCGCTCCAACTGTTATGAATGACAACATAACACACCTATATATACTAGTTCTGATTCCGCTTGAAACTACACAACCAGTTCAAGCGGAATACCTATGATAACCTTCAAGCGGAATCACTAGGTACTAGTTCGAGCGGAATCACAAGTTTAACCAGATTTCGCTTGAAATGACTTCTGGTGATTTCAAGCGGAATTACATCATAAAAGCACTAAACTTGTTTCCAAACCCTATTCAACCTATCTAGACCTAAGACTCGATTAAGACGTAGTCAGCAGACATTCAGTGCACCAACAGACTCCCCCTTGGATGTTGATGAAGTCTTTGGCGTCGAGTCTTCAGTCTTGATCTCTTTCCAACTTTGTCTTCACATAGTAAAAACTCTCTCTTCACAGGTTCACGATCTCATCCTATCTCTATCTTCAATCTCCAATCTCCCCTTTGACTGTTGATCCAGAATTCTGACTCCCCCTTTCACAAACTCCCCCTCTCGAAATGCTGGGACTTGAATTCCTGGTTCAAACTTTTGACTTTTTGTGCCGTGGGGATTTTGAAATCCACAACCTGTTTCTCAAATATATAACATTACAATCTATTGATTTTTTAACAATAAATCACAATCTATCAGTTCTAGAAATCCACTCAAGTATTCAGGTCCAATTTAATGACCCTGATTACTCAATTAATCTACCAAGTCCAATTTAATGACCTTGGTTGATTTCAGACAAATCAAACTGATTTCTTTCAACAATTTTCAAACATTTCAGAAAATAACAAGTTTCAATTTAATGAACTCGTTTTTGACTTTTCATTAAACAGTTTATCAAGATAAGCTCTCCTCATTCTCCAGTCTAGAAACTTCCTGCATCTGCATTCAACTTCGAGATTCAGACAATCAACTTTCTACTCTGGTTTATCGGAAAATAAAGCAGAAATGTAAAATCTTTTTGGATTTTTAGTGAAGTTTCTAAACTAGAAATGAAATACAGAAACTTAAATTGCAGAATGTAAAGAAAGTAAACTTTTTACAAACATATATTTGGTGAGTGTGTTAGGGAATCATATCAGTTATCAGACAAGTCACTAGTACCGTTAAGCTTTAATTTCATACTCAGAATTAAACAATTCACGTAGATTGTCGATATACTGATACACTTAAATTCTCACACAATTTTCAATCTATTCAGGATACGATTGAGGTGAATTAAGAACTTAAACTCATTCATGTGTCCCACCTCTTGAATATACCCCCGTATCCAGATCCCAATATTCAGTCTTACAGGTGAGTATACCACAGATGATATCTGTAAGGGGTTAAATGTAAGGGCCATGAGAGCTCAGGTCGATACTTCCGTATACGCAGAGAGATGACGGCTTAGTCTTTTCGGTGTGTCCCCTTTAGAGGATCTTTTTTTACAACAGCAATGACTATCAATTTTATTGTTTCATCAATTTGCTGAGGGCGATGCTATGTTTCAAGCAATGCGGAAAGTATTATTCGGGGACTAGGTCAAAACTTCCATTCAGCAGAAGTCCCGGAATAATACCCCAGATATCACTGAGTATAAAGACCTAGTATTTCAGAAAGAGGGACCTTTCAAACGAGATTTCAGGGGTTACTTATATATGCAAGTAGTGTTCCCCACGAAATAAGCAAGTTTAAATTTTTATGTTTATATCCCGAACAAACCTACTAAATGTGTAAAAACCTACTGACACATCATCAGTGAGACTGTTTAACACTTTAAACTTTACAAATCTTTAGCGTACAGTAACTGTCAAACTGATGTACTATCATTTTCCCTTTTTCACACAAGCTCTTTTTCAGTTTTCTATTGTTTTTGTATTTTAAAATCTTCTCATGTTTTTGGATTTTTGAATTTTTTACTGTTTTTGTATTTTCTGAAAATATATCTACTCCCCCTAAATACCAAGACAAGTAAAAAATCGACAAACCATTGCAGATTGTTTCTCATCGTCATCTACAACAGTACCTTCATCAACGCCAATAATGACATCCGACACCGAGAGAAGCTTCATACCATTTAGTTTTAAAAGAAATTTAAAACGTGTTTTGTCAAAAGCTTTGGTATGTAAATCAGCTTTCTGATTGTCAGTGTGGATTTTCTCAATTTGAATCAACTTCTTCTCGAAGCAATCTCGGATGAAGTGATGTCGAATTTCTATATGTTTAGTTTTAGCGTGATGTACTGGATTTTTTGTTATATTTATAGCGGCCTCGTTATCAACAAAGAGAGGTGTGTTAAGAAATTGCAAACCGTAGTCGCGCATCTGTTGCTGGATCCACAGGATCTGAGAGCAGCAACTGCTAGCAGACACATACTCCGCTTCACATGTGGATAGCGCCACAGATGTTTGTTTCTTACACTGCCATGTGACAAGACGAGGTCCAAAGAACTGGCATCCTGCTGTTGTTGATTTTGCATTGACTTTGCAGCATCCGAAATCCGAGTCGGAATACCCTTCGAGCGTAAAGTCGCGTTTTCTAGGATACCACAACCCCAATGTTGGAGTTCCTTTTAATCAAGATAATAACCACTATACCAATTGTTTGATCTTTCAAGTTTAATGTATTCCTGTTCGTCAAACATATTCTGAAAAATAGCAAGTTTCAAGCGAAATCACTTGAAGCGGAATCACTTCAAGCGAAATCAACAGGTATTTTCAAGCGGGATCAGACAATTCAAGTGGAATCTGGATTTTATTTAATTTCGCTTGAAAACACACAAGGGTTTCAAGCGGAATTAAACTTTCGAGCGGAATAAGACTTTACTTTCAAGCGGAATATGACTCTGAACTGATTTCGCTTGAAAATACAAATATTTCAAGCGGAATCTACTTTTTTGAGCGAAATCAGATGAAAATCTCAAGCGGAATTAGCTGTTAAAAGGGGTTTCGCTTGAAGTTTTCAAGCGGAATATGATGACATCATCTTTTGTCGAACAGTTTTCAAGCGGAATATCAAGTTTTAATCTGATTTTGTTCAATTTAATGTCCAATTCTCTCAGGGATTAGTTAATACTATGATACGCTTGATATATGTCAATTTCAGGTCATTTTCACCGCTAAAACATGTTCAAATCAGAAAAGAAAGGGTAGAAGTGAGAAAATCCGATGATTTCAAGCCGTAATGGTATGAACTCCTCGTCCTGAGCTCTAATACCACTTGTTAGATCGTGTTCGTGACCCTAAACAGTCAGTAAAGGCAATTCATCATTGTTTACAGAGGCGGAATCAAAGTAAACAATGTCAATACAGCTTGTATCCTTTTAACTTTCTTTCTATTGCAGATTGTGAGACTTTACACGTATTTCTGATAGAATTTTGGCAGCACCTCGTCTCTAATCACATGACCTAATTCCGCTCCAACTGTTGTGAATGACAACACAACACAACACACCTATATATACTAGTTCTGATTCCGCTTGAAACTACACAACCAGTTCAAGCGGATACCTACGATAACCTTCAAGCGGAATCACTAGGTACTAGTTCGAGCGGAATCACAAGTTTAACCAGATTTCGCTTGAAATGACTTCTGGTCATTTCAAGCGGAATTACATCATAAAACCACTAAACTTCTTTCCAAACCCTATTCAACCTATCTAGACCTAAGACTCGATTAAGACGTAGTCAGCAGACATTCAGTGCACCAACACTCCTTAATTTTTTTTCCCGCTCAATATGTAATCCCCTACCCTAATTTCTAGATCTGCCTCTCCAACAATCCAAGCAGACTCTCGTTTTCTCTGCATTTCGAATGTTCTTCGGATCAAACTCTCTCTCTACAATGCCATGGGCTTTATAGCAGAGCCGGCTGTTCTTCATCACAGGTAAAGCCCTAAGGCCCAAATTTTGAAAATTATTGGATGCAAAATCAGATTCTTAATTGATCCAAATAAAGAATTGTTATGTTTATAGGGTTAATCCACAAATATGTGTGTTTATTTGAGTATATCTGTTTTGTTTAATGTAATTAGTGAATGAGTCTATGGTGTTTGCAATTTGTAGGTTTTTTTGTTAGTAATTTCGTAATGAATCATAGTTATTACTGTTTCTTCATCTTGTAGTTTTTTTCATGTGATTGGTGACCCAGGAAAAGCTCTTGTTCACCCTTGCTTTAGTGCTATACTCTTCAACGAACAGGCTCTTATTCACCTCTGCAATCATGCATTAGTGTAAGGCTCTTCAACTGTTTGTCGAAATGTTTCTTTAAATAACTTTAACTTACTGTGTTGAATTAATCCCTTAAGATTTTATATTAATTGTTTGTTCTTCTAACTGAAAGACTCAGGGCCGGCCCAATGGGCTTACAACCCTAGGCCCAGGCCTAGGGCCACCAGATTTGAAGGGCCACCATTTTTTTGATAGGGTTTCTTTATACTAGGCCCATTATTTTTAAGCCCAGATGTTATTGTATGTAATATATATCTGATAAGTGATAGAAGGCAGCCAGAACGTCAAACTCAAACAAAAGCGCATGGAATAATCATGACAGACGATGGGCATGAAGATCGCTGACTTCCAGATGATGGCTATGTAAACACGCAACGATGAACGATAAGCATGGCATCCCAATTTCAATCCGCAACAATAATCATGGCAGGTAACAACGGTCGAACACATTGGCAACTTCAATTTTGTGAAGTCAGTTTGAAATCAGTTTCTGATTCGAAATAAGTTTTGTGATTTGCAGTACTCTAATCCAATTTTGTGAAATCAGTTCAGTGGGTTGGAACCTGGAGGCTGGAACAGTGGAACACATTGGCAGTTTGGTACTTTGACTCCTTTTTGCGAATTTTGTGGCTCTCACTCAGGTTAGACATCCTCATTTGTTGATTTTAAGTTGTTGTTGTTTAGGGAATTAGGGCTTATTTGTTTATTTCA
Source organism: Helianthus annuus (assembly GCF_002127325.2). NCBI lineage: Eukaryota > Viridiplantae > Streptophyta > Magnoliopsida > Asterales > Asteraceae > Helianthus > Helianthus annuus. Next base: position 82,422,238 of record NC_035444.2, on the reverse strand, counting down.
ATTTGTTGTTAGGCATTTAGGGCTTGTTTTATTATTTTAAAAGAACTTGATTATGATAATTTCATCAAACAGTTTGCCTCAGTTAAAGCTAGAAAAATAAATCTTAGTTAAACATATACTATATCTATAGAAAACATATAAATTTAAAAAAAAAATTAACTACGCCAATTATAAACTTTTTAGTTTATAATTGCCGGTCCCAAGCCCGGGTAAAGGAGGAGGGTTTTGTTATTAAATATGTTGAGAAGGAAAATTTTGTAAAAAGGCCTCCACTTCATAGTTTGCTTAGGGCCTTCAAAAACGTAGGAACGGCCAAAGACTTCTTAAGCACTTCTATTCTTATTTGCTGTGTGATATGGAAATTGAGAGCACTACATTTTGTCTAATATATGGCTTTCTGATTTACACGTGTTTTATGGTTGTCAAGCGTGCTAAATCTCAAACTCTTAACATGTTTATGAATAAAGTTTCTTTAATAACATGTTTTATTAAATTATGGTGCTTCTGATGTAAATTAGTTATTATGTGTTTTGCAGCTTTATATTAAATATTGACTAAGTGTATGCCAATTGCCAAACCTGTCCATCTTCACTAATGTACACTTCTAGACTAGTTCTAGTTAATTTATTTTTTTCTTAATTATTTAGAAACGTGTGTTTGATTTCTTTCAATGAGCCATTTTACATAAAAGATGGACACTTAGGCTAAGGGGTGTGGTTTAAAGCCCTAGGGGCTTTATTACATCACGTCAGATTCACTTAGGCGTTACGTCATATGGGGGCTTTAAAGCCCATCCCTTTAACTTGCATGCAATGCTTTAAAGCCTCCCTATTAAACAAAACAATTAAAAAAAAAAGATTTGATTGGTTGAAAAGAATGGGCTCCACTTGCACACCCCTTTAGTGCTCGTTAGTGTGCTGGCGGGCCATCAATGGCGCCCCTCTTTGGCGGGCAGGGGGTGGGTGTGGGGCGCTATGGGGCGCTAACGAAGGTGATGTGGCCAGGGGCGGTATACCACACCCTCTAGCCTTATCTTATAAAGTCATCCTTGGTGCATAAAGTCATAAACATGTAGGAGACTAGTCTTAGTATTGCATCAGCAAAGTATTGCTCAGATCATGAGCATCATGTATTATATATAGAATATGGTGCCTTGAATCTTATTGTTGATCTTTAAGTTTTCATGTGAGAAGTTATTCATTTCATGGGAATAATATTTTTAATGGTGTGAGTTTCCAAAGTGATGGTGTGAAACATGTTCTGTTAGATGTGAAATATGTGTAGTTTTTGGTAATTGTAGCTCAGCAGCCTTAGTTATGGATCCATCTAAATATGTTATGGTTGGTTTTAAGGGTGTTCACGGTTCGGTTAAACAGTGAAACTGTCCAAACTGGTTATCGGTTTAGTTTCATGGTTGGTTTTTGGTCGGTTGGTTTCAAAATTTTGAAACCACAACAAACCCGGTTTACGGTTTATTCCGAAAACCGGTTGTATAAAACCGGACCGAACCGTACGATTAGACAATTTTGAAATTTTAAACTATTATACATGTATATACACATATATAGATATGCGTGTGTGTATATATATATATTACACTAAACATTTATTATTTTCTTTTAATATACATGTTTATTTGTCTATTTTATGTTTATCTACTTGTTTAGAATAGGATTATACCATGATCAAATTGGGTATTATAGACTTTCTTTACAAAGTCATACACAATGGATAGCAGTGGATTGACAAGTTTAATAAGTTCTTGGTTGTGTTTTTATAATTTTATTATTACTAATTCCCTTTTCTATCATATGCTAGAAGACAATTTGTTTATAAGGGTAATGTTTATATGTTAAAAGACTAGCGGCAAATTGCTTGTTTTTTCTTATGATAAGTTATAAGTGTGACTTCACAAAGATACTATATACACATTGTTTTCTTTCTGGCCGAAGATTTACTCAACAAAGTGTAGGAACTAGGTTCATTTTTTATTAAAAATATTAATAAAATAAATAATAACGAGACTCTCGTTAGTTGTGGGAAATTCTTCTAGTACAATACCGGTTACAAAAATAAATAAATCAATATAAAATACAATTTAATTATACCAATCTTGATTTAAGTCGATGTCTTTGGAAGAACTTCAACCACACCTTCTTGTGCAATCCTTCTTGGCTTAGACTCCACTACAAAACAAACAAAATATCGTTGACGGTTTTGGTTGAGGCACGTGTTCAACACACTTCCCTTAAAACAGATTCCGCGCCTCCTCTCAGACGGTTCTGTCTCCCAGGGTACAACAACCGGAACAGTATGTGTACTGCCGGAGACGACTCTCATGCCCGAGATAGCACCGGGCATAATGGTGTTTATACAATTAGGAAAAATATGAAGTTGAGAAAAGAACAATTTAGAGAGTGCTCCTCTCTAAATTTTTCATGGAACAAAAAAACATCTTTTATGTATGTTTTCCTTCTTTTTCGATCGTATCTAGAATAAAGCATCATCCTCTTCTTATACTCACACACATAAAGAAGTCATTAAACCCCAATTATTATTGTCATGAATTAGACAATTAATCAAGATCATTAATCTTGTAATAAAGGGATTTAAATATCTACATAAATGGACTTTAGTGGTTCGGTCAAAACTGTCATTTCTCTTAATGACTAGAATTAAACGAGTTGAAACAGCTAGTTTGACCAAGTCCAACCAGCTGTTTTGTTTCCGATGCAAACCTGCGCGCGCGCCTGAACTGAGTTGCTAGTCCATGCCTCACGCTACATGGACCTTACACCACGCGATATGGAGCCGCGCATTACACGAAAGCCACTACACATACCAGGACACCACCTGGTCATGCGCCATCCATACTCGCGCGCCACACGGATGCCACTATGTATATCAGGACGCCACCTGGTCATGCGCCATCCAAACTTGAGCACCACTTTCATTCTTCGCATAGCCAATGACGTGTGCCATGCCATGGCATCCGCCTACTCCACCCAAGGGTGCGCCATAAGCGGACCCGCCATGTACCTGACCACGCGCTCATGGGCAAAAATACAAAGGCGGTGTGCGAAGTTCAAAGTGCACTACATAGGGCCTATAGCCCACGGCACGTGCGCATATGTGCACGAGTAAGGGTGCTCCGCACCCTTTAGGGTCCCCACTAGTGTTTGCCTTTAAGGAAACAATATACAAGGAGTGCTCCTCCTTATAAACCACTTTGAGTTTTGTCATCCCAACTATGTGGGACAAGTTGACAAAACTAATCCATTTTATTCATCTTTGTTTGTTCCAAACATACAACTTCAAGCTTCGATATCTCATTCATCTTAGCTCTATTTGGACATAGTTTGAACACAAACCATAAATAATTATTTATACAACACATATATAAATATTATTGATGTCCAAAATATTTAGTAAAAAACTCATTTTCACTAAAATTTCCAACAATCCCCCACATGAATGGTGATCGATTAAAACACACAAAATTCCCCGATGAAAACTCGATAGTCGAGTATTGCAGGATAGGTAGGTGTAGCCTTTGAACCTTCCTTTGTGAAGCATACTTAGCCTACTAGGGTTTTATAGACGTGATGTCCTTGAACAACCCCCCATTTGTGTAAACGACAATATACATTCACACAATACTTTCCCTAGTCGGGCCATCTCCTCATGTATGTCTCCAATAATGGTCATGGAGCACTTTCCTGGTTCTGCGGGAGCTCTAGGAATTATGCCCTAATTCCATTCGAAGCGACCACACTTCTCTCCATCATAGGTGATTTCCCTTTAAATCATTAAAAGCATTATGGTTTACTATGATTTATACAAATCATAAATCCACATATTATGCTTAACCTCACAACAATGTCACTGAATATTATAGGAATGGACTAGGACGTATTTAAACACTCTTTTATAGTTTTAGGGGATATATGAAACATATACACTAGCTTATATATAAACATATATATTAGTTATGCCCCCACAGTGACTACCACTCGGTTCATGATTAAGTTGGTCTATTGAACCTAGATCTTGGGATCTCCAGTCAACTAGGTTAGGTTTCCCTCATGTCCCTTTTTTTTTCTTGGCTTTAGTCCCATTCCACAACCTGATCTCTTATCACCCCACTGGTTGTTGGATCCAAAATTATCTTTGACTTCGCTAAGTCACCAACGACAATTTAAATTGAGATCAGTTGTTCTAACGTGTTCTTGACTCGCTAGTCACCTTGGCCTTTTAGTCGATTCATAAGACTTATAACTCGTGATCTCAACCTGGATCCAGTTATGTACCTTGTCTTTAGAATGACATGAAACTCAATTCATGGCTAGACACGTTTTCAGCATGCCTTTGGTGTGTCATGACTGACATCTTACTAGATTAAATCCAATCAATTGGCATTCGAGTCCAATCTACTCGATTGACTCCATATAACCATTGTGTACTCCACTTGGTTATGCGTTTGCAATATATGCAAGTCACCCCCACATTTAAGTGTAATTGGATAGCATCCAAATGGGGCGATGAAAGGTTCTCCCTTTCATTTCGAGTTTGAGAAAACTTCTCAACTGCCATTTCCACATTCAAATGTAAGTCACCCCCATATTTAAGTGTAATTGAATAGCATCCAAATGGGGTGATGAAAGGTTCTCCCTTTCATTTCGAGTGTGAGAAAACTTCTCAACTACCATTTACAAATTCAAATGCAAGTCACCCCCACATTTAAGTGTAATTGGATAACATCCAAATGGGGTGATGAAAGGTTCTCCCTTTCATTTTGAGTTTGAGAAAACTTCTCAACTACCATTTCCACATACCCTAAAGGGTTTGTTTCTTAAATGGCCTCCTTCCCCCACATTGCTTGCATTTTAATGAAGTTATATTTATAGTTTTGTTTAGCACAAAATTCATTCTTGTGTCATCACATATTTTGAATGTTTAAAGTTAATTTAATCTCCGCCGAGCATATAAATTAACAAGTATTAGTCTAGCATGCTTTAGACCACAATACTCTAGCATGTGAACAAAAGATGCATCATTCTGATTCTTCACATCCTTAAGAGATAACGCACTATCTCTTCCGAACATTCGTTTCTTAGTTTAGACACAAGAATGAAATTTTATTTCACCATTCCAAAACCATCGGTTTTAGGAAGGCCTCAAAACCATAGTTAACTTCATCCATTAGGATCATAACTCGTTTGCCTTTTATCTCCAAGGCTTCATCATTGACTTCCTAAAGACTTAAACATAAGTCTTAATCCAAGTCACTTTGATGAAATTCTTTGTATAAAATCACTTGAGTCTTGAGATATAGTCAATTAGATTGACTCTCAACCAAAGCATTCACGTATGCCTATAGTGATATATACATTTACGTTGTTGTTTCATTAATACCATTTATTGGGATACTCTCCCAAATTGAGGATCAAGCCTCCACATAGTTTAAACAACATTGATGGTGGTAGAAACATCTACAAGTCCATCACTATTGTAAATTTCCATTAATAAATTTTCTAAATTTATTAAAACATTTACAATAATAACATATATTTCTTTCATATGTTATATTCTTTGAAAACTTACATGTGCATTTCCATGTTGATGCTCTCAACATTAGATGACATATCTCGTTTTCGTGTATTCCGTCTCAAACCATACACCACGTTTCTCACGACGTCGTTATGCATTTGATGTTTGATTTGTGACTACATAAGTCATGATCACAACCCGCTCGTTGTGTTTGTGTAAATTACTTTTTACACTTTGTATCAAAATGTGTATCCTTTTGACAACTTAATAGTAGTCCAAAATAACGGATACACCAATGATATCTAAACATCAAAAGCCAAAGTGTTATTATCTTCAACACTTTTTACTGAAATAAACGCAATTATTTCGTTCGGTGTCATGTTTTGAGGTACTCCCTCATCTTGGAACTCTAAAACTTGAATAATCACAAGTTGTCCAAAGTATAAAGTTGTTTACAATTAACTACTCGCAAGTAGTTAAGCAACTTATTATGTCTATAACAACATCGAGTTGTTTTTCATAAAATAGTCTCTTCAAGACTATTATATGGTTCAAGACGTTATACTTCTCGTGGAAGTATCGAATCACTTATACTTCACAAAGACATGTTTTATTCGTCCAAAACATTTCTCGATTTTGCAAGTGTTTTAATATTAAATTATACATTTATGTTTTGATTACAAATCAAGACAATAAACCTTATAATAGTTTAATAAATAAAACAATTTCAAACTCGCTCGTTTGAAAATAAAACGAATTCACGTTGTTTTAATAAATGGTTTATCATATTCAAACCATTTCTAACCGTTGTTAGATAACAACGATTATCAATCGTTAAAAAGAGTGGTTTGTATGATAACCAATTCTAATATGCTAATTAGAATTTAAATGTTGAACAAACATTCAAAATATTCGGTTTTTATAAAGTAAACCGGTTCTAACGCGCTCGTTAGAAATAAAACGAATATAATTATTCACTTTTGATTTAAATGAACGTTTTCTAACACGCTCGTTAGAAATGAACACAAATATTTTCTAACACGCTCGTTAGAAAATATATAAACCGATTATAAATCATGTTAAATAGTTTATCATAGTTAGCCCGGTTCTAAGCCGCTCGTTAGAAATTAACGATTGGAAATCGTTAAAATAGTTGATTATAAGATAAACTAATTCTAATACGCCCATTAGAAAATTAAACGATTATTTATTGCCATAAGCCGTTTTTGGTTTATATAAAATAAACGTTTTCTAACCCGCTTGTTAGGAATAAACAATTGATAAAGTCGTTAAATCGTTTCCAACACGCTCGTTAGAAACTAAACAACTATCAAACTATTTAAATCGTTTCTAACACGCTCGCTAGAAATAATCGATTACAAAATTTGTTTCGAAGTTTATAAAAAAAATTATAAACTATTTCTAATACGCTCATTAGAAATAAACAAATAAAAATCGTTTAAACATATGTGGGAAAAATCCGTTTCTACCTCGCTCGTTAGAAATTTAATAGTTTAGACGAAACTGTTAGAAGGTTTATTATCCAAAATAATTGTCTCCAACACGCTCGTCGGTAAATTTGAAATAATAATATTTTCTAACACGCTCGTTAGAAAATCTAAACGTATATTTTCTAGCACGCTCGTTAGAAAATCTAATCGTTTTATAACAAGTTAGTTCTATACAAACATCGTATCTAACACGCTCATTAGATATAAAAGATGATATTAAACTTATTATTCTATAAAATTCTAACACGCTCGTTAGAGATATAAAAAGTTTAATCTTGTTGTACTTCCACCAACAATGTTTCTAACACGCTCGTTAGAAAATATTAAAACTTATTTAAAAATAATTACTTTCTAATATGCTTATTAGAGAATAAATATATTTCAAGACTTTTAAAACCAACATTAATATCAATTATGGTTACTAAAAGCTTATTAAAAATATATTAAACGTTACAAACACTTTTCTAAGGGGTTACAAATATTTTTTTCTAATACGCTCATTAGAAAATTTAGTATTTCAAAACAAATTGAAATACATTTTATTTTGTATATGGTTCGGTTTATCAAAACACGAACACAAGCCATGAAACTCCAAAACTTGAATCAAAATGATCGTTTTGTAACACGGTATTCAGATTAAAGATTGTACTCCAATCATAAAATTAATCCGACTCGATTGTACTAAATAAATATTTCCCCAAAAATATTTACTAGATTTTAACAAAAATCCCATTAAATATTTTAACTTTCGTGAACCTAAATCCTCATAGAAAAGGGATTTAAAATTGTAGCAACAATCTTCACGAAAGTCTGTTTTAAGATTGTAGGAACTAGGTTCACTTTTTATTAAAAATATTAATAAAATAATAATAACGAGACTCTCGTTAGTTGTGGGAAATTCTTCTAGTACAATACCGGTTACAAAAATAAATAAATCAATACAAAATACAATTTAATTGTACCAATCTTGATTCAAGTCGATGTCTTTGGAAGAACTTCAACCGCACCTTCTTGTGCAATCCTTCTTGGCTTAGACTCCACTACAAAACAAACAAAATATCGTTGACGGTTTTGGTTGAGGCACGTGTTCACACGCTTCCCTTAAAACAGATTCCGCGCCTCCTCTCAGACGGTTCTGTCTCCCAGGGTACAACAACCAGTATGTGTACTGCCGGAGACGACTCTCATGCCCGAGATAGCACCGGGTATAATGGTGTTTATACAATTAGGAAAAATATGAAGTTGAGAAAAGAACAATTTAGAGAGTGCTCCTCTCTAAATTTTTCATGGAACAAAAAAACATATTTTATGTATGTTTTCCTTCTTTTTTGATCGTATCTAGAATGAAGCATCATCCTCTTCTTATACTCACACACATAAAAAAGTCATTAAACCCCAATTATTATTGTCATGAATTAGACGATTAATCAAGATCATTAATCGTGTAATAAAGGGATTTAAATATCTACATAACTGGACTTTAGTGGTTCGGTCAAAACTGTCATTTCTCTTAATGACTAGAATTAAACGAGTTGAAACAGCTAGTTTGACCAAGTCCAACCAGTTGTTTTGTTTCCGATGCAAACCTGCGCGCGCGCCTGAACTGAGTTGCTAGTCCATACCTCACACTACATGGACCTTACACCACGCGATATGGAGTCGCGCATTACACAGAAGCCACTACACATACCAGGACACCACCTGGTCATGCGCCATCCATACTCGCGCCACACGGATGCCACTATGTATACCAGGACGCCACTTGGTCATGCGCCATCCAAACTTGTGCACCACTTGCATTCTTCGCATAGCCAATGACGTGTGCCATGCCATGGCATCCACCTACTCCACCCCAGGGTGCGCCATAAGCGGACCCGCCATGTATCTGACCACGCGCTCATGGGCAAAAATACAAAGGCGGTGTGCAAAGTTCAAAATGCACTACATAGGGCCTATAGCCCACGACACGTGCTTATATGTGCACGAGTAAGGGTGCTCCGCACCCTTTAGGGTCTCCACTAGTGTTTGCCTTTAAGGAAACAATATACAAGGAGTGCTCCTCCTTATAAACCACTTTGAGTTTTGTCATCCCAACTATGTGGGACAAGTTGACAAAACTAATCCATTTTATTCATCTTTGTTTGTTCCAAACATACAACTTCAAGCTTCGATATCTCATTCATCTTAGCTCTATTTGGACATAGTTTGAACACAAACCGTAAATAATTATTTATACAACCCATATATAAATATTATTGATGTCCAAAATATTTAGTAAAAAACTCATTTTCACTAAAATTTCCAACACAAAGAATGTACTTAAAGAGGACAAGGGCACATTGCTTTTATGCTATGCATTTTATAGGAAGTCTCGATAAAGCCCAAACCATGAAACCAAACTTCTAGTAATGTTTTGGTTCGGTTTAAATTTTAATGGTTCGGTTTTGGTTTCCACTTTCCAATAATAAAAAACTGTTATTAACGGCTTAGCTTAAAGTCTGACAAAAAACCGATAGTAGCGGACCGTGAACACCCCTAGCTAGTTGGTTTCATTTCAAATGATTGAAGATGAGAACTAAAAACTACTTGGTGCCTCAAACACGTTCTAACTTGTTCCTCTCCCGACTCGCTAGGTATTTAAATTCTTAATTATCTTAAATATTTGTTTTAAGTTAGAAAGCAAAGGCTGCAACCACATCAGTGTACACTCATTGAGAATTTGATATATGTATGGCACAATCGGTGCTTTGGAGATGGCTGGTAATAGTATGCTTATACTTTATGCATGATGCAAAGCTTGTTTTTATTTAGATTATGTGCTTGATTTATATTTTGAGGTTTATACTAAGTAGTTAGCTTACAATTTCTGTAAAAATGATTGCACTAATGTATTGGGTCACAAATTTGAAGTCCTTTGTTCATATCTGCAGTAAATATGAAAGTTCTTGTTTGTGTATTTTAGTTATATGTATGGTACAATAGTAGCAATTTATGTATGACATATTGTTAGCATACACTTTTAATAACATTTAGTTTTTATTTTTCAATTTACTCAATTTATCTACTACTAAATATTTATTTATCTTTTTCCAATTCCATTACACTTTCAAATTTCTTCTAATTATATAAATAGTGGGCTCTACTAGACGAGGCTGTTTTTAGGCTCAGACTTGGTCGTGTATGCTTCACGAAGTGGTTTTAACATAAGGGTTAAACTTATCTGGATTAACGCTAGGGTTAGCACTTAATCCCTTATTTAAATTGTGGTTGTAATGATATTGTAAATATTGAAACCCTTTAGTTTAAATTTAAATTGCAATGGTTTCACATTTCTTGATATTTTTAATTGTGTAGTATCCACGTCAGCCAGGAGGTACTGAATGCGGCTACTATGTAATGAAGTTCATAAAAGAGATAGCTTACGAAGGAGTTTAAATACTTGACAATGATAATGTAAGTTTATGCATATTTTAGTCTGATATTAGAGAAATATGTACTTATATATTCAAACAAATGCTTAAATTCATATATTAGGATTAAATTCTGATTTTCAAGATTTATTTTATTTAATTGTTCTCTTAGGTTGGGAAAGGAGTAGAGGAATACTCGGCTGCAGATATAGATGGCATTCACGAAGATTGGTCGACTTATGCGGTTACCTCTATTTTTAAGTGACAAATCGTATTGTAGGTGTTGACGATGTATTGACAAACAATTCTTTTTTTGTTAACATTTAAATATTTGTAGTATACTTGACAAATGATTATGTAATGGATTGTTTTGGTATATATATATATATATGTGTGTGTATTTGTTTTATGAAAAAGATTTATTGTTTTTGTTATTATACATGTATACAGGGCAAATTAGTAATTCTATAAAAAAAATTTAACAATTAAAAGCAATGACACGCGTAAATGAATGTCATATGTATCTGTCATAAATGCTTGTTATGAACGTGTGTCATTAAAAAGTGTCATAAATGTGTGTCATTGAAAGGTGTCATAAAATGAGTGTCATGAATGTGTGTCATAAAAACATGACACACAAATACATGTCATGTTAATTTTATGACTCCTCAAACGACACGCTTTTGCGTGTCATAATTACGTTTTATGACGCACAATGTGCGTCAAGAAACGTGTATTTTCTAGTAATGGGCCTTTCGCACGAGAGGGGTATTCCCCTTTTGTTCGAAATACAAGTTTGTCATTTTGGCGTCTTTCATCGGTTTTAATCGTTTTAAATGTGTAAGTGTAACGCATAAGTGAAATGTATGAATAAATGAATGCATAAATGAATTTTGCATGCATAAATAAGTATGGATTTGCATATAAATTGTATCAAGTATGCACGTACAATGAATGTATAACAAGTATTTACGAATTATGAATAACACAAGTGTATAAAAGATCGAGTTTTCATTATGATTAAAGTCTCGGATTACAATGATTGGGAATGAAATACGATTACAAGGAGAATACAAGTTTCTATAAATAGAAATACAACCTAACTTGCTAAATACGGAAAGTTACAAAAGTGAGGCTTTACAGTTAACTCGAAAAAATTAGACCGAAACGTAAAACATAGAAAAGAATAAATAAGTCGGTTTAACACTTGCGAATTGTGACGGGACCGTTAAAACGCCAAAAAATAGACATAAAACGTTGAACCACACATACGTGTTGCAGCGTATTTACTCGCAAGACTTAGACCGAAATGTAAAACGACACATTTGTGAAAGATGAAAAATATAGGGAATCAAAATTGAAAGTGGAAAATTGTTGGGGTTATAATTAAAACTAAAGGGTTGAAAAACTAAAGCCAATGGGGTTAAAAACTAATAGATGAAAACAAAATGGTTTGAAAGTAAAAAAAAATAAAAGAAAGAAATAGCATGGATATAGGAGGAGGGATATATGGATTTGATGTATAGTTGGACATATAGCAAGAAAATAATGATGCATTATGAACTTGTAAACATGGGTGGACTTATCCATAATTATGGTGGGCGGTCGCACCCTTGAAAAAAGTTTTTGTGCTAATTTTCGTCGAAAATCCCAACCGCACTTTTTGGATTTTTTCAACAGCATCCATTGAAAATTTTCAACCGCCTCTCTTAGAAAAAAAGTATTATGAATTTATAAACAAAATAATTTAAACACTCATTATTATGAATATATAAGTACATAACACAATTTATATAATTATTTTTAAACCATTTATTCACTTTACTGAACCCAATTTACAATTTAATTTTATTAACACAACTACCCAAGCCCAAACCCAACCCAAAAATTTTGAACTAAATAAACCAACCCACCCATGACCCGTTCTAGACTTGAAGTTAATGATCTTGTTGTTTTATTTTAAGCTTTGTTTGTTTCAATGATTACTAATCAACATTTAAAACTAGGGCTTGAATGTTTGAAAATTAAATTTGAAAATTATTGACTATGATATTGGTCGAACATGATTGTTTATTTTGTTCAAGTGTTTAGTGTTGTTTCATGAACTTATGGAGCGATTTATATGTGATAAGAACCATAAGTAGGGAAGTTATGGCGCGATTTCTCAAGAGGAAAAATGGTTGAACCACTTGTTTTCGTCGTATTCTTCTAATTAAAGGCCAAGTTATGTTTTAGATAAGTTTTTTTGTTTTTTTTTATTTATTTAATGATTAGAGGAAATAAAGTAGGGAGCGTTTGAACTTTGATTTTTTTTACTTACTTACTTAGGGTATACGGTGTGGTAGTCAGCAAAGGGTGGCAAACGGGTTTGCCGATCGGCAAACACCGCCGCCGACCCGATGCCGACGCGGTAAGGCAACACGATCGGGGATAGCATGCCGATTCGGGAAGAAGATGATTGAGAGAGAGAGGGTATTGTGGGTGGGGTCCATTCCTATCTCAACTAATCACACATTTTTCCTTTTTTTTGAAAAATAGTTTACCACTTCACCAAGTGTCTAAACCATTACCAACACTTTTCACCAAAGTTTTAACACTTTTGACTGATTGACATGGCGCGCTCTGATTGGTCGGTTTTTTGGTTTGCCACTCCAAAGTGTTTAACCACTCCTTACACCCTTAGGGTGGAAGAGGGTGCTCCCCACATAGGGAGTGGTAAACTTTTCCCCTATCCAATCATCTCATGTCATGTCAACTTTCTTCTTCACTTCTCATTTTACACTAAACACTATAGGTGTTCCTCTCATGGAGAGTGGTAAACAAATTTAAAAAAAAAAGATAAATGTGTCATTGGTTGGAAGAGAGTGGGATCCACCATTAACTCTCTTTCTTTCTCCTTTTCCTCACATCGGTGACTGTTCCCCAATCCCACTCAATCACCCCACTTAAACAAGTGGTGGCGGTGGTGTTACCGCGTGGTGAACCAACTCAAACACCCCACTCCCCGCATGCGCCCCTTCCACCCTTATGATGGTTTTTTTATGTTTACTGTTTTACTTGAAACTTTGTTTACCTATTAATGTGATAGGAAGTTAGGAAATAGGGTTTAACTGTTCGAAAATTGAAATTGACCCAACCCGACCCGATATGATTTGACCCGCTCAGAAATTTTGTTTGTTTATATTTACTTGTTTTACATGATCCGACCCGCTATGAACCGAATTTTTTTTTATATAGCTAGGGGCCTAAAATCTTTAAAAAAAATTTGCACCCAAGAAAAAAAATTATAAGTCCGCCACTGCTTGTAAACCAAACTTAATTGTTTGTAAAAAAAACCAAAATTTTTTTTATATAGCTAGGGGCCTAAAATCTTTAAAAAAAATTTGCACCCAAGAAAAAAAATTATAAGTCCGCCACTACTGCTTGTAAACCAAACTTAATTGTTTGTAAAAAAATGAATAGTTCTTTATCCTCATAAATCAAATTTGTTGATTAATGTAGGGTAAATATTTAGGTGATGAATAGTTCTTTTGCCTCATAAACCAAATTTGTTGATTAATGTAGGGTAAATATGTAGGTGATGAATAGTTCTTTTGCCTCATAAACCAAAATTTGTTGATTAATGTAGGGTAAATATTTAGGTGAAGAAGTTTGTTTGGCAGAGCAAGAGGGAACTCTTATTTATACACACGTTAAAAGAAGAAAGATTATACTATCCATACACGTCAAAAGAAGAAAGATTATAACAATAACAACAGCTAATTCTAATCTCATTTGATTGTCAACCATACAAATGTATATAAATTTCATTCATCGAAAAGCTAATAGTATGATCCCGGAATGCTTAAATCTAAGGAAACCATATATCTATCACACACATGGTTGTAAGGATTGCTATACACTACACTAGTAGGTCATTGGGTACCTACTAGTGCTTATTAGGGATTATCGGATTGAGATTTTTAAAGTATATTTTTTTAGTTTTATATATACACACCCATTTTTATATGTAATTTTTTAAGTAGATAGGTTCTAACCCTCCTCCACTACTAGAAAATACACTCCTTTTGACACGCGAACAATGACACACGCATATTTTATGACATTCAAAAGCGTATGCCAAGAAAAAAATGTCATGATTTACTAAATTTAATAAATCTATGACATTCTTTTTTGTGTCATGTTTTTAGCGTCATAAAAAAAAAGAAAATTCATCTTGACACGTAAACAATGACACACACTCATTTTATGACATTCAAAAGTGTCTGTCAAGAAAAAAATGTCATGGTTTTACAAAATTCAATATATTTATGACACACTTTTTTGTGTGTCATCCTTTTAGCGTCATAAAAAACCAAGATCTATCTTGACACGCGAGTAATGACACACGCTTATTTTATGACATTTAAATGCGTGTAAAGAAAAAAATGTCATGGTTGTACAAAATTTAATAAATTTAGGCTAAATTGCACTTTTCGTCCTTTATGTTTCAATGTTTTGACAGACGTTGTCCTTTAACTTTAAAATTACATTGTATGCCATTTATGTTTGCAATCATTAACGGGCGGTGTCCTTTCAGCTAAACCGAGTTAACTTTTTTATGTTAAAACCCCTTACGTGTAACTTTGTAAAACTCCTTAACAATAGGGACCATATGTGCAATATTCAAATTCTGTTTTAAATGAAACTATTCTGGCAAAACACCTAATTCTCCGGTCATCTTCTCCGGTGACCTAATTTTTCATCTTTCTCCAGCCATCTTCTCCGGTCATCGTTCGCCGGTGACACGTCATCATCTTCATTCGCGTCATCAACAAGCTACAGTTTCTATTCATCTCCGTCGTCAAGTCATGTCTTAATAATACATCATCCCCATATGAAGAAAGAATCAACAGAATGAAAATAATAAAAGAAAATAAATCAAAATGGAAATCAAAGAATATAACGGGGAGGAGATTACACACACAGTAACCAAGTAATTTCAAATTCGAGTTCTGTATCAATTCAAACCGGTGATTCGATGAAACTGCGTTGAACAAAATAAGGTTGTCTACTGCACCAACCTCGAGAATGTCACCTTTTCAAGCTTTTCCTCCCAAACTTGCATTCACACCACTAGGGCTGTAATAAAACAATTTTGTCTATTCAAACATTTAAAAAGCAATACAATTGAACCTCTATTGAACCTCCAGTTTTTATTCATCTCCGGCGAACGATGACCAGAGAAGATGGCCGGAGAAAGAAGAAAAATTAGGTCACCAGAGAAGATGGCGGGAGAATTAGGTGTTTTGCCGGAGTAGTTTCATTTAAAACAGAATTTGAATATTGCAAATACGGTCCCTACTCCCTGTTGTTAAGGAGTTTTACAAAGTTACACGTGAGGAGTTTTAACATAAAAAAGTTAACTGGGTTTATCTGAAAGGACACCGTCCTTTAATGATTGCAAACATAAAGGACATACAATGTAATTTTTAAAGTTAAAGGACAGCGCCTGTCGAAACATTGAAACATAAAGGACGAAAAGTCACTACTAGAAAACTATATGTTTTTCTATAAAAGTTTCCCATAAATTTCCCACAACTCAATTTTTGTTACAATTTTTCTACAGTTTTCTCACTAAAAAGAAAAAACAAAAAAACCCAAAACTTTTCTTCAATTTTCCGACAAAACTATCACACAACTACCAGTTGTAGCAATTTCGTAACAACATTAATTAGCTTTTCGACAAAATTCCGACCAAAAAAAAAATTAAAATTTTGTATTATTTGTACCCACAACAAAATAAATAATTTAAAAAATAAAATTTCTAAATTTGTCGGAAAGTTGTAGCAAACTGACACCACTTGCTACAGATTTTCGACAAAAAAAGTTAGTTTATTTATTATTTATCAATTTTAGAAAAACAAATATTTTTTAAAAATAAAATATTAAATTTGTCGGAAATTGGTAGCAAATTGACACTAGTTGCTACGGATTTCCTACAAAAAAAATAGGCAAATTGGAAATAAATAATCCCAACTCACTGTTATTGGCCAATAATAATCCCAACTCATTTAATCACCAATAATAATCCGAACTATTCACTTTTGTTTGTAAAATACTCCCACATTAAAAAAACACTAACTAGGTTAAAATATTGCTAATGTGGCATAACATGTGTGGACTGACGTGGCTGGTTAACATCTTACCTGTGTATAAAATGATTATCAGCCTCATTTGCACACACAATCGCACTCTCCTTCAAAACCGTAATTCTACAAATTGGGTAAATTCAGTCGATTGTGTGGGAGGGTGGGGGTTGGGGGGGGGGTGGTTAGGCTTTTGGTGGGAGGGTGAATTTAGGTTTGGGGGGGGGTGGGGGGTTTAGGTTTTTGGGGGGTGTCGGTGGGGGGTGGGTTAAGTGGTTTAGGCTTTCCGTATTAGTGCACATGTGCAGTACAACCAAAATTTTTTTTTTTTTTTTGAAATTTTTTTTCCATATATAAAAAGTAGCGATTTTTCTAAAAAAATTGTAAAAAAAAAAAAAAAATTTTGTATGTTTTTTAGGTTTTTTTAGGCTTTTTTAGTTAGTTTTCGAGTTTTCACAATAAAAGTGGTTTTCATTTGAACCATCCCTATGCATATATATGTATTATATTAATATAAAGACATTGTTTATGTTATATTTAATATAGATAGAATTGTGAGGTTATATTGCGAAACACGAAAACTTTTGGGTTAAAAATAAAAAAAAATCAAATAGGTTTGGGTTACAAGTGAAAGATCAAGGTTTTTTAAATTGCTAAAATAGTCCCTAACGTTTGTTCACATTTGCTAGATCCATCCAAAAAAAGATTTTTTCTCATATGAACCACTGAGGTTTCAAAAAAGTTGCTAAATCCATCCAAACTTCAAGGACGATTTTAGCAATTTAATAAAACAAACTTTTTTTTGGATGGATTTAGTAAATGTGAACAAACGTGAGGGACGATTTTAGCAATTTACTCTATTTTTTTTTATTTTCATCTTTTTATTATATCTCTTAATTAACATAAAATCTATTTATTTTCATCTTTTTATTAAATTTCTTATTTAATATAAAATCTACTAGTTTTTTTTTTTTTGAACGGTGAATTTCTACAACAGGCGATAGATTCGCACCTGCTTTTGCAGGCCCTCCACCCCACTCTGGCCAAGACTATGTTGTCTTAACCAGGCTCACGCTTGGCATCAGAGTTTGGTTTGGCGCTCCCCGACAAAATTTCCAGCCTACTGCCATATGCGAGTAGTTGCACCCTCCACAAGAGCCAAAAACTCTCTGGAATAAATGCACTGTGATAGAAAACTCGGGTGTATTCCGCGGGTTTCGAACCTTTGACCAGGCCATCACCCAGTATTTTTTTGTTCATTTATAAAATAAAATACACGTTCTTGCTAAACAGGTAACAAATTAAACCGTTGAGAACATTTTATCGTATAATTAACTTTATTAAAGGATTAGTAATGAGTAAAATGTTTACATTTTAAAAGACTTGGTTAGATGATTATAAATATAAAATCGTATTCATAATTGTAAAATATAAATGATTAATCTTTATTGTGAAGTGGGTGAAGGCCTGGTCACAGGTTCGAAACCCGCAGAGCACACCCGAGTTTTATATTACAGCGCATTTACTCCAGAGAGTTTTCGGTTCTTGTGGAGGGTGCAACTACTCGCATATGGCAGTAGGCTGGAAATTTTGTCGGGGAGCGCCAAGCCAAACTCTGATGCCAAGCGTGAGCCCGGTTAAGACAACATAGTCTTGGCCAGATTGGGGTGGAGGGCCTGCAAAAGCAGGTGCGAATCTATCGCCTGTTGTAGAAATTCGTCGTTCAAAGAAAAAAAAACTAGTAGATTTTATGTTAAATAAGAAATTTAATAAAAAGATGAAAATAAATAGATTTTATGTTAATTAAGAGATATAATAAAAAGATGAAAATAAAAAATAGAGTAAATTGCTAAAATCGTCCCTGACGTTTGTTCATATTTGCTAAATCCATCCAAAAAAAGTTTGCTTTATTAAATTGCTAAAATTGTCCCTGAAGTTTGGATGGATTTAGCAACTTTTTTGAAACCTAGGTGGTTCATATGAGAAAAAATCTTTTTTTGGATGGATCTAGCAAATGTGAACAAACGTTAGGGACTATTTTAGCAATTTACTCTTTTTTTTTTTTTTTGAAAATCCCCCTAAGCATTGGGTACACCCACTTTATGCATACAATTGTTGAAAATTTATAGTATGGAAATGTGTTATGATATTGTTGGTTGGATATAGAGAGAATGAAATGACATCATATTGGAGATTACACTATTGAAACGAAATATATTAGGGGATGTAAATTCATATTCGGGACTGAATAAAGCTGGTATCGAAAACTTAGTATTAGAGACTACTTTTGAGTCTCCGAAGAAACATGTTAGGGACTGATAAATAAGAACATTGGAGACGGAAAACATTTATTATGAGATACTGATTTTCAGTCTCAAAAAAACATATTAAGGACTAAAATAACATGCTTACAATTTTAAATATGTGATATACTTTATTATGCCTATGTTTACAAAAAAAGAAACACAATCAACAGTACAAACATGGCACATGACAAATATTAGGCTTCCTACATACAATCTAGATTTTTATGGCATAGTGTCGGTTGGTTGAAGACTTGCACACCTTGTGTAAAGAACTGTACAATTAACCATTGCCTATGTAAATGTAGGTGAAATATTTTTAACTAACTGGTCCATTTTGGATTACTCATATGCTTCATGACTTTTAATTGTTTATTTTAAAAATATGTTGTACATCTTTTACTAGTTTGCTATGGGGATTTGACTGGGGGTGCAAACGAGACAACCTCGTCTTATTTATGAGAGCTCGTGCTCGAGCGAATATCGGTTCAAACTATGGATGAGCATTTGGTACCGGTACCGAACCAGTTATATTTAGTACCGGTACCCATTTTTTCATTTTTCAGTACCGGTACCCGTTTTCCCGCTGTTTGGTACCGGCACTTTCGTAAGTACCGGTTATATTCAGTAAAGAGTTGGAATATACTTTGATGTAATTTTTTATAGGGCAATGGCCGTGTATGCTTCACGAAGTGGTGCCAACATAAGGATTAAACTCATCTGGATTAACGCTAGGGTAAGCACTTAATCCTTTATTTAAATTGTGGTTGTAATGATATTGTAAATATTGAAACCCTTTAGTTTAAACTTAAGTCGTAATGGTTTCACATTTCTTGATATTTTTAATTGTGTAGTGTCCACGTCAGCCAGGAGGTACTGAATGCGGCTACTATGTGATGAAGTTCATGAAGGAGATAGCTTACGAAGGAGTTGAAATACTTGACAATGATAATGTAAGTTTAGGCATATTTTAATCTGTATATTAGAGAATTATGTACTTATACATCCAAACAAATGCTAAAATTCATATATTAGGATTAAATTCTGATTTTTAAGATTTATTTTATTTAATTGTTGTCTCAGGTTGTGAAAGGAGTAGAAGAATACTCGGCTGCGGATATGGATGACATTTGTGAAGATTGGTCGACTTATGCGGTTAACTCTATTTTTAAGTTATAAATCGTATTTTAGGTGTTGATAATGTATTGACAAACAATTCTTTTTTTTTGTTAACGTTAAAATATTTGTAGTATACTTGACAAATGATTATGTAATGGATTTTTTTGGTATACATATATGTGTATTTGTTTTGTGAAAAAGATTTATTGTTTTTGTTATTATAGATGTATCCAGGGTAAATTAGTAATTTTATAAAAAAAAATTTATACAATTAAAAGCAAGACACGCGTAAATAAATGTCATACGTATGTGTAGGGCTGTTCATGAGCCGAGCCGAGCCAGGGCAAGCTCGGGCTCGGCTCGATTATAAACCGAGCTGGCTCGGCTCGGCTCGGATTTGAAACCGAGCTGAAAATCTAAGCTCGGGCTCGGCTTGGTTTTAAACTGAGCTAGCTCGGCTCGGCTTGGTTTGGCCCGATTTTATAAAAAAAAAAAAACTAATATATACCTCTTAAAATTTAATAGCCTAAAATATTATTCAATAATTTAAAATAATATATTCAAAATAAGTTCAACCTAATACAATTCAAACCAAAATCAAGTTTAACAACGCAAAATAAGTTTTAATTTCAATAAAATACAATATTAGTTCATTAGTATGGTAATCAATCTTCAAATATGCCATAAATATCAAATTACAAACCTATATACATGTAAATAATAATCAGTTTTTTTGTAATATATTATAATGTATATAAAATTAAAACTTATTATAAGTAAAATAATTCAAGCTAAACCGAGCCGAGCTACAAAGCGAGCCGAACCGAGCCAGCTCAGCTCGTTACGAGCCGAGCCGAGCTAGGCTCACTTTCTAACCGAGCCGAGCCGGCTCGGCTCACTTTTAAACCGAGCCAAATCGAGCGAGCTTTTTCCGAGCTAAATCCGAGCGAGCTCCGAGCCGCGAGCTTTTTGAACAGCCCTACGTATGTGTCATAAATGCTTGTTATGAACGTGTGTCATTAAAAGGTGTCATAAAATGAGTGTCATGAACGTGTGTCATTAAAATGTGTCATAAAATGAGTGTCATAAATGTGTGTCATGAATGCGTGTCATTAAATGTGTGTCATGAATGCATGTCATTAAATGTGTGTCATAAAAACATGACACAAATGCATGTCATGTTAATTTTACGACTTCTCAATCAACGACTCGCATTTGCGTGTCATAAAGACCATTTTATGACACGCAATGCATGTCAAGAAATGTGTTTTTACTAGTAGTGCTCGGCCTGTTTTATAAATATGCAGGATTAATCGCCGGAACTTACAGCTTTTGGTCGGAATATGGCCAGTATGTATAACTTTTGGTCGGAATCTGGCTGGAATCGCGATTTGGACCAATTAGGGCAGGCCAACCTTTCTCCAGAAAGTAATAAAAAAATTTCTATAAATAATTTTTTAAAAAGTAATGAAAAATATAAAAATAGTTTAAAAAAATATTGTAATTTTAAAATAATAAAGTTTATTAAAAATTAAGAATTAAATAAAAAACTATGACTTTTTGAAACTATTAAATAATATGTATTTTGATGATTTGTAATTTTACAAAAAAAAAAGTTTTATAATGTGCATAATTTTTACAAAATCTTTTTCTATTAATTCCTCATGTTTTATGTTTTAGGTTTTATGTATGAATGTATACCGATGGCTGGGCTTTTTTGGATGTTAAAAAATGTTTTATTTTAACGGCGAAACTTCTATTAAAAATATAAACTGAGCCAGCTAGAAACTGGAACCTGAAAATTACAAAATGACGTCTCGAATGTTAAAATCTAACCACAATATGGTAAACCGATTCTTCCCTTAACCCACAATGAGCGCACATGATATATTTGTTTTTTATTTTCCGGCGGAAGGTTGGCCTACCTCTTTTGCTGAATTGGCACAAGCAACAAGACATGAATTTTTGGATACTTGTTAACGTTTTGTATAACTAAAAGTCAATATATTTGGGCGGTAAGGAATCCAAGACCGAATATCAAGATTTACTGGGTTAAAGAAAAGGAGTATACTTTCAAGTTCACCAATATGTAAACTATGTGACTGAGGAGAAGACGTATATCACCTATTTACGGGGTGTTCTGTAGCAGCGGTTTTATGGAATAAAGTGAGTTCGTGGTGCAGAGTCTAACCGATTTTTGTTTTTTCTATAAAAGAATTGTTGGAATTTTATAAAATACAGTTTATCGAATAACCAAAAAGAAAATACGTTCAAACCATAATATTGGAGATTTGTTGGAGCATATGAAAAGCAAGGAATGAAGGAATTTTCAATGGCAAGCGAGCGAGTATAGATGGGATCTTTGGGGAAATGCAGGCGAATACTTTCCTATTGATTAAACACAAAGCAAAGCAAACAAATTTGGATTCGAGAAAATGGGTGAATTTTGAGTTTTTAAGTTGAGTTTGTTACTTTTTTATATTTTTATGGTGTTAAGATCCTAATTTTTTGATTCTATAAAGGATAGTGCAATAGGTGGTTGGCTTAGTAACTTACTAACCACTATTGTAATTGCGAATTTTGGGTGATGAATAAAGTTGTTTGCGGTTAAAAAAAAACTAAAAGTCAATAACTATTCTGTTAATTTCCCTTGATAGATTATCTTTGTAATTTTCTCAAAAATTGCACTTCTT
The DNA here is from genome assembly GCF_002127325.2 of Helianthus annuus. Lineage (NCBI taxonomy): Eukaryota > Viridiplantae > Streptophyta > Magnoliopsida > Asterales > Asteraceae > Helianthus > Helianthus annuus. The sequence continues at coordinate 82,399,524 of NC_035444.2, read as the reverse complement.
AGGTTATTCATCGTATCTGTAAAGAATGATTTGATTTTGAGGTGTTATTTTTAGGCTTTTAGCTAATGTAAAGGGTCAAAGTCAAACAATAAGGGAAACCAAAGAAATACACTTTATTCATATGGAAAGACAACCTAACTAACTATCATGTGAATATAAAATTTGGGTAGATCAACCGATCTTATGTCGTAGAAGTAGGCACGGTGGTCGGAAGGCTATGAAGAACCACCGTCTCAACCGTAAGACCCGGTCCGAACCCGAATAGAACACCCCAGTCTAAACCTTCACCAGTCGTGGTCTTCCCTTCCTCGGTCGACTTCTTCCTCATCTCGTCAAGGATGAATAATACACACGCGCTAGACATGTTACCATATTCACTTAGCACGTGTCTAGTCGCCCTCATCTTTTGTTCTTCGAGCCCAAGCTTGAGCTCAACCTGGTCCAGTATAGCTGGACCACCTGGATGCGCGATCCAAAAGATCGTGTTCCAGTCATCTATACCCAGTGGAGAAAATGCATGTGCAAGGGCTTTCTCTATGTTGTTAGCAATCAACCCAGGAACATCCTTGAGTAAGTGAAACGTCAGCCCTGCCTCCCTTAAGTGTCCATCAATCGCCCCTTCAGACTCAGGCAAAATGGTTTGAGCGGCCGACACCATTTCAAATAACGGCCGCTCTACATCCAAGTCGGGATCTGAACCAACGACGATCGCTGCAGCCCCGTCCCCGAAAAGAGCTTGGCCCACTAGTGAGTCTAGGTGTGACTCACTGGGGCCACGAAACGTGACTGCAGTGATCTCCGAGCAAACAACAAGGACGCGAGCGCCCTTGTTGTTCTCAGCAAGGTCCTTCGCAAGACGAAGGACCGTGCCACCAGCAAAACAACCTTGCTGGTACAACATGAAACGTTGTACCGAAGGTCGAAGCCCAAGGAGCTTGGTGAGCTGGTAGTCAGCTCCAGGCATGTCGACACCGGATGTCGTGCAAAACACAAGGTGCGTGATCTTCGATTTCGGGTATCCCCATTCTTTGATGGCCTTGATGGCTGCTTCTTTTCCAAGCTTTGGGACTTCAACAACCACCACATCTTGACGAGCATCCAATGATGGAGCCATGTACTCGCACATATTAGGGTTTTGTTTTAAAAACTCTTCGGTAACGTGCATGTATCGTTTTCTTATCATTGAGTTATCACCTGCAAATAAACAAAGTTTCTAATTGTACGTATACTCTTTGAGTGTGATATTGAATAATAATATATACAAATTATAAAAAGACCTACAAAGGAATTACGTACACATGCGCTGAAACTTCTGTTTGAGATCAACCATGTGGTCACTCTTGGTGATACGGAAATAGTAGTCAGGATAGTCGGCCTGATAAACACAATGGGACGGAGTGGCGGTGCCGATTGCGAGGATGGTGGCCGGACCTTCGGCTCGTTGGGCTTTTCTGAACGTCCCAACATCGACTCCTGTGAGAGAGGATGCCATCAGTGTCTTTGTTACAAGTATTCACAAATGATATAAGAGCCAAAAGTTTGTGGTGCTTCTATATATAGGGGATCGAGGTGGTAGGTTTTTTTTAAAGGTGTGAATTATTCGCGAATGGTGGGAGATATAGCATACGTTGTTTTGATCGGGTCTGTGCTAGAGAGCCCCCTCGCATAATAGATCGTCAATTTAAACCCCTCAATGAGAAAATCCCTTATCACCGAGACTCGAACTTAAGACGTGAAGGGGAAAACTCATACGGGCCCACCATAGGTGGAACTATTAAATACTTAAGGCCACCACTAGAGCACTAGTGATGGTTAGATCTAGGTAAGGCTTGATGCAAAACTACTATCGAGCCGGGGGTCTCACTGGAAGCAGTCTCTCTATTCCTACGGGGTAGAGGTAAGGTTGTCTACATCTTACCCTCCTCAGACCCTACTTTAGTTTTGCTATTGGTGGGATTTACTAAGTATGATGATGATGATATTATTTATATTTTTTCTTATGTTATTAATTGTGATTTTATATTTGAGATTTAGGGTTAGGATATAATAGAAAGTTTATTTGGGTATGAAGGCTAGGAAGTAATCTTGACCATATATTTATTAATCAAAGGCTAAAATTAAATGAGAGAAATTGAAGAAAAAATGAGGCGTGTGGGTTTGTCTAGGGGCATTCTAGTCAATACAAGGCAATAATTTCTCTCTTCTCCAATCCCCCCCCCCCCCCATTTTTTAAACGTTTATAACTATTTCATACGACATTATTTTTTATAAAAGTTGTACAAAGAAACGAGCGTTTTTTTTATCTTTAAAACGCGTATACTATTGCTATATTTTCGAGAAAAAAATTCGAAAACCCAGTTGCGTAAAACGCAATGAAAAAATGATAAAAATGACTTTTCTAAAACGTAATTGACAAAAAACACAAAAAAATATCTTGTTTCTAAAACGTAATGGACAAAAAACACAAAAGAAATGTGTTATTTCTAAAACGTAATGGCTAAAAAACACAAATGAATGATTTTTTTTCTAAAACACAATGGACTAAAAACACAAAAGAAAGTGTTTTTTTTTTCTAAAACGCAATGGACTAAAACACATAAAAATGTGTTTTACCTAAAACGCAATGGACTAAAAACACTTCAAAATATGTTTTTCTAAAACGCAATTGACCAAAAAACACATAAAAATGTGTTTTTCCTAAAATGCAATGGACAAAAAAAAACACAAAAGAAAGTATTTTTTTTTTCTAAAACGCTATGGACTAAAAACACTTGAAAATGTGTTTTTCTAAAACACATTGAACCAATAAACACATAAAAATGTGTTTTCCTAAAACGCAATAGACAAAAACATAAAAGAAGGTGTTTTTTCTTCTAAAACGCAATAGACTAAAAACAAATAAAATGTGTTTTACCTAAAACACAATTGACTAAAAACACAATAAAATGTGTTATTTCTAAAACGCAATGGACTGAAAATACAAAAAAAAAAAACTATTTTTTCATTCCATTGTAAAACGCAATGACTCAATTAAAAAACCGAGATCCTAAAAATGCAATTCAAAATTTTCTTACATAGATCGAAGCCGATTTCTTCAGAGTTCTTCAACGATTGACGAAATTTGAATGCTAGAAACACTTATCAGCGATTGAATCGAACGAATTAAGTGATTCACTTCAAAATCACCGGAAAAAATGAGATATTGTATGAAATTAAACTGGTTTCTTCAAAAAAGTTGAAGAACACGTTGATTGGGTATTTGAATCATTGATTGGAGACGAAAATCGAACTATAATGTTGTGATTATTGAGATAGAAAGTGAAGAAAAGATTGAAGATGGTGGGTTTTGAAAATAGTGGGTTTTGAAGTTACAGGGAGAGAAGAAGGGAGAAGATTGGATAAAACTAACTAAAATACTCTTCCACTTTATTTTAAATTTTGCCACATGTCATAATCCTATTGCTTTCTATCTTTCCTAGCTAAATTAAACTTCCTATTTGATCTTCTCCCCCTTGAGATTCATATAATCTAAATTTACATAATTTAAATACTTCAAACTTCTAATATTGGTGATATAATATGTTGCAAGTGTTAAAAACATAAGTTTGTATAAAATTAGAATGTAAGAAAAATTGTATTTTGAAATCACAATGGGTACATTTTAATAAGCTAACGAGTGTACCGATACAAGACGAGTAATTACCTGGTATATATGGAACATATATTGGGTCGGGTATTGGATACTATTTATAAACGGATATAGGACCGTGATTACCAATACCCAACCCATTGTCATCCTTATATGTGGCGATGTGGAGGAGAGTGAGGGAAGAGAATTGTTTTTGCAAGAAAACGCAAGAAACGGATTATGTGGGACGGTAAGGAGAGAGGGAGGGGTAGATGTGGTTTTTTAGACGTTCGTTGTAAGGGTCAAAACCCAAGCGTAAGTAGGTGGGTGTAATATGTGCCATGCTCTAAGAGCATCTGCTAAAAGTATAACTAGTCAACTGACACATTAGAAATTTGTTGAAGCTTAAAAACGGTCAATATACATGGGTGCCTGAGCGATGAGGCGGGGGCGACAATTTGCATTGTGGTACTCGTTCCTGATAGTTTTATTATTCGTATAATATATATTGTTGCATCCACAAATACTTCATAATCGAGGCTATCTGCTAGTCCATTTCATTGTGGCGTGCATGGTTCAGTTGGTTAGGTTATTATTCTCAACTAAAGTCGAAACCAAAGTCATCAGTTAGCCTATTTTATTAACTAATCGTTTTTTTAATCAGTTCGGCTTATTCGACTAGATTGACGGTTTTTTATTATGTTCATTTAATTTTGGTTAATAACCAAAACCAAACTTGGGTTATACCTTTGCTTAGAAATATATGAAATTAAGGTATAAATACATGAATTGATGTTACAAAATATGAAATACATTAAATGGAGGCATAAAAGCTAGAAATATATGAATATATGAATGCTTCTGTTCAATTCAGATATTTTTTATTAAACAAGGGTACAAAAAATCTTATAACCATTTTTTGGTTAATTCGGTTTTCAGTTAATCGGTTTTTTTTTTTAATTCAGTTTTTGGTTGATGTCAGTTCGATTTCGTCTATTTTTTGGTTCAGTTTAGATTAACGATTCAATTATTGCTCACATCCAGACACTGCAAGGATATGCATGATTCGGTTCCTCAACCAAACCCGAAATCGAAGTAATCGGTTAGTCTATTTTATTAACCAATCTGTTTTTAGTTAAGCAGTTTAGTTTATTCTGTTAGATTGACCATTTTTGGTTCGGTTAATTTATTTTAGGTTAATAGCTAAAACCGAATATGGGCTAAAACTTTTGTTTTAAAATAAATGAATTGAGGTATAACTAAATGAAATAGAAGTATATATATTTAGGGTCAGCATTTAGAGAAAACGCCCAGAAGTGTGAGAATGGGGAGAACGCTTACGGATCGTCAGATCAAAACAGTCTATGGACTAGATGACACGGTGGCATTTTCGTAAATAAAATCACTTTTATTAATCCGGTGCGCTTCATTAGGGATAAAAGGGACTTTTGACTTCTCTACACAAAACTCCAAACTCACGCTATTAAAATCCCACCTTAACACACATAGCACACTTCATCATAATATAAACGCCATATATATATAAAACGCCAAACTTTGTTTTTAACCGATAAAGCTAAACAAACAGTACTGAAACGACGGAACTTAATTACTAGCATTTACTGTAATAAAAATCGCGCCTAAAATACGTGCCAAAAACTTCCTATATAAACAAACTCTCAGAACTACTAAAATCCACACCAAAACCCCAAAACCTATATTTTCCTCTATACCATTCATCTTAGAAACGCCAAAAAACCCAAATATCAAAGATTCCAATCCATGTTTCTTTGATATACACTATTTTCTCAATAAACTTTCGCTCTATGTAACGAGCAAGATCCTCAATATAAACGACAAAACATACAAAAACCACAAAACTTCAAAAACGCCATTTCATGGAGATTCAGGTTTTTTTCTCAATAAAGTTTAGCTAAACGAGATGGATAACATTGTTAGACATCTTTCTTGACTGAGGATTAACAATGTTATCCATCTCATTTAGCAAAACATTATTGAGTTTAGCATGACCAAAATTAGAAGTTTATGGTAGTTTTATTTAGTGGCGTTATTATTTTTTTTTGGCGTTTGATTTCCTTGTCCGATCTTATATTGTTTGTTATGTAACTTCGAAGTAGCATGTTGTGAACAAATAGGTAGAGAAAAAAAGATGCAAAAAAATGATGTATAAAAATGATGTAAAACGCCAAACTGAGATCTGTCTGTGTTCTATAGGATTGAAATATACAAAACGCCAAACTACTCTACAATGGATCTTAAAGACCATCTGTGTGTGTTCTGTAAGAATGAAAAATACAAAACGCCAAACTACTCTTCACTGTCTCTCGAAGACCTTGTCGATCTTCTTTTAATTACGGCCTGTTTGCATGTCGATGTGTAGTGTCCATAGCCTTTGCAATTCTGACACTATCTTTCTTTGGCCCCGGGTTTCGACTTTGATTTCTTTTTGTCGATTCCTATCTCCTGTTTAGATTTCAGGCGCTTCCGAGAACTAGAACCTTTGGATTTATACCCAACAGGGACTCTTATCGGATTATTGTCGTTTTTATATTCACCGGCTATCTCGGCAAATCTATCCCTAGTACTAGCGGGAGGAGCAACAATCTGCATATCTTGAACCTTCTTCATATAAGATTGAACATGATCCTTGTATAAGGATAGCTCCTCTTTATTACCAGATAAATGGTTCAAAGTATATTCCGTTGAAAAAATAATATCTCGCATCATACTTTGCACATCAAGATCAAGCTCGGTTATATATTCACGACTAATTGAGTATTCAGGAGAGCAGTTTGGGGAAGCCTCTTTGCGCCATCTATTCAGAATGTATTATTTTGGAAATTCCCTAATGTCCATAATTCTCAAAACATAGAATATATGTCTACATAGCAAACCAAACTGTTCAAAACGCCTGCATGAGCAACTGCATGTGCAATCAGACTTACGGAACATTACCTGAAAAACGCCAAAAACAATATCTCTATAACGTCATGCATAGAATGTTTGTGTTAAAAATTAAAAAAACACATTGCATATGATAAAACGCCATTAACAGAAAATGCCATAAAAACCAAAATGCCATTATTTACCTCAAATAAGGATGTACAAGGCTGGTGGAAGTCATTTACATAAAACTTAACAAACCCATCAGGCTGATCTTCGTAACGTTGATTTATGCAATCCGCAACTCCAATAAGCTCAGCTTGAACGTCACAAAAAAATACTTTTTGTGTATATGTCAACAGCTTGCCCTTCCAATAATTGGTAACTACTCTTCAATTGGGGTCTTTTGTATCGAGATTCATGATCATTTTTCCGGTGTGTGTGACGCTGTGCTTCTATCGCAGTCTCGTAGTGCATCATGAACTCAACAAGAGTAGCTTTAGAATTGCACACTTGTCCAAAAAAATGATTCTCACTCTCCGACCTCGATGTCGTTCGCATAAGACCAGACATCTCCTCCATTCTATAGTATGCAGGGATCTAAGATTCCCTAAGTGCAAAAATATCAGATAGCCAGTCATTATCTGCTAAATTGAACTCTGCGATAACCGCTTCCCATTCTGATTCAAACTCTTCAGGTGTGAGAATATCAGTCCACACAACACCACAAATACGTTCTTTAAAATTGGTGGAATTGCATAGCCTAACACCAACCTATGTATAACACGAAAACGCCATGCTTAAAAAAACACAAATACAAAACTTAATTAAAAAAACACTAACAAGGTAAATAACGCCATGTATTTTAAAACGCAATGTATCCTAAAACGCCAAAGGTAAAAAAAGCATAACAACCTTCAGAGAAAGTTTATGCATCACATGCCACATGCATAACCGATGCCTCGTGTCAACAAATACAACAGAAATAGCCTTCTTCATTGCTGGATCTTGGTCAAGGACAACAACTTTTGGTTGAGAACCAACAGCTTTTCAAAAAACACTCAACAACCAAATATACGTATCAGCAGTTTCCGACGCCAATAACGCTGCACCAAATGTAACATTGCAGTGATGATTGTCTATACCAGTGAACGGTACAAACACCATAGAGTATCTGCATATGAAAATGCCATGAGAACTGAAACAATAATAAAAAGCCATTGCATGTAAACTAATAAAACGCCATTGCATGTAAACTAATAAAACGCCATTGCATGTAAACTAATAAAACGCCAAAAACAGAAGAAGTTAAATTATAAAATATTACTTGTTGGAACGATACGTGGCGTCAAACGAAATTACATCACCAAACACGTGGTAATTACGTTTGGCTTGATCGTCACACCAAAAAGGTCCCTTCAAACGATTCTCTTTGTCTATGAAGTAATCATACGAGAAATTAGGCTGGGAATGTTTTTTTTTTTTCATTCAAATGTCTCACAACTATATCAGCATCATATTCCCCTATAAACAAGTTAATTTGCCTCTTATAGTTCTTAAATTCAACTTTACTTGCACCCACGTCTTCAAAACCACCAAAACAAGTCTTCATAACATTAAACGCCTTGACGGGACCCAAATTCAGCTTAGACATGCTGTGTATAACATGCTTCTGGAGTTGAGTGAGGTGTCGTTCAGTTGAAAGAAAATGCTTATCAGGACATTCAACAAGATCATGATTGTGCTCCTCGACAAACTTATACACCTTCCATGATCCAGCCTCAAAAAGTACACATAACAGTGCACCACAATCAGTCCTCTTTGAAAAGTTGGATCGCACTACTCGCTCCTTTTGATTGGGGTCCAACGTATCAACCTTCTTGTCCTTGTATAACCCAGATCTCGTACACAAGTAATACTTAATATGTAAGACACCTTTAGAGTTTGTCTTTGTAGTCCCTTTCCTGACTGAAAACCCACACTCCTTGGCATACTTAACATACATTGAATAACAATCATCGAGGCTTGAGAATACCATGTCCATTGTGGGCGTTATTTCTTCACTGACGTCAGGAATGATAAATGGTAATCCATTTTTGGGGCAAAGCCTTTGACTCGAGAAAGAAACTTCGTCTGAGAAAACACAGTGAGGAACAGAAAAATCATAAAAAACATAGTGATGTCTTATAATAACATTATATATTAAAACACCATTAATTGAATAATAAACAAGACATAATAAACACATAATTTAAAAACGACATGATAAAAAAGCCATGAGATGAATAATTAAAAACACTTAACAACATAAATAATTAACAAAATATAACATCATAAAGAAAACGCCATAATTAGCAAAACCGATGTTTACATAAATTAACAAAATAGTAATAACTGATGTTCACAAATACTACTAAATAAAATTCAAAACTAACTAAATAGATGTAAAACGCCAATGATCGTAAAAACATAAGAAATATACTAGAACGTAAATGACAATTAAAATTAATATTGAAAACTCCAATTGTTAGTTCTTAATAATTGTTTAAATACCAATTAAAACGTGATTAAATTGCATAATTGAATAACGCCATTGAAAATCATACAACACATTATAAAAATACAAATACAAAAACAACAATGAAACAATGATAAAAGAACAAAACGCCATATCTGTTGCATGATTTGCTGGAACAAAAATAGAAAACGCCAACGAATTTTACTTTGTCGAACAGAATCCATGTTAAACGCCATAGATCTGAGAAAGCTTGCAAAGGAGGTAACAGCTAACAATAAATCCTAGGAGTTTTAATTTGAAAGAGATTTTTAACGCGAATAAGGAGGGAATGTATAAAAAGACAATCGTACCCCCGCATAACAATTAGCGCCCCCTGCCACGTGTTAGGTCAGCATCCGTTCTCACACTTTTCACCGTTCTCTCCTGAACCCGTTTCTATATATTTATGTAATAGTAAAATGTCATTTTGGTCTCTGTGGTTTGCCAATTTAGACCAAAGGTTTCATTTATCGCATGTGGGTCCAAAAGGCTTTCACCATTGCTATTTAGGTCAAACTGACTTAACCCTATCCATGCTCCTCGGTTACTCAAGGGCATTTTGTCATTTCCTTTTTATTTTATTTAAAGCTTTAATATTTCCTATTTGACTCATGTTTGACAACAGTTGACTAGTTTGACCATGATTGACCATTCTTGAATCATATGATCTTTTTGATAATATTCAAACTCATGATCTTGATCAGCTTCAGAAATGTTTTGACTTTCCTTAGTGGATGAGTCAACCAATTCAATAGGAACCAACTGATTACCACTATAATCAAAAAAGAATTCAAGATGTTGTGGCAGAAAATCCGAAGTCGAATCTCCTATTTCCTTAAACTCATTCAAACATGTTTCAATTTCGAAAAAAATATCTGAATTTTTGGACTTTCTCCTATCAAACCAGACCCAATTTCATCACTTGAGCATGTCTGCTTTGTAAACAAATCCCTCTTTCTAAAAGACTCAAATACATTATACTTATGAAACTTTAAACCAGAACAAGAACACGACAACTTCTGTTCATGCTCATCTTCTCCATCTTTCTGTTTAGCATTCGATTGGAAATCCAGACGTGTAAGTCCAGGAACTCCAATCGGATATCACAAAACTCTAATCAAGATGCGGAATAACAAGAAAAGTGTAGAAGAAGAAAGGCTATGTTGATTAGATTGTCAAAGTGCACACAACCTCTAAAGGGTTGTCTGGTACACGCACGGTTACAAGCAAAACAATCAACAACCAAACAATGACCTAGGTGCATCCTATTTATAACACACAGGATGACCTAATACAATTCAGGCCTAGCCCAGACCCGCACACCTATTAGACATCTACCAAGCCCATACAAAACATATAACCAACCTAAAACTAGTAAACACAAAACAAACGTAAACCTACAAATACATGTCCTTACAATATCCCCCTAGGTTTATGTTGTCTTGGCCATTCAGGCTTCACTTGCATTTCTTCTTCTTTTGTTTCTGAGTATCAGGAAGTTTGCTTCCAACATAGGGACCAAATAACTGTGTTTCCACTCTCCCTTGTTGTCCAGACCATAACTTGAATAATGTAATCTGAGCAGTTCCAGCAGTAAATGATTTTGCACAGACTTCATACTTTGGATCACTCCTAATTTGCTTCCTTCCCAAAACTTTATGTCATTTGCTCCGAAAAGCATTAGATCTTTCACATCTGTTGTTGGGATTGAACCCTACCAGAGGAACAGATAATGTAAAGCCAAAACCGGATCACATCAGTGGACTATCAATAAGCAGCAGTTTACACTTTGCTCTCCCCTTGACAGTGGTATTCTAACAGCTGATGGATCTTAAGTGCTGCTCAACTACAACAACTGATGAATCAAACACTGATGATACTCAAAAGACTGCTGAAGATAAACTCTGTTGCTCTATCTACTGTTGTGTTCTAAGTACTGCTGAAGACTCAAGCACTGCCCACTCAAAGACTGATCACCTTTGAAGAAAGCATTGAAGTTCAACATCAGTGCTCAGGCTATAACAGTGGAACGTGAAGCAGTAGTTATCTCTAGTTTGTATTATGCTGATTATCAGATGTTGTATATCAGTAGTTTGTATAGAACAGTGTTTATAGTTTGTTAGGTCGTTAGATGTCACTATCATGGTGACGTCAGCTGAGGTACATCAGTAGTTTGGTTTGCTTATAAATGGAGCGGTACTCTGTACTGTTACATTTGATTTGTTTTGAGTGAGTTCTCCTCCTCAATTCAATCCTTTCATCTTGTGCAACCAACTCTAGAGTATCAGGCTGAGGGGGAGTTTAGTATGTAAACATGCTGTAATCATTTGCTTTGTATTGTTTAATCTTTCGACTCAATGAAAAGCATGTGTTTATCAAAACTATTTTCTCTATATTGATTGTGTTTACAAAGTTTGTTTTCATTTCCGTTGCACTTAATCTTGTTGTATCATCATTGATTTGTCAATACTAAACAAACAAGCACAATCATGTCAGCCTCGGATCCTAACAATTGGTATCAGAGCACGGACAGTCAAATTCGATCTAACAATCAATTTGACATAACAGTTCAGCTCATAATTCATTGATACTGAGGTTGGTTGTATTCAGTTGAAAAACAGAGTAACGAGTGAATCATGATCAAAATGGTTATTCAGAAAACTCTGTAAAACAGCCAAGATGTAATATGACACACAAATTTCATGTAACAAGTGATTTCATGCACAAGTCTCTCATAGTTTTCAGATCTGTAAAGTATCTAATAAATTATGGGATCGTTCAATATTTTCAAATTGATTTCAGTTGTTGCTTGGTTATTTGTGATGTTTTTCATATTATTCACTAAAGTATGTACCTCAGAATTAGCAAAATCTAAGTTCATATAACCATTAGTATTTTGCCAATTCTAAAAGAGGGAAATAAAGCTTTAGTCAAAAAATTCTTATGTGCTAAAAGGCAGGTTGAGTATCCTCAAAAGGACCAAATCAACTTTGTCAAAACACATTAAGAAAATAAGGTGTCAAAATAGTCCAAATCATGCGTAATGAGAGATCTGGTAATAAAACATGTACAAATATGACTAGATCTTTCAAAACATTACTTCAAAGTGATTCTGGACTAAGCATGTTCAAAATAAAATCTCCTAGTGAGCATTTTTGAACATATGAATAAAAAGGGTAGAAAGGGAAAAAGAAAATGAACAAATCTCAAAGTGTGGCTATCTCAAAACTTTTGTATCCAAAAGGAAAAGAGTATAAGCATAAAACACTCTTGAGGTTACAGTTGGGTAAAACAATGAAGTCATGCAACTGTGTGCATTCATCAATACAGGAATTGTTCAGCTAACAATGGCATCACCAGTGATAGCTCTTAAAAGTAGGATTTACAATCAACTGTCAAGAAAATGACCCCAAACTATGGTCAAAATAACTTGAGAATGATATGATCATGAACCTAATTGAAAAGTTGTCAGATCCGTTTATTTTTCAAAATTTCCTTTAATTTTTCTTAAGGTGTTTTTCTCTAAATAAAACCAGACATGTTTTACTTTTTATAAAATATATTTTGTACTTTTACTCATTTTTGATAGTAAAAGTCCATCTCTGGCCAGGATGTAATTTCCTATTTTTTTGTGTGAAATTACTATCCTTAAAACTGATCAAAAGGAAATGACACTCATATCAAGGTCAGGTTAAGCTCAAGTTTGGTTATCACTGATCAAAAATTGATTGCAATTTGATTTTGAACTACTAGACACTCATGTTCTAGTTCAAGTAATTAGACACAAAATGAGTAGTTTTAGTAGAAAAGTCTTCATCATCTGAGATGCTAAACCACTGTCTGAAAAACTAGACAGTTGGCAAAACCTTGAACAAAATTTCTGGAGTTTACTGATGACAATTTAATCTTGATATTTTACATCTAAAATGTATTTTGTTAAGAATAGCATTTTTGGTACTCAACAGATGATAGATTCCTACATCTGAACAAACAGATGCTAAAATTATCTGTCAGTAGTCAAAACACTGCTGCACAACCAGTTGTTATACAAATTGTCCTTATCCTCTGTTGTTCTTAAAATGCTGTTGTGCCTCAACATCTGTTCTCTAAAGCCTGTCCACTGCTGAGAGTCAACCTCTGCTTCTCCAAAACACTGATGTTTAAAATCTTTGTTTCATCCACTGATACATCCACTGTTTCATTTCATTACCGTTGTAACTACTGATGATTGTTCCATCAGTAGTTGTCAAAACAACTGTCCTCCATTATTTACCATTCCATCAGGGGTTGGCACGTGGTCAGCTTTTAGCCATCAGATCATTATAACCGCTCTCACATCAGCATTCACCTTTTTCTTCCTAAATAAAACTCTGCCCTAACACCAAAACAGGGTTTTACTGTTGAATTGAATTCCAAAAGTTCTCTTCTCATAGCAGTTTCCCTCTCATAACTCCAAAAATCTTCTTCGATCTTCTTCATAAAAAATGACGAAACCAAAATTGAAAACAAAATCAAAACCATCATCTTCCTCCACAACAGCAGATGCCACTCAAATGGCCGCTGAAACACCGGAGATTCGCTACAAAGCTCCACACAACTATGTAGGTATACTCACAAAACCTACCGATAACCACACCTTCGACTCCATCCTTGACATCCTTTCTGCATCGAAGTACAAAACTTTGATAACAGCAGACGCTCCCATTTACCTTGATACCCAGAGAGAGTTCTGGAAAAATGCCACCCTTGAAAAACAAGGAGACATCATCGCCGCCATCAACTCCTCGATACAGGGTAAAAAGGTACAAATCTCTCCAAAATCCATCTCTGAAATTTTTAAACTCAATGATTTGAAAGGAAAAACCTCATTTACTAAAGACGAGTTGATAAAGGATTTCATGAACAGGGGCTATGCAGAACAACCAAATAGGGATACCCTACAAAAGGGTTACTTCCCTTCTGCACCCATATTTTTATTCCACACACTACTCATGTGTGTTTCTAATAAAACGACGTCTTTTAATGAGATACCAACAAAAGTCCAATGCCTGGGGTATGCAATTTTAAACGATAAAAACTATAATTACTCCCAGGAAATATTTGATGATTTGGTAAAGAACGTTGATAATAAGGCATTTATGCTCTTTCCAAGATTTCTAAGCTACTATTTTGAACAAAAATTTGTAGAGAAAGATGCAGAATTACCCAAACAAGGTGTCTCTTTCAAAATAAATTGTTTAACAATTGAAACATTTTCAAGAATGATGGCACCAATAAAATTAAAAACAAAAATGCCTGAGCAGGTTTTAGAAACTGCCACTGATCCTCAGGCAACCTCTGCTGAGCCCACTGCTCCAGGTGATCAGAGCAGCACACCCACTGCTTTGAAACCCACACCTGCCACCACTAAAAAGACCAAAAAGAAAATATCCAGAAAACCCACCAAACCCACACCAAAGGCAACTCTGGAAGATGAGATCCCAGAGTCAATGCCAGTGACAACACAAAAGTCACAAGTAACCACTGCTGCTACTTCCTCACAGCAGGTGGAAGAAAGATCTCAACCCCAGCCTAAAACTCCTCCTGCATCCTCACAAAAGGATCAGGTTGTAACCACAGGGTCTCCACAATATGAAGCTCTAGATCCACTCGGATCTATCTTCCACAGTCCTGATCCCAAGGACATGTCTCTTTCAACACCCATACCCTCACCAATCATATTGCCACAATCAATAATACCCCTGTTGCATGCAGTTGATATGGCACAGACACAAACCACTTCCTCTCAATCACCCATTACCGAGAGTATACCTCCACAAGTGACTGGGTCTGATGCTTATACCTCTGTTATTGTCACACCCCCAAAAATCCACCTGCGGAGTATCACCGCTTGGGAGCGTGACTGACCAGGATCAAGCCACCAATCATATTGAACATGCATTTAATATTAAATAAAGTAAAAGAAAACCACCCATTCAATACAAAAGGTGCTCAAACATTAAGTCGTTTCAAAAGTGTTGCGGAAGCATAGTAATAAACCAGTATCAATAGTTTTAAGTATCACAATAGTAAAGCGGAAGAGCCACGATCCTTGTCCACAACGACCCGCTTCTCCAGTGCAAGCTCCAAGTACCTAGCGATCTGCAAGGCATGTAACAGAATGATCAACAAACTAGTTGAGCGAGTTCACATAAAGGAAATGCGTAATAGTAAGTTCATTTGTAATAGGTGGCTCTACTGGGCCGTTTGTATATTTTACTGTGGTGGTGTTCCACGTTTTCCTGTGGTGGTGTTCCACGTTTTCCTGTGGTGGTGTTCCACGTTTTCCTGTGGTGGTGTTCCACGTTTTCCTGTGGTGGTGTTCCACGTTTTCCTGTGGTGGTGTTCCACGTTTTCCTGTGGTGGTGTTCCACGTTTTCCTGTGGTGGTGTTCCACGTTTTCCTGTGGTGGTGTTCCACGTTTTCCTAACCACTAGACTACTCGTAGCTATAGGCATCCTTCACAACCGAGGATAGTGATGTGGTAGTCTAGTCATAGTGTCAATAGAGTATCTAATCAACCTTTCAATCCCATTCCCAACACCCCGGGAACCCCATGCCTTGGTAAGAGTGTGAACTCACCTTGGTTTGCTCGGTATGCTAAGTTATGCACTCACAAGTAATTAATCACGTCCTAGTGTATGCACGTATAACAAATCAGTTCATGTTCAAAATGATACGCATGCAATTAATTGTTCACATAGCAGTCAGTTTGCATATCAGCACGGCACGTAGTATTGCACGTTCATCACTAAGCATGGCATGTCAATTAAATCAACATATGTTCCACTGTTCAAACATTATTCAAAACCCTAGTATCCTTCGACTCATACTATCATCTTTCGAAAACAAGTGTCACAATGATCCTTCGGACCGAATGTCATGTTTCGGACCATGACATCTTTCGGTCCAAACTATCCTTCGGTCCAACTATCTGTCGGTCAACCAGTATCCTTCGGTCAACTATGGTTCGATCAGATTATGGTTCGGTCAAACTACCATGGTTCGAGCCATTGATGTCTTTCGGTCATGGCAGTTACGTTTTATCCATTAACACAATTTCACTAATCAGTTATTGTCAACAAGATCAAACAAGCAAACTCACAAGGTTTCACTCAAGAACCCTAATTTGATTAACAAGCATAACACTTTATCCTATACGATTCCGTTTTCAAGAACAGTGAACAATAACAATCCGTAGTGTATACATCACAACCAATCCACAAGCCTTATCATTAACCCTAATCACAACAGATCCAATTTGCATACAAATCCGATGAACATCCAAATCCTACCAATCATGCACAACCGATTAACATACAACCCTAGTATCTTTCAAAACATCCATACTAACCGATCTTAAAAACACATATTGCAAAACGATTAGGCAATTATAACATTCATATCCCATTAACATACATAATCGATTAGCATACAAGTCCGATCAACAACATATTGTAAGGCGATCGATAAATCATGAAAGCATATACATTAAACACTAACCGATATTGAAAACAGGGAATTGATCAGCAAGAAGTCTCCGTAAGTTTGTGGTTGCCGTCACAAGTAAAGATGCTCTAGGGTTTTTAGAAAAAATCACTACTGATTTCATGCATTCCCATATATACGTATCACAGTAATGGGCCAAGCCCATTGGAAAGACTGGGCCGAAACATATCGAAGGATATGTTTCGTGATTCTTCGGGCCGAATGATGTCGAAGGATATGTTTCGTGCTCGAAGGATATGTTTCGTGGTCCTTCGAGTCCTTCGAATCCTTCGAACTATGTTTCGATCTAGACTAAGTGTTTAATAATAATTCTAATAATAATTCCAATATTATTTTCTATTATAGCAAGTAATCACATATAGGCACAATGACGATATGTCTCATTAAAACACAACGAGTACAATTACAAATCCATAATTCAAACAGCTAGACAGTCAAAGTCAATGCGCATTAAATGCGAAAGTGAAAGTCAGAAACTCGAGTTGTCACATTATCCCCAACTTGAAAGAAATTTCGTCCCGAAATTTGGTACGCACTCACTGAGGAAGCTAGGTAAGCTGTATTATTCAATGGTTTTTCCCTGGGGTGTCACATCATCCCCCCGTTGATTTGGAATTTCGTCCCGAAATTCAGTAGTCGTAGCTTCAGCCTCAGTAGTGGTTGCATGGTTTTCGAATAACTGGGGATACTTTTCTGTCATTTGATCTTCGCGTTCCCAGGTGTACTCTGGGCCACGTCGGGAGTTCCAACGAACTCGAACAAGAGGGATTCTCTCGTGTTTGAGGACCTTAGCATCCCGGTCCGTGATTTCAACTGGTTCCTCGACGAACTGCAACCGCTCGTCGATAGTCAGTTCCTTAAAGGAACTATGAGGGTCTTATCTGACAGACACTTCTTCAGATTCGACACGTGAAATACATAGTGAACTGCACCGAGTTCAGTTGGTAGGTTCAGTCTGTAGGCTACTGGGCCTATTCCTTCAGTGATTTCAAATGGTCCAACATACCGTGGATTGAGTTTGCCTCGTTTACTAAATCGAACCACACCCTTCCAGGGTGAGACTTTCAATAAAACCCGGTCCCCGACCTGAAATTCCAAGGCTTGCTACGCTTGCCCGCGTAGGCTTTCTGACGGTCGCGTGCTGCCGTCATGCGTTGTCGTATCTGTGCAATCTTTTCTATAGCGTCCACTACAATCTCTGGACCCGTAATTCGACTATCCCCCACCTCTGCCAACAGAGAGGTGACCGGCATTTACGTCCGTAGAATGCCTCGAATGGAGCGGTTTGAATGCTGGTGTGATAACTGTTATTGTACGAAAACTCCACTAAAGGGAGGTGCTTTTCCCAGCCGTTGCCGAAATCAATAACACACGCTCGAAGCATGTCTTGAATAGTTCGCTCAGACTGCCCATCCGTCTGAGGGTGATATGCTGTGCTCATGTCTAAACGTGAGCCAAACGCTTTGTGCATCGCATGCCGTAGTTCTGACGTGAATCGTGCATCCCGATCCGAAATAATAGAAATGGGCACCCCGTGCCTCGAAACAACTTCCTTGAGGTAGATATCTGCGAGAGTGGAGAACGTATCCGTTTCCTTAATAGCCAGGAAGTGTGCAGACTTGGTGAGTCGATCCACGATCACCCATATTGTGTCGTTCCCACGCTGAGATCTCGGTAGGCCTGTAACAAAGTCCATGGAAATTTCTTCCCATTTCCACTGTGGTATCATAGGCTGTTGAAGTAGGCCAGCTGGTTTCTGATATTCGACCTTGACTCTCGCACAGGTCAAGCGTTTTCGGGCTTCAGGGCTTCTGTCTGAGCAGCTCGTATCTGAGCAGGAAGGCTAGACTGAATCGTAAGCTGTAGCGCTCGAACGCGCCGTGGTAAAGTGTCCTTTCGACTAAGGGCATCCGCCACAACATTGGCTTTGCCTGGATGATACTTGATAGCGCATTCGTAATCGTTAAGTAACTCAACCCATCGTCGTTGACGCATATTCAGACCCTTCTGCTTAAGGATATGCTCGAGACTCCTGTGATCGGTGTAAATCGTGCACCTGGTACCGTACAGGTAGTGTCGCCATATCTTAAGCGCGAAAACAACAGCTCCCAGCTCTAAATCGTGCGTCGTGTAGTTGCGCTCGTGAACCTTGAGTTGACGAGAGGCGTAAGCGATAACCTTGTCGCGCTGCATTAACACACATCCCAGTCCCCGAATGGATGCATCACAATAAACCACGAAGTCGTCTGTGCCCTCTGGCAATGAGAGGATAGGTGCACTGCAAAGTCATTCCTTTAGGTGCTGAAAAGCAGTCTCCTGGGGCTCTCCCCAGCGATAGGTAACACCATTCTGTGTCAGTAGCGTAAGTGGTTGCGTGATCTTTGAAAAGCCTCTAATAAACCGTCTGTAGTAACCTGCCAGACCCAAGAATTGACGTATTTCTGTCGGTGTACGCGGTGCAGGCCAGTTTCTGATCGAATCTACCTTGGATGGATCGACATGTATCCCATCCTTGTTCGCTACGTGGCCTAAGAAGTGGACTTCACGAAGCCAGAAGTCGCATTTAGAAAGCTTGGCGTACAACTGTTCCTTCCGAAGGAGTTCCAAAATAAGACGAAGATGCTGCTCGTGCTCCTCCTGACTCTTGGAGTAGATCAGAATGTCGTTGATGGAGTCAAGAACATTTTGTCTAGGTAGGGTTTGCACACTCTGTTCGTAATGTCCATAAATACGGCGGGCGTGTTCAATAATATCAAACCATTTATCACATCAATCATAAAATATAGTAGTTGAAATAATTCATAAAACCCAAAACATTTGATGTTCAAACCAAACTTTGTTCGAATAGCGGAAACATAATAATGAAAAACCCAAAAAGAAGTCATAAGTTCAATTAGCGTTCATTGCGTCTCCTCCTCCTAACATGAAAACTCGACCTCTTGCCTCGTTGCCATTGTTATTGTTGTTTCCCCCGTTGTTGTCGTTGTTCCCGTTGCCCTGGTTATGGTTGTGGTTCTGATTCTGGTTCAACTGAGGACAATCGCGTTTGTAGTGTCCTTCTGCCCCACACTGGAAACATCCCCGGTTTCCACGCTGTGGTTGCTGCTGCTGGTTCTGTGGAGCTGGCGGTGGGAGTTGCTGGTTCTGATTTGCAGGCCGTGGACTCCTACAGTCTTTGGCCTCATGACCCATCTTGAGGCATCTTTGACAACGAACCTTATTACACTGGCCACTGTGATGTTTGTTGCAGGTGTTACACTTTGGAAGGTTTCCTCGATACCCTCCTTGTTTATGGCTGCTAAAGGAGTGCTGACTTGGACTCTGGTAGCTGTCCGTCTTTCGCTGCTGAGACTGTGACTGTACCGATGCTGATCCCTTGCTAGAATCCCCCTCCCATTTTCTCTTACTTTCGCTGGGAGTGGCAAGTGTAGTAGTAGCAGTAGCGGTAGCGGTAGCACTGATACGCTTTGGCAGTTTGCCCTGGTCTACTGCCTGATCTGTGATGCGATGAGCGAGACGCTGAATTTCTTGGATGTTGTTGAGGTTAGCCGACGTTACGTGGCTCTGAATCTCTGACGCGAGCCCCTTGAGATACAACTCAATTCGCTTGTATGGAGGATCTACCATAGTTGGGCACAACACAGCCAACTCATTCGATCTCTTGGTGTAAGCTTCAATCTCTGAACCCACCATCTTCAAGTTGTACAACTCATCCTCCAACTTGTGAATGTCTTCTCTAGTGCAGTATTCCCTCTTGATCAGTTCTTTGAATTCATTCCAGGGTGTGGCGTTAGCAGCTGCCAACCCTAAGATCTGCACTTGTGCGTTCCACCAAGTGAGCGCAATCCCTTCAAGTGTGCCAGTGGCGAACTTCACCCTGCGAGCCTCAGGGCATTCACACATTTCAAAAACCGACTCGAGCTTTTCAAACCAGTGGAGGAGTCCAACTGCCCCCTCCGTGCCGCTGAACGAGCTAGGACGACAGTCCATGAAATTCTTGAATGTGCACCCAGGTTGTTGCTGAGCGGGTTGACCTGCTTGGGCGGCTGCAACTGCCGCAGCAACGAGAGCCTCTAGCTGGGCTTGAGTCATGGTAATTCGTGCGGCCATTGATCTTCACATCAAAGGCAACATAAGTGAGAAAGGTTCGCGAATAGTGCGATGACAGAAGAGTGTAAGCACATAAGTATTCTCATGCTATGACAAGTTGTGAGCAAGGTAATGTAAGCATACTACGAGCAAAGTTCTAAGCAAATTCTAGCATGTAGGCAATAAACATAAACCTTATTACCTAAGAAGTTGAGTCTTGCACGTGGAGCGAAGCGTCGTTGTGGATCGTTGAGAGCACTGTTCTGGTTATAGTCTGGTTTTAATAAAAACGTTTTCCCCTTATTAAAACCAAGTTCTCTATAACCAATGGCTCTGATACCAATCTGTCACACCCCCAAAAATCCACCTGCGGAGTATCACCGCTTGGGAGCGTGACTGACCAGGATCAAGCCACCAATCATATTGAACATGCATTTAATATTAAATAAAGTAAAAGAAAACCACCCATTCAATACAAAAGGTGCTCAAACATTAAGTCGTTTCAAAAGTGTTGCGGAAGCATAGTAATAAACCAGTATCAATAGTTTTAAGTATCACAATAGTAAAGCGGAAGAGCCACGATCCTTGTCCACAACGACCCGCTTCTCCAGTGCAAGCTCCAAGTACCTAGCGATCTGCAAGGCATGTAACAGAATGATCAACAAACTAGTTGAGCGAGTTCACATAAAGGAAATGCGTAATAGTAAGTTCATTTGTAATAGGTGGCTCTACTGGGCCGTTTGTATATTTTACTGTGGTGGTGTTCCACGTTTTCCTGTGGTGGTGTTCCACGTTTTCCTGTGGTGGTGTTCCACGTTTTCCTGTGGTGGTGTTCCACGTTTTCCTGTGGTGGTGTTCCACGTTTTCCTGTGGTGGTGTTCCACGTTTTCCTGTGGTGGTGTTCCACGTTTTCCTGTGGTGGTGTTCCACGTTTTCCTAACCACTAGACTACTCGTAGCTATAGGCATCCTTCACAACCGAGGATAGTGATGTGGTAGTCTAGTCATAGTGTCAATAGAGTATCTAATCAACCTTTCAATCCCATTCCCAACACCCCGGGAACCCCATGCCTTGGTAAGAGTGTGAACTCACCTTGGTTTGCTCGGTATGCTAAGTTATGCACTCACAAGTAATTAATCACGTCCTAGTGTATGCACGTATAACAAATCAGTTCATGTTCAAAATGATACGCATGCAATTAATTGTTCACATAGCAGTCAGTTTGCATATCAGCACGGCACGTAGTATTGCACGTTCATCACTAAGCATGGCATGTCAATTAAATCAACATATGTTCCACTGTTCAAACATTATTCAAAACCCTAGTATCCTTCGACTCATACTATCATCTTTCGAAAACAAGTGTCACAATGATCCTTCGGACCGAATGTCATGTTTCGGACCATGACATCTTTCGGTCCAAACTATCCTTCGGTCCAACTATCTGTCGGTCAACCAGTATCCTTCGGTCAACTATGGTTCGATCAGATTATGGTTCGGTCAAACTACCATGGTTCGAGCCATTGATGTCTTTCGGTCATGGCAGTTACGTTTTATCCATTAACACAATTTCACTAATCAGTTATTGTCAACAAGATCAAACAAGCAAACTCACAAGGTTTCACTCAAGAACCCTAATTTGATTAACAAGCATAACACTTTATCCTATACGATTCCGTTTTCAAGAACAGTGAACAATAACAATCCGTAGTGTATACATCACAACCAATCCACAAGCCTTATCATTAACCCTAATCACAACAGATCCAATTTGCATACAAATCCGATGAACATCCAAATCCTACCAATCATGCACAACCGATTAACATACAACCCTAGTATCTTTCAAAACATCCATACTAACCGATCTTAAAAACACATATTGCAAAACGATTAGGCAATTATAACATTCATATCCCATTAACATACATAATCGATTAGCATACAAGTCCGATCAACAACATATTGTAAGGCGATCGATAAATCATGAAAGCATATACATTAAACACTAACCGATATTGAAAACAGGGAATTGATCAGCAAGAAGTCTCCGTAAGTTTGTGGTTGCCGTCACAAGTAAAGATGCTCTAGGGTTTTTAGAAAAAATCACTACTGATTTCATGCATTCCCATATATACGTATCACAGTAATGGGCCAAGCCCATTGGAAAGACTGGGCCGAAACATATCGAAGGATATGTTTCGTGATTCTTCGGGCCGAATGATGTCGAAGGATATGTTTCGTGCTCGAAGGATATGTTTCGTGGTCCTTCGAGTCCTTCGAATCCTTCGAACTATGTTTCGATCTAGACTAAGTGTTTAATAATAATTCTAATAATAATTCCAATATTATTTTCTATTATAGCAAGTAATCACATATAGGCACAATGACGATATGTCTCATTAAAACACAACGAGTACAATTACAAATCCATAATTCAAACAGCTAGACAGTCAAAGTCAATGCGCATTAAATGCGAAAGTGAAAGTCAGAAACTCGAGTTGTCACAGTTATCCCAGCAACAGCTGAGGAGGTTACACCCCCTGAGTTACAAGTAACTCTCGGTGGTAGTTCAAGTGGAGCAGCAACTACAACTGATGGATCAACAGATCTTCAGTTGGACAGTTGTTACATTACTAAGACTCCCTTGAAGGCAATTTCTTCCATGGCAACATCGGTAACCACCGGTGAGTTAATTTTAACCACCGGTACCATCAAAGGGTTATTGGTTGCTGAAGAAAGAAGTCCCCAGTACCAAGAAAAAGGGGCATCAATGGATGATTTTTGGGACTCAGCTCCTAAGTCACACATTGATACAACCACCACTGGTGGGGACTCAGATGATCCTACCAATGTAGGTGATGATTCAAATTACCAGGAATTGACGAATAGAGTTGAAAAACTTGAAGATTCAGTTGCCGAAATTAAAGAAATGGTGCAAGAGATCTTAAAATCTCACAAAGCACAAGCTACTGCAGTTCCTGCTCAAGCATCTGCTCCACAAGCATTTGCTGCAAATGAGTTATGGAATATTTTCCAACCAATGCTTGAAAAACACCAACAAATGGCTGATAAAAAACATGCTATTCAAGTACAAATGCTGACCAACATGGTGGAATCAAGGTTCAAAGACACTCAAGCAGATATCAAGGCTATAAAGGCTAGCATACAAAAGGCTGCTCAAAGTGAAAAAGTTCCATCTACCATCTTCTTCATGGATACACCCCTGGCAGATAATGCCAAAAAGGGGGAGAAAATCAAGTTGAGAAAGAAAGGTATAGAAGATGGGCTGTACATTGAACCAGAGGAACCCAAAACCTCAAAAACTTCAACTCAAACAGCTGATACACCAGTAGTTACAAAAACTACTATCAGTAGCCAAACAGCTGTCATATCATCAACACACACACCTTCAACACACACCACCTCAACACACACTACAACCACTGTTCCACCACCATCACATGTGTCCACAGCACAAAAACCACCATCAAAACCAAAAACTACCAAATCATCATCACCCCCTGCCAAAAAGCAGAAGACAACAGATGTTATAACATCTGTTGTAATGGCAACAGTGGTTGAAACACAAGTTGTTTCAACTACTGCTAGTCAACCACTGATCACCACCCAAACAACTGCCACAATAACCCCTGCTCAAAAGCAAAAGACATCTGCTGATACATCAGTAGTTGTAATGACAACAGCAGTTGAGACACCAGTTGTTTCAACAGTTGTTAGTCAACCATCCACCACTGCTCTATCCTTTCCTATATCACAACCAAAGCTCCTCAGTAGAAAAAGGAAGCCAATACCTGCCAATGAGGGAATACATGATCCTAATGCTGCAAAATATCCACTGGAAATTGAAGCTCTCAAAAATGAGATGAGGCAATTCTATACAGAAGAAGATCCTTCAAAAAGAAGATTCTCCTCACTCATAGGCTACATGCCACCAGAGGATATGGATGATTATCTCAAAATAAAGGCAAGGCAAGGCAAGCTAAAGTAAAAGCTAAGGTTGACAGTGAAAAGGAAAGTCTAAGCGAAGAAGGCATTGCTAAAAGACTGGAGTTCTACCTTACAAAGGTAAAGCAGATAGAAGAATTTGCACAAGAACTAGACAAAGAAAAGGCTGATCAAAAGAAGAGGTTAAGAGAACAACTTCTTGCCTTTATCATGAAAGAAAAATTCTATCCTGCAGAAGAACAACAGTTTAAAGAATGGCCATTAGTAGCTTTAAAGCATGAGGCTGAAAGGATCCAAAGAATCAAGAATGATCATTCAAAGAAGAAAAATGCTCCAAACTGGAGTAAATACAAAAGGCTCATTGCTGACCTCACTGCTGAATATAAAGGAAAGAAAAGGGAGCTGGTGGATGCTAAGATGGACACTGCTGAAGCTATATCAAAATGGTCTAGGCAGCAGACTGATGAAGCCTATGAGAGGCTAAAGAAAAAGAAGAAAACTGCTTCAGATGCTTCAAAGAAAAGAGAACATATGATGAAGCTTGAACAGAAAATAGAAAACCTCAGGACAATATTCAAATCAGCATACAAACCTACTCTTGTGTCAAACCAAGAAGAAGGTAAACAGATGACTGAAGAAGAGGTTAAAGAAAAAGAAGCAGAGTACTTCAAGGACACCATCATGAAAATGGGTCTGAAAGAAGATCGCTCAACAAAGCTTCAGAACCTTTTTGAGAAGGTGTTAAACAAACCTGCATCACCAAACACTGCAACAGACATGTCAGAAACTGAGAGGCAAGAGCTTATTGAACAAGAAACTGCAGAAGACATAGCTGCAGCAAACATAGTCATTGAAGAAGCCTTCAAAAGAATGTCTAATAGTTTGCATGTGTTCTCAAGGCCATCATCCCTCAACTCATCTGCAAATAAGTCTCTCCCAAGAAACCCACTTGGCTTTAAAATACTAAAGTGGATGTCTGATCAAAAGACCCACGTATTGACCCTAGTCAGAGCCAATGGCGAAGTAAAGTACATATCAAGGAAAGAAGCACTAGGCCTTAGTGTTGAAGATTTGCAGGATCTCCTTGAACTTTCACTGTGTAGGGATGAGGATGACCAGAGTGCAAAGGAATTTGAGGCTGAATTCAAAGAACAAGCTAAGGCACTCTTGATGAGTAATAATAGGTCCTGAATAATGAAGGGTTTTGGCATTATCTGTTCCAGGGGGAGATTGTTGGGATTGAACCCTACCAGAGGAACAGATAATGTAAAGCCAAAACCGGGTCACATCAGTGGACTATCAATAAGCAGCAGTTTACACTTTGCTCTCCCCTTGACAGTGGTATTCTAACAGCTGATGGATCTTAAGTGCTGCTCAACTACAACAACTGATGAATCAAACACTGATGATACTCAAAAGACTGCTGAAGATAAACTCTGTTGCTCTATCTACTGCTGTGTTCTAAGTACTGCTGAAGACTCAAGCACTGCCCACTCAAAGACTGATCACCTTTGAAGAAAGCATTGAAGTTCAACATCAGTGCTCAGGCTATAACAGTGGAACGTGAAGCAGTAGTTATCTTTAGTTTGTATTATGTTGATTATCAGATGTTGTATATCAGTAGTTTGTATAGAACAGTGTTTATAGTTTGTTAGGTCGTTAGATGTCACTATCATGGTGACGTCAGCTGAGGTACATCAGTAGTTTGGTTTGCCTATAAATGGAGCGGTACTCTGTACTGTTACATTTGATTTGTTTTGAGTGAGTTCTCCTCCTCAATTCAATCCTTTCATCTTGTGCAACCAACTCTGGAGTATCAGGCTGAGGGGGAGTTTAGTATGTAAACATGCTGTAATCATTTGCTTTGTATTGTTTAATCTTTCGACTCAATGAAAAGCATGTGTTTATCAAAACTATTTTCTCTATATTGATTGTGTTTACAAAGTTTGTTTTCATTTCCGCTGCACTTAATCTTGTTGTATCATCATTGATTTGTCAATACTAAACAAACAAGCACAATCATGTCAGCCTCGGATCCTAACATCTGCAACCTTGTACTCTTCGTGCTCACAAACTATCACCGCTTGACCAGTGACAGGATCATACATCTAGAATTGTAAATCCTTCAAATTGTTGTCTGGAAGATCCTTTAGCAACGGAATGGTCTTTGTCTGCTTCGTGGGAGGCCACATCACTGTCTTTAGCGGCTGGTTGGTGGAAGGATCTATAACATCTTCATGAACCCTGATAAATGACTGCGCCAAATTCATATCCCTGAAGTTTACTTGCGCTTGCTTCTGAAGTTTGTTGTAGAAGTTCCATCTGATTTTGCAGTTATGATCCCTGCATTGTCGTGATAAGGAGCTCGGCTTAGCTCACGGAGATTAATTACCGTCCACGATTCGAAAGCACTGGAGTTATTGTAATACTCCACTGCCCCATTCTTTCTCTTCACCAAAAACAATCCCTTCTCATCGTTGTATGCCCAACTCAGAACCCTAGACCTGTTGCCATACTTATAAAATCTATCTTTCTCTCTCGTGATTACGTTTCCGTCTGGCAGGTCTTGATATCCATAATTCTTTTCAGCACCCACATTCCTCATAACCACCTCCTTCTGCTTCCTTTTCTGATTAACTGTACGAGGAGGATTCTGAATATATCTATCAATCACTTCCTCATGTTCCTTATCCATTTGTTCTTTTTTCCGCGGCAGTATACTCCTTAGGCGGCTCAGAAAACTCCTTTCCAAACTTTCCTTCTAATTTCTGCTTGAGATCCAGCACGACCGCAGTAAGTGATCCTAGATTTGTCTCAAGCTCATGGATTTGCTGATTCTTGTGGGTTATCTCTTCCAATAAGCTTGCAATTTGGACATCTTTGAATATCTTATCCTCTTCCAGTGCAGTGATCCTCTTCATAAGAACTTCAACATCATTTTTTTCAAACAGATTCTCGTTATCAGGGATGCTAGATGCTTCATGAATTATCTCTTGACTTGGCTCGGCTGTTGTTGCCCTTTCATTTATTGCATGTTGCAATAGCTCTACTGCTTTCAACACATCAGCATCAAAGGGAGTATTGCTTGACCCTTCACTAATCTTGGGTGTAGGCATATACATTGCAGCTCTTGGATTGGACAGAAACTAAATCATCGCGTCACTTATAGGTGTTCCAGAACCATGAACAATTGGTTCTTCAGCAACTACAGGCATGGATAGTTCTGGGTTTGTGCTTGTCACATCAGCTGTCTCACGGCTGATCCTAGGATCTCTTCTGCTCTGTTTCCTAGGATGAAGATCAGTCGTGGAGTCTTCTATCACATTCTCAGGTTCAAAAGATATAGATTCAAATGTTTCAGTGTGAGGAGGATTCACACTCAACGTTTGATCTTCAATAGGCTTGTCTGCTGTAAGGCTTTCTGTATTAATCTCTGCTTCAATTTTCACCCAACTTCTATTGAACTCAGCGTCATCCATCAACATCTCCTCCAACACATTCTCTTCTTCGCTTTCAACTCCGGTCAAATCCACATTCTCAATCGGCTCACTAGATCCCAGAGGAGCATCACTAATTTGTATATCATGTTCATCGGCCACAGCTGCGTTGACCGGTGCTTGCACTTGCTTAGCAATCTCTAGAAATGCACCAAACTTCACTAAAGGCTTCTTGTTGTGATACAGTGTAACAACCCGCACGTTCGAGCGTTGTTACCACTCGCTATACTCGTTACGCCTAGCACCAGAGATTTGGATCATAATGTAGCTATGTCGCATACATCGCTATTTCGCAGTATTTTCGCATATTACGCATACTTTATCGCTATAACACATCAGATCGCACATACTAACACTCACGATGACGTTGGGTGAGGACCTATTCTACCCTCCTCGATAGCCGTGATGTGTCGCAACGCAATGCATATTCAAAACGCGCAACTCGATTATTGCAACACAGACTTTGAAATGTGGATATTTATATGACCCTTTGTGTGAATAATTATAATAAATATATGAATGTGGGTATGAAGATGTGTGACCAAACTATCGCAGAGCTTAACGAACAAAACGAAACATCACAACGCAATACGCCGGAGACCACCGATCGAGTGACTGATCGATCGAGTGGCCACCCGATCGGATTGCCATCCGATCCATTGCACTTCATCTCCTTGACTCCACTCCACCTATAAATAGCACTTGTCACATCACTTGAACAGTGATGTGACAGCTCTCGCTCGACCAGCACGCTTAGGGGATATTTCCTCTCGATTTCTCGCGATTCTTGTAAGTTTCTACCTCGAATCTTGTACTTTCATGATCTACACGCACTCCTTCACCTTTCTATCTTTCGAATCTTAACTTTTAACCATGAAATCACCGGATTTGAGGTGTTCTAGAATGATATCATCATGGAGTTCTTATGAACTTCCTGTTTTGGCTTCAATCCACCAAGAACAACTTAGATCTGAATGATTTCCACATGAATAAACAAAGATCTTGCATAGATCTGAACATGTTCAAGGTAAAAAGGATTGAAAATGGTTTTCTAACTTTCTTTCAACTCTTTTACACTCAATGAATTCAAAACCGATAGAATTGGAGCTCGTTCTGATCTTCTACTCATTCTTAGTGAAGTGTTGGTTTAAGATCTGATTTCTATCTAAGAGACTACCGATTTCGGATTAAACGTGAACAACCTTCTCGAACAGGTTAACTGGTCAGACTAGGGTGATTCCTGTCCAATCGGGTCACTTAGGGCAAGATAGGGTTTCTGTTGTTTGGCACGTATCACATCGTCTCAATCAGACTTCAAACTTTCAAAAACAAACAAGTGACAAGACGATCAGGCCACCGGGACGGATTGTCGTCCGATCGGATTTCCACCCGATTGGATTGCCACCCGATCGGACAGTCGTCCGGTCAGCTTGCACTTGTTCCACACTTAAACATTTATTCAAATGATTCAAAGTTTTAAACGTGGAACGGATTTCCGTCCGATCGAATTGTCGTCCGATCGAACGACCATCTGACCCTGTGATGTTTTGAACTTCATTCCTTACGCAATTTCCAACACATTCAATACATAGCCAATTCCAAACGGATTGCCACCCGATCGGATTGCAATCCGATCGAGTGACAAACTACTGTGTACTTGTTCTCACTAAGTGTCCTAGTCATCGGATCGTCACCCGATCGAGCCACCGTTCGATCGACCGACCTGAAGGGTAGAGATACTTCTCTGTTTTCGAAATGCTACAACGAAAACTTTAAAAGGAAATCCATCATACACAAACACATCCATACCAAACGAGGTGCCAATCCAATCGAATGGTCGTCCGATCGGATTGCCATCCGATCGGGTTGCCATTCGACACTCAGTCGCATCTCATCGTTTAAACGCACTGTTCAACGCTTACGCTACAATCTGTAACCAGGGTGATCTCAGACGCGCCCCCTTCAATCCAACCAAGTTGTGTTTACTTGCTGAACACCGACTGTGAGTATACTCGAACCCCACTTTATCGCATTTTGGGTGTAACATACGTTTCTATTAAATCGAAGTTATCAAAACGAATTATTCAATCAAACTGTTTATCACTTGCGAATAACTGTTATGCATATTTACACATGATGCTAGTTACATATGTGTTAGGACTTATACTCGCAAGGTCCCGCCTTAACTAGTATAATACTATAGAACCCAACGGGGTCTAGTTGGGATGAATAGCAATCGCAATCGCAGCTCGAGTGACTTAGCTGGTAGTATCGGTCTTATATGCATGTGTGTTGAGGTATCTCCTTTAGGTATTCGGTAATTCGCAGCACTTTTATCTACTTACGTTACACTGTCAAAACCTGTATACTTGCCAATACTTTTGTATTGACATTGTTTTAACGTATGTTGCAGGCTTAGTCGCAGTCTACATCAAATCAAGCTAGGAAGTCTAGAAACACACCTAAAATCTAGGTTGTCGGATTTGTATTGTTTGGGAGAACATGAAATTCATGACAGCTCATGTGATTGTAACTGTTTATTAGTATGGGATAATGAACGCATTAAATACTGTCGCAATATAGTTGTTATGGATTCCCTTGAGCAATCTAATTCGCCTAGTGCCGCGCCCCGATGATTCCGCCATCAGTTGGGGTGTGATAGATTGGTATCAGAGCAATAACTATAGAGAATTAGGCCAGACTTGACCTTGTCCGGGTCAATGTCTTAGAAATGACCTAGTCTATAGTCTAAGTACCAACGGGTCGACTCGTGCGAACCCAGTAGGATATGCACGGGCCTACTTGATACTCTCGTTCGAATCCGCTAAAACTACAACTTCGCGTGAACACCGCATTTTACAATTTCATGCGAAGAGCCTTTCCTAAGGCTAGAATATTACTTAGCCTTTCCTAAGGCCAACACAATACCTACGTTTTCGAAAATACTCGCGTAACACAACCGAGTGGTCCAGTCGAGATCAGGCGTGAAAACCAAGAACTCTCAACAAGATCGCTCACTCAGCTCATTTTTCTATTACAAGAACTTTCCGTTGAGCTAGGAGTGACATCCATATCTCAACGAAAGTCTCCATTTCAAAATCCAGTGGAACTCCCGAATTTATTCGAATAGCACAACCACAGTTAGGAGTGAAGTTATTAAGTCAGGGGTGAAACCCGTATCTTAATAAACTGTTCCACTCCCTATAAAATGGTTTTAAAAAGCTCTCACCAAGGACTCGGCTATAACGATAACTCGAGCCACGCGATGACCAGGAAGACAAATGCCATGAGCTACATCCCAGTGGAAGCATAACTCTGCATAAGCCTTCTAAGGCAACGCGCGTACACGAACTTATTGGGTATAGTTGGGTTACCTTGGGCAAACGACACCTAAACACCCGAGGCACTCTTTCTATTTTCTAGCATACGACTCGCCGATCTTACGCTTTATGGAACCTATTTACGCTTATGTGTTTACATTTTAAACTTTACGCTTTATCGATTTCTGGATTTATCGATTTTTGCTCCCTGCTTTTGCAACCGCACAACCCGCATAGCTATTGCAATCTAAAACGAAACCGAATGTTCGCAACAAAACTAACGTCTAATTACTTGTTTTCGCTCTCGCTCTCTCCCTCTTCATCGCGTCCTCGCGCATTCAACACCGACATGTATATGTGTAAGTATAAGCTACAACTAACTATATGAACGAAACGAATCAATTGTGTGAGAACTTAGGAATCTCGTGTCTCCTATGTGGCTCCTACGTGATATCTATTATATTACTCACAACAAGTTTTGATCGCGCTCAATCGCATCGCGAAACTCAAAAATCATTATCATCGAATCTCACTCCAAATCTCTCTGTCTAGATGTCTTCCAACAACTCTACCTCGAGACAAACAGCTAGAAGAAGAGCCAAACGAAGCACCAAAAAGAGGATTGCCTCGCTTGTGGCCAAGGAAGTGGCCAAGGTCATTCCTCAAATTGTCTATCAAGTGCACATTCTCAGCAACTCTCGAACTTCGGAAGACTCCAAGACGGAGGCGCCGCAATCTGCTTTCCTCTACAAACACTTCAAGGCCTGTGACCGGATGGAGTTCACGGGTGAAGGAGGTGTGTCCCAACTACTCCAGTGGTTCGATTCTATCGAAGTTACCCTTCGTCAAAGTGGGTGTCCCGATGATTTTCCTACTACTTGCACTACCGGAGTATTTCAATCGCGAGCACTCGACTGGTGGACAGCCGAACGTAACAAACGTGGGATCTCCGGAGGTTATGCTCTCTCGTGGGATGAGCTGAAAGAACTCATGAAGAAAGAGTAATGCCCTTCCCACGAAGTCCAGAAGCTAGAAGACGAATTTTGGGAAATCAAGCAAGTCGAAGGTGACAATGCTGGCTACACCGTAAGGTTTAAACAGCTTAGCATAATCTGCCCAAGTCAAGTCAACACTTCAGAAACATCCATCATGAAGTACATTCGCGGCTTGCCTGAATGTGTGGGTGATTTTTTCGAAGCTGAAAGACCTTCTACCATCAAAGAGACCTACCACTTGGCCACATAAATCAACGACAAACGAATCTTGGACAGATTTTTCTCCAAGAATCCTGTCAAACAAGCTCATCAAGCAATCGTCATCGATTCTTCAGACGATTCTTCCGATGGTTCCTCCAACAATTTTACCAACGATTCTTCAGGTGAGTCCTCGGACGAACCCTCCGACACCAACGTACCGTCTCAGGAAGCTCAGCTCAGCCGCAAACGAAAGACCATGAGCCCAAACTCTACAACAACTGAACTGTCACAACAAGAACCTCTTCAAGCGATTCCAGTTCAATCGAAGCGCGACTACAACGGAACTCATCCCCTGTGTCTCGCGTGTACGTATCATCACCCGCCAGAAGCTAACTGTCTCTTTTGCGCAAACTGCAACTGGTATGGTCATCTTACCCAGCACTACCGCACGGGGCCGTAGACTTGAGGAATTCCATCAACAATCGCAGTCTCCGTAGAAGTCCTCCACAACAACATTAGTTATGCTCCCAATGTTGTGTAATGATACGATTTTTCGCCGTTAATTTCTTTTGCATGTTGAACCTTTTCTATTTCCCGACGCAATGTGGATTCTATTTATCTCTCGCTCTCCCTCGCACTCGCGCACGGACTATATGCTAGCACTGTGTATTATATAATGCGTTTTACCCCTATTATGCGTTCTTGAGATAAAGTACGATAAACGTGCAAGGATCAAATTAATCACGGGTGCACACGGGATTATTGTGATCAGTGCACGGAGATTGTAATGAGTTTCAATAATGCCATAACGTTAAAAGCATGGTTAAGCGTGGTGGATACGCCGCTGGTACTTCCTATATATAAGCGTCTTGACCATGTCGACACAGTGTGACATCTATTCACGGGGCAGAGGCGTGTGATGGAAGCATGGTGGATACGCCGCTGGTACTTCCTATATATAAGTGCTTCGCGATGCCAACCAATGTCTTGTGAAGAAAGTGCCATACAAGTTGAACGCTATTAGAGCAAGTATACTATTTAATTCTATTTTCGACACACTACACTACATCGTAAGGCGTAACAATCTCAATCGCAACTCAAAGCATGTAATCGCTAGACTTTTCATAAGTCAACACGCTCGCAATCGCATTAACGCTAGAATCTATCTCGCACTCGCAATCGCTTATAGTGTGTTCGCTCAATCGCTTATTATGTGCATCGCACTATCGCATATCGTGGGCATCGCTCTATCGCTTGTGCATCACTCTATCGCTTGTGTATTACTCCATCGCTCATCGTGTATCGCTTTACGTTTATCACTAACGTTATCGCTTACCGTAATCTGTGTTATCAGTGTTATGTTAGCACACATGACCTAGCTTCACGAGACGAAACTGATAGGGATAAAACATGGTGGATATGCCGCTGGTACTTCCTATATATAAATGTTTTAGCCATATTAGCAGACTTTCGTGGAAAAAGGCCATGTGGGGCTTAATGTTAGTTGAAATTTGTGGTTTCATTAATCTAATCAAATTGCATCTTCCCATCGCTTGCAACACATCGACTATCGCCTATCGCTCGACGGTTGTCGCTATCGCTCGTCGCTTATCGCTTATTGCTTTTCGCTTATCGATGTTGTCTTTGATTATTATGTTATGTTGTGCCATCGAGTTTTCGCGTACTGCTTATCGCTTGTCGCACTCGCTTGTGTCACTAAACTGAGTTCGAAAACGACTTCATCACTCAGTTCGCCTTTCGAGACTTGATCCAACCCTTTCTCATTTGGATCAGGTCATCGCAAATCTGTTCATACTATGTTGACACGTATGACATTGCCTCACGAGGCAGAAGCCATATGGTTAAAACGTGGTGGATACGCCGCTGGTACTTCCTATATATAAGCGTTTTAGCCATATTGTCGAACTTTCGTGGAAAAGTGCCATGCGGGGCCGACCTTAAAAATTAAATTTTTGGTATTATTAAAGAGCTTTGTTTACACAAAGTTTAAACGACCCTTTCCTACAAAATTTTCTCTAAAAATTTGATCAGAACTTTTGTATAAAACGAGATTATCTTGTAAAGATGGTGTGACACTCGACTAAAGTTACTACCGCGAGACGAGAAAATTTCGTAAAACGAGTTTTAAACCCCCCTAAAATCTTTTAGTAACCTAATAAAACCCCACTCATAGTGCTGGCGTGAACATCGAAATAGTTTAATGCCGCACTGTGGGAAGAATTTTGCATAAACAAGTTTCCTTAAACTTTTTCGAATTAATCAACTTTTTGAGAATTCAAAACACTTTTGGATCGCTTTTCGTGTATTGCCATCTTTTGTTATACGAAACGCTTTACTCGCTGCCATCGTCAACCGTCAAAACGCTCTCACTCACCAAACCTCGATTGATCGCTCGCTTAATTTTGACGCTCTTATCGCTACTCCCACTCGCATCGATCCTCGCAACCCTCCTTGTGGATTAATTTGGGGATGAAATTTCCTAAAGCAGGGAAGACTGTACAACCCGCATGTTCGTGCGTTGTTACCACTCGCTATACTCGTTACACCTAGCACTAGAGATTCGGTTCATAATGTAGCTATGTCGCATACATCGATATTTCGCAGTATTGTCGCATATTACGCATACTTTATCGCTATAACACATCAGATCGCACATACTAACACTCACGATGACGTTGGGTGAGGACCTATTCTACCCTCCTCGATAGCCGTGATGTGTCGCAACGCAATGCATATTCAAAACGCGCAACTCGATTATTGCAATAATTACTTTGAAATGTGGATATTTATATGACTCTTTGTGTGACTAATTGTAATAAATATATGAATGTGGGTATGAAGATGTGTGACCAAACTATCACAGAGCTTAACGAACAAAACGAAACATCGAAACGCTACACGCTAGAGACCACCGATCGAGTGACTGATCGATCATGTGGCCACCCGATCGGATTGCCATCTGATCCGTTGCACTTCATCTCCTTCACTCCACTCCACCTATAAATAGCACTTGTCACATCACTTGAACAGTGATGTGACAGCTCTCGCTCGACCAACACGCTTGGGGGCTATTTCCTCTAGATTTCTCGTGATTCTTGTAAGTTTCTACCTCAACTCTTGTACTTTCATGATCTACACGCACTCCTTCACCTTTCTATCTTTCGAAACTTAACTTTTAACCGTGAAATCACCAGATTTGAGGTGTTCTAGGATGATGTCATCATGGAGTTCTTATGAACTTCCTGTTTTGGCTTCAATCCACCAAGAACAACTTAGATCTGAACGATTTCCACATGAATAAACAAAGATCTTGCATAGATCTGAATATGTTCAAGGTAAAAAGGATTGAAAATGGTTTTCTAACTTTCTTTCAACTCTTTTACAATCAATGCACTCAAAACCGATAGAATTCGAGCTCATTCTGATCTTCTACTCATTCTTAGTGAAGTGTTGGTTTAAGATCTGATTTCTATCTAAGAGACTACCGATTTCGGATTAAACCTGAATAACCGTCTCGAACAGGTTAACTGGTCAAACTAGGGTGATTCCTGTCCGATCGGGTCACTTAGGGCAAGATGGGGTTTCTGTTGTTTGGCACGTATCACATCGTCTCACTCAGACTTCAAACTTTCAAAAACAAACAAGTGACAAGACGATCAGGCCACCGGGACGGATTGCTGTCCGATCGGATTTCCACCCGATCGGATTGCCACCCGATCGGACAGCCGTCCGATCGGCTTGCACTTGTTCCACACTTAAACATTTATTCAAATGATTCAAAGTTTTAAACGAGGAACGGATTGCCGTCCGATTGGATTGCCGTCCGATCGAACGACCATCCGACCCTGTGATGTTTTGAACTTCATTCCTTACGCAATTTCCAACACATTCAATACATAGCCAGTTCCAAACGGATTGCCACCCAATCGGATTGCAATCCGATCGAGTGATAAACTGCTGTGAACTTGTTCTCACTAAGTATCCTACTAATCGGATCGTCACCCGATCGAGCCATCGTTCGATCGATCGACCTGAAGGGTAGAGATACTTCTCTGTTTTCGAAATGCTACAACGAAAACTTCAAAAGGCAAACCATCATACACAAACACATCCATACCAAACGAGGTGCCAATCCAATCGAATGGTCGTCCGATCGGATGACCATCCAAACGGATTGCCACCCGATCGACTGGCCATCTGATCGGGTTGCCATTCGACACTCAGTCGCATCTCATCGTTTAAACGCACTGTTCAAAGATTACGCTAAAATCTGTAACCAGGCTGATCTCAGACGCGCCCCCTTCAATCCAACGAAGTTGTGTTTACTTGCTGAGCACCGACTGTGAGTATACTCGAACCCCTTTTTATCGCATTTTAGGTGTAACATACGTTTCTATTAAATCGAAGTTATCAAAACGAATTATTGAATCAAACTGTTTATCACTTGCGAATAACTGTTATGCATATTTACACGTGATGCTAGTTACATATGTGTTAGGACTTATACTCGCGAGGTCCCGCCTTAACTAGTATAGTACTATAGAACCCGACAGGGTCTAGTTAGGATGAATAGCAATCGCAATCACAACTCGAGTGAGTTAGCTGGTAGTATCGGTCTTATATGCATGTGTGATGAGGTATCTCATTTATGTATTCGGTAATTCACAGCACTTTTAACTACTTACGTCACACTGTCAAAACCTGTATACTTGCCAATACTTTTGTATTGACATTGTTTTAACGTATGTTGCAGGCTTAGTCGTAGTCTACATCAAATCAAGCTAGGAAGTTTAGAAACACACCTAAAATCTAGGTTGTCGGATTTGTATTGTTTGGGAGAACATGAAATTCGTGACAGCTCATGTGATTGTAACTGTTTATTAGTATGGGATAATGAACGCATTAAATACTGTCGCAATATAGTTGTTATGGATTCTCTTGAGCAATTTGATTCGCCTAGTGCCGCGCCCCGATGATTACGCCATCGGTTGAGGTGTGACATACAACACTTATACGTCTGTCCTCACTTGATTGAGCATTGAGAAAACCATGTGATTCATTATCTTTGTGTCATAAATGCTCACAGTTTATTGCAACTGAAGATACTTTGCTTCAAGAATTATCTGTAGAAACCTCGAAAACTTGAAACAATATTTCTTGTTTAATGTCTTAACATTTGCCATCATGTCGTCGAACACGTACTTTGATTAGTTGAACTTCCAAACCTCAACTAAAGACACCACTCCTGAAGTTTGTCTAATAGTTAGTGCGTCGATACCACCTTTGTTCCCGCTGATCCATACGAGATAGACGTGTACCAAAAATCTCTAATACGGGTTCAGTAGCTTCTTTGTAGTTGGCGGATATGATCCTTTGCAACTCATGTTATCGAGAACTTGAATTACTTTTTCCTTTGCATGTTCTACTGGATCGTCGGCAGCATCGACAAACAATAACACCTCTCTGATTGTATGTTCAGTAATCGGAATCTCTTTGTTTTAAATAACATATCTAATCACGATGTCGCCCTTTTTAGCGGTAGAGTTGTTCTAGAAATCGCAATCCCATCTTCACGGATAATTGGATTTTCTCGAAAAGCGTGAGCAAGTTGGCATGTATTTAATCCCACGATCATAGATTTGTACACTTCATGCCCCCTCGGAGGTTCGCCCAAGTAACACGAGACATTCATTATTTTCTCCCACTTTGGAACATGTACTTCTGCTGCCTGCTTTCCTGTATCTGCACCAAACTGTTTAAGTTAGGCACGCATTGTAAACACTGAAACAAGAGGTTCCCGAGTTTGACTGTAAAGTTGGTCAAACCTTGAAACCTTGGTCAATACTTTCAAAAATAATTTTGAGTTTAAAAAGTATAAATTGATTTCAACAGTTTTAAAACAAAAACAATCTCAAAATTATATTAAAAGTAATCCGGGTCCAAACATATAATAAACAAACCCAAAGACACACAAACAGGCCCAACTATAAGTTAGTGTGAGGTCCACACATGAGTGTGCGGACCAAAAACTAGTGTGCGAGGGTAACATTGTCATTTCATACAGAGTTTGAGGGGCAATTGTGTAATTAAACAGGCACGTCGCACACTAATTCTAGTCAACAAGTCAACTGTACATCCAAACCAATCAACAGCACACCATGAGTCACACACTGGTAATAAACTAGTGTGTGGAGGGTAAAATTGTCAAATACCCAAGTGTGCGGAGGGTAAAATGGTCCAAATAACTTAGCTTATTCACCCCGCACACCCTTTGAGGGTAAATCTATCAATTCACAAGGTGTGCGAGGGACTAATGGGTCATTTGACAGTGTGCGACTCCCATTTCCGACGCGTATGTCCTACGTGTCATCGCAGATTCATCTTCTCCAGCTCCCTCCCAAACACTGTTCCCGCTAAAAACTTGAATTTTGGTCAACCTGTAACCTAATTCTAAGCATATAACCCTTCTGAGTTCATCAAAATCATCATCAATCATTACCATCTTCAAATCCCTTCGACAATTTATGAACATGATACACCTAAATCACATGTCATCAATTCAAATCAAACAGCAATAGACCAACCTTTAGATTTTCCTTTAGCGGTTGATGTAACATTTGCAAAATTTTTACCGTTGTAAACTTTCGATCGTTTTCATATTTAATAAAATTATATATTTTATTTAGGAAATACGTAATCATGCGATCGAACGAAGTGGTATTCACGACATTTTAAAAACAAAATCCGAGTTTCATATGTCTTTATACCATTCATATAGCTTAACTTACAAGTTAGAAGGGTTAAAAATGGCAAACAAGTGGTAATTCAAGTCCAGAGGCCAAAACTGTCAAAATTGCAAATGTTTATCCAGCTCAAGGCTTACGGACCGTAAGCCAAATAGCCATACGGTCTGTAAGGACCTCCCAGACAGACAGATTGCATCTAACAATCCCATCTCACTTCCTTCGCCCCCAAGTCACGAATTTTGCCACACTTCACTTCCTTTGGACACCTGGGAGGACACTCATCAGTTCATAACACCTCATTGGAAACTTGGCATGATCTAGTGATCCTTTGATCACTATAAATAGCCATGTTCAAGCTCACTTTCAACTTAATCATTTCAAAATATCTTTCTCTCTATCTTGGAGCTTGTTTCCAACTGATTGGAAGCCTCCTATCTTGAGTTCTGAAAGCGTTCTTCAACACAAGTAAGTGCTCTTCCTAGTTCTTTCATTATTTTGGCTATTTTGAGC
Organism: Helianthus annuus; assembly: GCF_002127325.2. Classification (NCBI taxonomy): domain Eukaryota; kingdom Viridiplantae; phylum Streptophyta; class Magnoliopsida; order Asterales; family Asteraceae; genus Helianthus; species Helianthus annuus. The sequence continues at coordinate 82,359,539 of NC_035444.2, read as the reverse complement.
CAAAAGTCAGACAGTTTGACTTTTTGTTTGACTTTCAGTTCTGACCAGTTTGGTCAAGTCAAAGTTCAAATTGAACTTTGCAACGTGATCGTAATCACGAAGGTATTAATCCCTTGCGATGGCACCTTTTGATTACCACGTTCAGTAGGCGAAATGACGAGTCAAAGTTTTACGAATTAAAAGTCAAAAATGCATAAAAAAGCATTTTACGACGAAGGTGTTTTTGAGTATTAAAACTTAAAGTTTTGACACGAAATCAGTTTTATACATTATTAGACATGTCCCAACATGTCTAACTCGTCATTTATAGTTTAGTGCTTATTCTTAGTCGTAAGTTGAGCGGTTTGACTACCGCTTTGACTTTCGAATCTGGCTCGTTTAGTTAATCTTAGGATTCGACCAAGTGCATTTTTATGACCATAGTATTATAGGGAATAACCCTCTGAGGTTAAACCTTATGGTCATATCGTTTGGTTAGTTATATGACGAGTCGATTTTATGTTCTTTTAAATTTCCGATAACGCCCTTTTGGCGCATAAAATGGTTTTAGTATATAAGACCAAAGTTTTGACAATTAAAACATGGACAATTTGTTTATACAAAACAAGGACGATTGGTTTATAACAAGGACGATTGGTTTATAACATGGACGACTGGATTATAACATGGACGACTGGTTTATAACACGGACGATTGCTTTATAACACGGAAGATTGGTTTATAACACGGACGATTGGACGATTGGTTTATGGTAAGTGACTTAGATAACGAGACGGGTGTAATATGATAAGAGCATGGTAGATACGCCGCTGGTACTTCCTATATATAAGTGCTCTTATTTTATTACATATCGTAGCGTCATCCAAATCACTTGGATAAATGGTTTTAAACAAGTCACGCAACGACTTTCATTTAAAGATATAAACCATACAAAGTTTTTTGATTATTTACACAACTTTACAAAGCAAACATTTTTGTCAAGGTTCAAGGCTACAAGAATTTACTTATTAAATCAACTCACGAAGTTGATTAAAACTTTTTCAGCACAAAACTTGTAGTCGTGAACTTGACCACAAAACCTATGTATTCACCAGCAATCATTTATTGACCGTCTTTTTCACATATGTTTTAGGTACTATTGTGTGATGATTATGAACGCATACTACACATATGATGGACTCGGGCCTTAGTTTACCTTAAAATTTAAAGACAATTTTTGTGTTTCATTTGTATTTCCCAAGAACAATATAATTCATTAATTCAATAAAACAAAACCTTTTGTACCATGTGTTGTGAAACAATTTTGTGTAACGTGACTCCCCGATGTTTCCGCCGCGGTTTGTTGTATTACGGATCAGGGTGTTACAGAGATTGGTATCAGAGCCATGGTTATAGGGAATTAGGTTATTAGTAATGCTTTTGACCTAGACTATAACCTTCTTAGGACCCGAATGTGAAGTGACTCACGTATAGATTCTTAATACAATACCATCACCTACCCTTAGGTGATCACCAAAACAAAGCATAATTCATTCTTAAGAGTCAATTTTTTTCCAAAACTTTTACAAGAAATCATCTATCCTTAGATGATTTGTTTTTAGACTTTCAAACCTCAAATTTTTTCAAAATCTCATTAAAGTTTCGGCTTTAATAATGTGAACATGTGCAATCCGGAAGAGTGGATGCCTGTGCCCTGAGTTTTTTAGTCTACGGCTGGAGTGTTCGTACAAATCCACTTAATCGGACCAGTCACTCTTATCTGGGAACTCTTGGGGTGAGTGTCCAATTATAGGCTAAAGCATGTCTTCGTGATATATTATAAAGACCCATTTACTTTGATTAGTCACTGTGTCATTTGTTTGTTTTAAGTAACGAACAAATAATCACAATCTTTATGATTCGTCGATATTTTTAACGTTTATTTTTTACTATCCTATATCGATCTCACTCGTTTTCCCTAATATTTTCCTGCTCTTTTAGAATGCCTCCTCTACACGACAATACCCAAATATTGGAATTGGCTACTACAATTGCCCAACAAATAGGCGTAATACTCAGTGGGACCATTGAGTTAGTTGTAGCCATAACTAGTCTTGATGATAAGACTACTCGTGAGGCACCAAAGAAAACAAAAGCCAAGCCTTCTAAAAATTCAAGGAAGTGTAAAGCTTCAAAGAATTTTTTGGTTACTATTCCAGTTCCACTTAATCAAGTGGGTCCTAATCAGGTGGCCTCGCCACCTGCTAAAAAACCGTACAGAGGAAAAGAACCTTTGTGCAATCATTGTAACCTTCATCACTATGCCAGTGTCCTTTGCCAAAAATGTTAAAATGTGGACGTTTTGGTCATACAACTAATGTTTGTCGTTCAACTGCTACACCAAACAAAGTTATGGTAGTTCCTACCCAACTTATTGCAACTCCTCATGTGTTGCCTGTTCATCCTCACTACCATTGTGGAACTTGCTTCAATTGTGGTGATCCTAATCACTTCAACCATAATTGACCTAGGCTGGCAAATGACGACTCAATTCATGGGCATAAGTTTAACATTGGCAATGTCGAGGCTTGTGCTAATGTCAATATAAACACTTAAACTTTTATGTTTTCTGTTTATCATCCAACAATCTTGAAACACTTTGATTGTTTTATAAATAATCTTGTTATTCCTATTTTATTTACAACACCAGTATGATTACGTGTATGTGTGACATAGCTCTACAATACCGACACCGAGGATATTGTTCCTTGCAAATCAAGCTACTCTCGTAGTTTCTTCCATTTTTGTGATCGCTCGTGATCTCTACGAAAATCCTATGTACACATTTCTTCTAAGAAACAAAGTACAAGGCACAAGTTAGAATCCTTAATGGATACTCAAAGTACTACTTTAAAATCCTTGACTGGATTTCTAAGGGTATTTTCACAAGTCCTTAATTGGTCTTATCCAACATGTTTCTGTGCAATTTTTTAGACGAAATGAAACACAAATCTGACATCCATGATTGGGTCTATCTATGCAAATAGTTAGAACCTCGGATCCTGAAGTGCTATCCTAAATCCTTAATGGGCCTTCCTATGAAAATAGTTAGACCCTTGGATTTTAAAGTACTATCCCAAACATTATTTGATTCATATGTTTATGAGCTTTCTTGAACTTATTTGTTTGATTTTTCCCCCACACATCACAAAATGAACTATGCGAACTATGCAAAGAATTGAGTAATTACAGGTACACGCATAATTATAAAATTCGGTGCATAGAAAACCATAGTAAGTTTTGTCATGTGTGATTTCATAGGGCCTATAGTGATGCATTGAAACCATACATTCATGACACTCACAAAACCTTCCAACCAAATTTTTGTTCCGCTCCCAATATCCAACTTTGAACACATACATAAGTTTCCTATACGAATAATCTTCATAGGGAACCTCTATAAACATCCTCCCATCTATTATTCGAAACTCCAATATCCCTTTTCAAATTCACACCCTTTCAAATTCATAAGCTCTAAAGGCAAAACATCAACGTCCCTCTAGTTTTCTTGAACAACCAGAAGTACTGGTATGAAGAGAACATTGCTATGGATCTCATCACCAAACTACCAAGCACTCCTAGAGGTCATGATGCCATTTGGGTATTCACTGATCGTCTAACAAAGTCAGCACACTTTTTGCCAATTTGTGAGGATTTATCTGCTGACAGACCTGCTAAGATTTATGTTAATGAGATTGCATCATGTCATGGTGTTCCTTTGAACATCATAACAGATCGTGACACTCGTTTCTCATCTCATATTTGGGAAAAACTATGCAATCTACCATGGGAACCAAACTAAATCTAAGCACTACTTATTATCCTCAAACAAATAGACAAACCAAAAGGACAATCCAAACGCTGAAAATATGCTTAGAGCTTGTGTGATTGACTTGGGTGGTAGTTGGGATTCGCATCTGCCTGTTGATCGAATTCTCCTACAACAAGAGTTATCACTCCAACATTTTCATGGCTCCTTTTGAAACTCTGTACAATCGAAATGTTGTTCACCTATCTGTTGGAATGAAGTTGGTGAAGCTCAAATCACCGGACCGGAACTCATTCAAGAAACAACAGACAAAATCATGAAAATTCGCAATAACCCTTTGATAACTAGAAGTAATTCCAAAGAATTATGCGGACAAACAATGCAAGTTTGGAATTCCAAGTTAGTGATCACGTCCTTCTCAAGGTATTCCCTTAAAAAAGGCGTAGTTAGATTTTGAAAGAAAGGTAAACTAATTCCTCATTATGTGGGACCTTTTAAGATCATTAAAAGGATCGTAAAGGTAGCCTACAAACTCGAACTACCTCTCAAACTTGGGAGCATTCATCCAACAGTCTCTTATGACTAAATTTCGGGACGAAATTTCCTAAAGGAGGGAAGATTGTAACATTTGCAAAATTTTAACCGTTGTACACTTTCGATCGTTTTCTATTTAATAAAATTATATATTTTATTTATGAAATATGTAATCATGCAATCGAACGAAACGGTATTCACGACATTTTCGAAACAAAGTCTGAGTTTCATATGCCTTTATACCCTTCATATAGCTTAACTTACAAGTTAAGAGGTTAAAAATGGCAAAGAAGTGGTAATTCAAGTCCAGGGACCAAAACTGTCAAAATTGCAAAATGTTTGTCCAGCTCAAGGCTTACAGACCGTAAGCCAAATAGCCATACGGTCCATAAGGAACCTCCCAGACAGACAGATTGCAGCTGGCAATCCCAGCTCACTTCCTTGTCCCCCAAGTCGCGAATTTTGCCACACTTCACCTCCTTTGGACACCTGGGAGGATTGTCACACCCCAACCAATGGCGGAAACATCGGGATGAGACGAAGTGTGAAGATTGCTAGAGACATCATAACGCTATTTGTGACAATATTTAATAAACCGATTTCATTTCATAATTCATTTGTCAACGTTACAAAGAAATCAAATAACGTCAAGTTCAAAGGAATTAGAATACAACATAATCAAAATTGATACAACGATTAAACCTAAACGTCTATATGTGTATCTAGGCATCAACGCTACTCCATTTCATAGCATCATCATCCTCAACCTGTAACATGTTTAAAATAAAGTTCAATGCAAAAGCAAAGGCGAGTATACAAGTTTAAGCATAAGTATAAGTATAAGTATAAAAGTTTAAAACGAATCCACATGGCAACTTAGTTTATACGAGATCAACCTATCGTGGCATGCAATATTTCTAGCCAACCTCTGTTTACGCAAGTAAGTTTAATTAATTCAACATGACCCAAGTTTAAGGGGGGCGGTGCGTTACTCCTATAGCGCTATACATGTCGAAGGGAGGCTCGTGAGAGCTAATGACTAAAACATATCACATAAGTATGGTCCACGTAAGCATCAAGTATCATAACATAGTATTCATGTATAAGGATTGTTTTGTGCATTGCATAAAGAATAATTTTAAGTGTAGTTTAATAGTAAAACATGTTACACCCCAAAAAGTGGTAAACGTAAAAAAGGGGGTTGCGAGTATACTCACAAATTTGCATATGCTTTCCGATTATCCAATGTGACGAAGTTGATGGGGTTAGAAAGTTGAATGTGTAGGGTTAAAGTTCTAGTATGCTTAGAGTCGAGATTCGGTATTTAAAACAACATAAAAGTAAGATATGAGAATAGCATGTGAAAATAATCATCTTCAACACTTAACCCTTGTATGACACTTGGTAACCACAAGGGTTATGATAATGTTTTCATGAGTTGAACACCCATAAGAATCACAACAAGGTTTAGGTCTTAGGTGATGTTCTACTACTTTAACATATAAACACAAGTTCAACATCAAAGGTTCGAATGAGTGTATATATATACTTAGGTTAGGTACTACATATTATTTAGTCCAATAATTCAAGTAGGAGGTAGAAGATTAGGATCTTCATTTAGGCACCTCGTATTATCATAGATGTCATGTATGGGGTAGGAAGGACATGCTTCCATTTAGGAACCCCTTGAATGTTCACCACTTCACTTGGTGTAACAACAACCAAGGAGGGTCACGAACTAGGATTTGCACAATAACATAAACAACCTAACTATAGAGAAATCATCAAATCATGTGAGGATTGTATGTAGGACAACCCAAGTCGTTCCATAATCACTCATGTATCAAAGGCTATGTTTGACATGATTTGTGGGTTGAAACCCTAAACAAAACACCAAGTTTATGAGGTTTAATCCTCTGATTTTAAATGTCTCAACCTTGTTTTTAAGCTTAACCAACCATGGGATAAGTTGTAAGCATTAGGACATAGGTATGAGATGTGTTGAACACAAGTTACATAGGTTTAAACAAGTTTTTGATGAACATAAAAACAAACAGAAAATTTATGGACGATTTCGGGGCATTTCCAGGTCTGATTTCTCCAAGGAGAAGTCTAGGAATCGAACCCCATGATTATCCAGGTAAGTAGGAAAAAGAATCAAGTGATTTCGTTAAGAAATGAGTGAGTTATGCTCATTTTCGTGAAGGGGTGTCAATCTGCTCGAACCCTTGCTTTCAGCTACGGTTTGGAGGATGTTTTGAGAGTTTTTAGTGTTGCAAAAGTGGTAGGGAGGCTGGTTATAAGTGGTATTTATAGGGGGAAGGATTAGGGTTTCAATGGGTTGGGCTTTGGAAGTGTTTAGAAGGGGTTACACCTTGAAACTAGCCCACAAAGCCCAACTATATGGGGCTGAATTTTGCTGAATTGGGGCTGCCATATTTCTTTATTTTTTTATTCTTTTAAAACATTATAATGAGTAATTTTGTTAATTAAGTTGTGTAATAATATGCAACAATGTTTCCCCTAACTTGTAACAAGGTGAAATATGAAATAAAACATGATTTAACTAGGTAACATGTTTGTAAGTGACAAGTATATGTCACATATTAGATGATTAACCGTTGTATAAAAAAGCATATTATTAGGGGTTTTTAGGTAACAATTTGAGGACAAGCATGGACATGCATCGTGAATAAGTATCGTATAAGTATGAATTACAAATAAGGATTCGATGTACAATGAATTCCAACGTATGAACATGTATGAATATGTAGATGGCGAATTTAAAGAAATACGAATTTTATTTATGATCCAAGTCTCGGATTTTACAACGAAAAGACGACTACAATAATACAAGATTTCCAAAAATAGCATTACAAGGCGAGCTTTCTAATTATGGAAAGTATGAAAAAGCAGGGCGTTACAGTCTCCCCTCCTTTAGGAAATTTCGTCCCGAAATTTATTTAAGAGGTAGATTTAAAGAGTTTTGGTAACAGTTCGAGACTTGAGATTTTGAAACGTTTTGAAAAGTATGAGATTTTGGGAAGATAAAGATAAGTTTGTAAAATGATTTGTCGAGCCGAAATGGGTTTGAGGCATAAGCAGGGGTAAACAGGTATAGGTAAAACGATTTGTAATGGCTAATAATTAGAAAGTTCTAAGGGTAATAAGATAAGTTAGGATTTGAATGCTTAAACGAGCTTGATTGTGAACGAGGTTCGTATGAAAGGAAGGAAATAGGAGCATGGGGCGAACAATTGACACTAAATGAACGCAAGTATACGAATGATATGGGCATTAGATAGATGAAAGTAGCATGTTAAGTATGAAGTCTCGTCATGGATAATCGGACATAATGTGTTTGTGAGTTGCTTAAAGCTTGTATTAGGTCCAAGAGGTCTGTAAAACACTGAATTTCCCATGGCACGTTTTACGAAATTTTGGTAACATGGTGAAAACACTTATATATAGGAAGTACCAGCGGCGTATCCACCATGTTTTGACCATGTTACGTCCGTTTCGTCTTCGGTGTCATGTTACGTTCCGTGTATTACCATACGCAGTAGCACACTCTATGGTTCTCATACGCCTATCACTATAATCCCGTGTGCACCCGTGATTATTTTGATCGTCGCATGATCCGCATAGCTTGTACTAGTTGTGTATGCATCGGGGTACACATAAAAAAGTTTAGAATGTGTACGTACAAGAATATAGTATATAAGCAAGTCCATGTTTAAGTATGTGTGGGACCCACGCAAGCGAATCCCTCAGGTTACGCTCGCGTATAGGTACGAATGTATGAATCATGAGTAAGGATGAAAGTATGAGCATAAGTTTAAGTATGAATACGCATGTATGTATGAGCATAAACATAAAATGTGTAAGTAGTATGTGTACAAGCAGAAGCGTAAAACGTATAAGTAGTATGTGTATGAGTACAAGCATAAAACGTATGAACATAGGTGTAGGCATGAAAAATAAATATTGCGTATATAGTGTTCGTTGGGACATCACGGATCTAAGTGTAATAAACATTCAAAAGGTCGAGTACGTAAATACGAATGATATAAATGATGTTATCGCGAGGTATCGACCAAAATGTGTACGATGATATGCATGTATAGTTGTTTAAACGAAACGTTGAGTTTATTGAATCAAATTTAGATTGAGCTTGGTTTGAAAGGTAGAATATAGTTTGCATATGTAAGAGGATATAAAGTACTTATTGGTCATGCATATCGTATTTTATAATGAATGGAAATGCTACCTTTGTTTTAAAAGAGTTTACGAAATCCGAAGATGGTCGGTCCCCATGGAGTCTTCTTGCCCACGTGTTTTGAAAAATAGGTGTAGAAAAAGGTAAGTTCGTTTCATCAAAACAAGAAATTTTGGAGTTTTTGTGAATACGTTGATCCTTGGAAAAAGGGATTTATCAAAGGTCTTAGTGTTCATTTTAAAGGGTTTTGACAAATGGTTCGTTGATGTTGGAAATATTCTTTGGTAAAACGATCTCATAATATCTATAAGATCCTATAGGTAATTGAGAAAGGTTGGTTTGGTTTCAATTAAGAATGGAAGTCTCTAGTATGACGATATAATGTGAGCAAGTTTTAGTGATTAAGTCGAATACGAAGTTCATGGGCAAGAATTTCGTTGGGCCGATTAAATTGATAGGTAGCATTTCGTAAGGTTTTGAAGTTTGCGTAATAAAATGTTTTAAGACATGATTAAGAATCTCGTGTATATGAATTGAGTACGTTTTGACAAATCAATGTATTTTGAAATTGGTATGAGTGGGTATTTTGAATAATGATAAACAATTTGGGTATAAAATATGATCGAGTTTGCATAATAAGATATTTTGAAGAGACGTTTTGGTAACGATCACCTAGGTAAGGGAATCACCCCTAACTCGTTGGTGAGGTCGTTTTTAAGAAAATGGGAGTGGAGTTAATCGTCAAGGTAAGGAAATCACTCCAATCTCGATGATACCTCTCCACTAGTTGTTACAAGGAATATGAATTTAAATTATATGAAAATCATGCATATATAAATGTATCGAAAAGGTTCGATATGTTGTGCGTGTGAAAAGAGAAATCAAAGGTAAACTCGAGGTTGAAAGATTGCATCGTATAAAATGAACAATAGAAACACATGTTTGACCAAAGTTTGGAGTGTTCCAAAACGGAACTTTGACTAACCAAAGTGGTCGAAAAGTCTTTTGAATTTGAGGAGCATGCTTTGGCCTAATAGGTAAAATACTCTCGCCGACAAGTCGGTTAACGGTATTTACCCTTCCGGTTACTACATGTCCCAAATCAATCGAAATTTCGAGACTTGGCGGGATTTATGAAAAAAGAATGCCAAGGAGTGGAACTAGTCGACAAGGTGCGGGTTTCACCCCTAACTTGACGATTTCGTATCCTAAGTGTGGTTGGTACTCGTCGGGTCAAAATTTAATTTCGACGTGTTGACGAGGGTCCACTAGAATTCGAAATTCGAATTTCTCCATCAAGGTGAGGATTTCACTCCTAACTTGGTGGTGAATTCCGTGTAAAAAGAAAGGTAGAAGGATTGAGAGTCATTCACCAAATTGTGGGTTTCACGCCTATTTTGGTGGACTCGTCTCGTTTGTGCAATATGTGTGTTGTTGGATTTAGAATAGTCGAGTAAAACGCGTGAGGAAAAGTGTATAGTAAAGATTAAACAAACAAGCATAACATGTCAAGAATATCACAATAAAAGTGAAATGATGAAACGAATATTAATGCATAAAAAGTATGTCAAGAACACACATAAAGGATAAGACGATGAAACAAGTATTAACACATAATAAAAATAAGTATAGCATGTTAAGTGTTAACGCATAAGTGACACATATGCTTACAAGATCAAGAGAATAAATAAAAGCAAATAAGATAGCATGCAAGTAGTTTTTAGTAAAACGTACGAATAAGGCTCAAGAACTATAGACTAGGTTAAAGCATTCCTACTTTTCCTAATTCCCTATAGTTATGGCTCTGATACCAATCTGTCACACCCCAACCAATGGCGGAAACATCGGGATGAGACGAAGTGTGAAGATTGCTAGAGACATCATAACGCTATTTGTGACAATATTTAATAAACCGATTTCATTTCATAATTCATTTGTCAACGTTACAAAGAAATCAAATAACGTCAAGTTCAAAGGAATTAGAATACAACATAATCAAAATTGATACAACGATTAAACCTAAACGTCTATATGTGTATCTAGGCATCAACGCTACTCCATTTCATAGCATCATCATCCTCAACCTGTAACATGTTTAAAATAAAGTTCAATGCAAAAGCAAAGGCGAGTATACAAGTTTAAGCATAAGTATAAGTATAAGTATAAAAGTTTAAAACGAATCCACATGGCAACTTAGTTTATACGAGATCAACCTATCGTGGCATGCAATATTTCTAGCCAACCTCTGTTTACGCAAGTAAGTTTAATTAATTCAACATGACCCAAGTTTAAGGGGGGCGGTGCGTTACTCCTATAGCGCTATACATGTCGAAGGGAGGCTCGTGAGAGCTAATGACTAAAACATATCACATAAGTATGGTCCACGTAAGCATCAAGTATCATAACATAGTATTCATGTATAAGGATTGTTTTGTGCATTGCATAAAGAATAATTTTAAGTGTAGTTTAATAGTAAAACATGTTACACCCCAAAAAGTGGTAAACGTAAAAAAGGGGGTTGCGAGTATACTCACAAATTTGCATATGCTTTCCGATTATCCAATGTGACGAAGTTGATGGGGTTAGAAAGTTGAATGTGTAGGGTTAAAGTTCTAGTATGCTTAGAGTCGAGATTCGGTATTTAAAACAACATAAAAGTAAGATATGAGAATAGCATGTGAAAATAATCATCTTCAACACTTAACCCTTGTATGACACTTGGTAACCACAAGGGTTATGATAATGTTTTCATGAGTTGAACACCCATAAGAATCACAACAAGGTTTAGGTCTTAGGTGATGTTCTACTACTTTAACATATAAACACAAGTTCAACATCAAAGGTTCGAATGAGTGTATATATATACTTAGGTTAGGTACTACATATTATTTAGTCCAATAATTCAAGTAGGAGGTAGAAGATTAGGATCTTCATTTAGGCACCTCGTATTATCATAGATGTCATGTATGGGGTAGGAAGGACATGCTTCCATTTAGGAACCCCTTGAATGTTCACCACTTCACTTGGTGTAACAACAACCAAGGAGGGTCACGAACTAGGATTTGCACAATAACATAAACAACCTAACTATAGAGAAATCATCAAATCATGTGAGGATTGTATGTAGGACAACCCAAGTCGTTCCATAATCACTCATGTATCAAAGGCTATGTTTGACATGATTTGTGGGTTGAAACCCTAAACAAAACACCAAGTTTATGAGGTCTAATCCTCTGATTTTAAATGTCTCAACCTTGTTTTTAAGCTTAACCAACCATGGGATAAGTTGTAAGCATTAGGACATAGGTATGAGATGTGTTGAACACAAGTTACATAGGTTTAAACAAGTTTTTGATGAACATAAAAACAAACAGAAAATTTATGGACGATTTCGGGGCATTTCCAGGTCTGATTTCTCCAAGGAGAAGTCTAGGAATCGAACCCCATGATTATCCAGGTAAGTAGGAAAAAGAATCAAGTGATTTCGTTAAGAAATGAGTGAGTTATGCTCATTTTCGTGAAGGGGTGTCAATCTGCTCGAACCCTTGCTTTCAGCTACGGTTTGGAGGATGTTTTGAGAGTTTTTAGTGTTGCAAAAGTGGTAGGGAGGCTGGTTATAAGTGGTATTTATAGGGGGAAGGATTAGGGTTTCAATGGGTTGGGCTTTGGAAGTGTTTAGAAGGGGTTACACCTTGAAACTAGCCCACAAAGCCCAACTATATGGGGCTGAATTTTGCTGAATTGGGGCTGCCATATTTCTTTATTTTTTTATTCTTTTAAAACATTATAATGAGTAATTTTGTTAATTAAGTTGTGTAATAATATGCAACAATGTTTCCCCTAACTTGTAACAAGGTGAAATATGAAATAAAACATGATTTAACTAGGTAACATGTTTGTAAGTGACAAGTATATGTCACATATTAGATGATTAACCGTTGTATAAAAAAGCATATTATTAGGGGTTTTTAGGTAACAATTTGAGGACAAGCATGGACATGCATCGTGAATAAGTATCGTATAAGTATGAATTACAAATAAGGATTCGATGTACAATGAATTCCAACGTATGAACATGTATGAATATGTAGATGGCGAATTTAAAGAAATACGAATTTTATTTATGATCCAAGTCTCGGATTTTACAACGAAAAGACGACTACAATAATACAAGATTTCCAAAAATAGCATTACAAGGCGAGCTTTCTAATTATGGAAAGTATGAAAAAGCAGGGCGTTACAAGGATACTCATCAGTTCATAATACCTCATTAGACACTTGGCATGATCTAGTGATCCTTTGATCACTATAAATAGCCATGTTCAAGCTCACTTTCAACTTGCTCATTTCAAAAATTCTTTCTCTCTATCTTGGAGCTTGTTTCCAACTGATTTGAAACCTCATATCTTGAGTTCTGGAAGTGTTCAACACAAGTAAGTGCTCTTCCTAGTTCTTTTATTATTAATCCCTTGCGATTCGACCTTCTGATTACCACGTTTAGTAGGCGAAATGACGAGTCAAAGTTTTACGAATTAAATGTCGAAAATGCATAAAAATGCATTTTACGACGAATGTGTTTTTTTATTATTAAAACTGAAAGTTTTGACACCAAATCAGTTTTATAATATTGTTAGACATGTCCCAACATGTCTAACTCATCATTTCTAATTTAGTGCTTATTTCTTAGTCGTAAGTCAAGCGGTATGACTACCGCTTTGACTTTCGAATCTCACCCGTTTGGTCAATCTTAGGATTCGACCAAGCGCATTTTTATGGCCATAGTAATATAAGGAATAACCCTCTGAGGTTATACCTTATGGTCATATCGTTTGGTTAGTTATATGACAAGTCAATTTTATGTTCTTTTAAATTTCTGAAAACGCCCTTTTGGCGCATAAAATGGTTTTAAGTATATAAGACCAATGTTTTGACATCTAAACTGATATTGCAACATAAATGAACTTTTTTGACATATTAGACTCTTCATAGGACTTTTTTAACCATCCAAACCCGTAGTTACGCTTACGACCCGTTAAAGTGGTGTAAACCACTTTAACAAGTCGTAACGAGTCAAAGCACTTAGGAATTCTTTCTAATCAGAATGTAAGGTTTATAAACTACGAGACCCTTTACTCGTTTGGTATTATAAACATCATTTTATCCGATCTCCCGTTCAAAGTCTCGATACACTAACATAGTATTCCGATACATTAGGACACACTTGAGCTTTGTTTATTCCATTGAACAAGGACATCTACGCAATCCAAGTGAGTACATTTTACGTTTTCTAAATGTTTTGGGGTGACTCATATGTGCTAAACCATTTCAAGTGTTCAAAACAAAGTCTATGGTTTATATGTAACAATATGATTTCAATAATGTGGTAAACTTGTTGGTGCGTATCCATAACACGAATGACATTCATTAGCTTTGGCCGAACCGACTAGTAGTATGTTATGGTACCATAGGACTGACAATCCCGTTACCAGATTTCCCGCGGTTTATGGGGAAGTTTGGGGAACGACAGAAACTGTATTTTTAACAAACCCTTTGGTGGGTTGTTACTCGATTTAAAGAGACCCTTTGGTGGTCTAGACGAGTCATCACAGGTTTGAATGTATTCACCAAAACGACCAAAGTTTTCACAATTAAAACACGGATGATTTGTTTATATAAAACAAGGACGATTGGTTTATAACATGGACGATTGGTTTATAACACGGAAGATTGGTTTATGGTAAGTGATTTAGATAACGAAACGGGTGTAATATGATAAGAGCATGGTGGATACGCCGTTGGTACTTCCTATATATAAATGCTCTTATTGTATTACATATCGTAGCGTTATCCAAATCACTTGGACAAATAGTTTTAAACAAGTCACGCAGCGATTTTCAATTAAAGATATAACCATACAAAATTTTTTTTATTATTTACACAACTTTGCAAAGCAAACATTTTTGTCAAGGTTCAAGGCTACAAGAATTTACTTATTAAATCAACTTGCGAAGTTGATTAGAACTTTTTCAGCACAAAACTAGTAGTCATGAACTTGACCACAAAACCTATGTATTCACCAGCATTCATTTGTTGACCGTCTTTTTCACATATTGTGTGATGATTATGAACGCATGCTACACATATGATGGACTCAGGTCTTAGTTTACCTTAAAATTTAAAGACAATTGTTGTGTTTTATTTGTATTTCCAAAGAACAATATAATTCATTAATTTAATAAAACAAAACCTTATCTATCATATGTTGTGAAACAATTTCCTGTAACGTGACTCGCCGATATTTCTGTCGCGGTTTATTGTATTACGCAGTCGGGGTTATAGTTGCCATTTTTTATTAGTAGACTATGGATTCTTGAGGAAAAGCACATTTGAATTGGATGAAGACGAATATTCATAATTCGTAAGTTTTGATTATACAGTTCTACTAAGACGTATCATGAATTGTTTAAAATTGAAGGAAGGAAAATAAAATAAAATTTAAAAGAAAAATAAAAAAAAATGTATCAATCACAAAAGAGAATAAAATCCTACTCCGTGGATACACACAAAAGAAGAATGAACTAAAATTGAAACAAAGAAGAAAATAAGAAATAAATGGAAAGGTAAAAAGAAATGATACGAGTAACAAACAGAAAGTTTTAAAGCAAAAGGAATCAAAATAAGAAAAAGACAAAAACTACAGACGTCACGGGACGCCTCGCCGTCACACGTCAACGTCAATCGCCACTTGGTTTTGCCAGGTGTCAATCTCTGCTGCCGCGTGCCATGTAGTCAATAGATGTTAATCGACGGTAAAATCTTTCTGTCTTTAGCTTGTCTTTAGCTCGTGAGGTATTGTGGGACTTGGGTTGGGTTTGGGTTTGGGCATTTGTTGACACGTGGAATGGGAGCCCTCCATCGCCTGGTTACGTATCTGTGGGGTATGGCGGGGCGTGGGTTGGGTGCACCGCGTGGCAGAAGATTTAGAAAAAAAAAACAAAAAATTTATAAAAAATCACACAACATTTATAAAAAAAAACCTACAACTTCATTAAAATTTTAAAAATTACATAATCCTAAAAATTACATAATTTCTTAAAATTACAAAATAACAAACCTAGAGCGTTAAATAAATTTCAAAAAGGTCGATCTTGTCGAACGTCTTTCGCTCCTTGCCTCGAAACTCTATGTTCACCACCGCCACACGGTCCTCGTGGCTTAACTCGCCGCTCGGAACGGCTTCGTAGTAAGCCTTGAAACGCTCGAGCTTGGGCCGTAGCTCGCGCCATTTATGTTGGCACGCGTTGAGGTTGTGGCGGTCGTTACCGACGTTATGTCGGTAGGCCGCGAATGCTTTCGGCCAATATTTTGTTTGGCCCGGTGGCCGCCCCTTCATAGCGTCAACGACGCTAGTGTCGAGTGGCATTTCTTCTTCATGGGTCCAGGATGCCATAGCGGGTTCGTGGGATGGGGGGACCAGTGGGTTAGCGGGTTCGAGAGAAGTGGGTAGCCGGTGGGGTTGGGTTCGTGGGATGGGGGGACCAGTGGGTTGGGGGTTACAATATATAGGGGATGTTGGGAGCCCCGGGTGGCGGTTTGGTTTTCCCCAAACCGTTTGAATTTGAAATTCAAAATTTGAAAAGTCCGCTTGACGTGGCGGGGTGAGCGAATGGGAGGCAACCAGCTAGCATGGTCATACCGCCCCACGCCCGGCTTGAAAGCCAAGCCCAAAGGCCACGCCCCAACCCAACCACACCTAGGGTGGTGGCTTGGGCGTTTTCCCCCAACCCAAGCCCCATACCCCATGGCCTTAATTTAAGTTAAAATAAATTAGCCAATCATCCGCAGACCAATTGGTGGTTTGGGGTAGGTGGGAAGGTTTAACCCATTTATGTGGGGTTCCTGTCCGAGAGATATTAGGGTCGAATCTTGCGAAGGGCGAACTGTGGCACCGGTTCAAACTGACAATAACATGCCAACCGCAGGATTCCTACTCGCAACATGGGTGATCAAAGGTCAAATGCCTAACCGGATGATCTAGCCGTTAAAAAAAATTCTTTTTTAATGGCAAATTTCATTTTTATTAAAGGAGCAACTTTGAACGATTGTACATTAAATTAAGTGTTCTTATAAAATCTTTGCACTCTCTAGATTAATAAAAGAATTGAGAATATTAGAAGTATAAGTTTTTTTAACGGAAAAGCTTACTTTTATCTTATATTATACCAATTAATTAAATAATTTTTTTTTGTCCAGATTTGAACGTGTAGTGGGTTATCTTCACATTGACATTAGAAGTTATAAGTGTTTCTATCACGATAGTGTACTCTATGACTAAAAGTTTAAGAGTTTAAACCCGAGAGGGTACATATTATAGTGTATTTATTCTGGAATTTTTTTATTAAATTATAACTATTAGAAATGTTACAATTTGGAAATAAATAAATATTTATTAATGTTCATAAACAAATCTCGAACGTATAAATATAATTATTTCAAAATTCAAAGGACATCTAAGGCCGTGTGTCGTCGAATGCTGCCTCACGCCACATCAGCCGACTAGGACGGTAAACACCGTGTCGCACTGTTGTGCCTCCCATCACTATTGGGATGGCGGGTGAAGGAGGAAGGTGGTGGGACCATTCTCTCTTCACCAATCAGATTTTACCTTTTTTTTGTTTTTTCTTTAATTTTATTTCTATATTTATTCCATTATAAGTAGTTATTAAGTGGTTTAGCTGTTCTTTGCTTACATGTCACCTGAAAGTTTTTGGGTGAGTTAGTTATTACACAACACTTAGTTTAAGTGGTATATTTCACAACAAAAGACTAGGAGTTTAAATTTATAACTAAAGGTTGAGAATTTAAATCCTATAAAATTGTACTGAAGTATTTATCATCTAAAATCTAAAAATTGTATTAAAAAAATGTCTCAAGAATTTACAATTTTATTAGACTGCTCTGGGATTTTATTTGAAAACTATGTTGATTAATATACAATTAAACCAGAATAAACATCAAGAGTCCCAAATAGATTTAAATGGAGATATAAATCATTGTAGGATACATAAGTTTATGTGTTTTTTTTGGACGGCTAGATCATTCGGTTAGGCCTTTGGCCTTTGATCACACAGGTCACGAGTAGAAATTCTGCGGTTGTAATATTATTGACAGTTTGAACCGGTGCCATAGTTCACCCCCCGCAGGATTCGACTCTAAGACCTGCCGAGTTGAAACCTCACATAAGCGGGTAGACCTCCAAACCAATTGATCTACGGATCATTGGCATATAGTTATGTGTTATTTTGTATTATAACCCTGTAAGTGTGCACCAGTCATATTATAGTTTTAAATGTTATATTAACAATCACTAATATATATACCTCACAATTATATGTTATAATTACTTTGATCTTACAACATAAACGATTATATTATAAAACTAATAATACGGATTGAATAAAATATTTAATAATGAAGATTTATGAATTATAAAAGAGATCGGTGAAAAAGCGAATAAAGAAAAATTATTGGTGAAAATAAAAAAAAAGTCGGATAACATAATGTTAGGCTCATTAACACGTGACGCCCCAAGATACTCATTTATTATGAGACGTGGTGGTTATGTATGTAACATGGTTCACGAGGATTGAATTTTAATGCCTTGAGAATGGTCCTAACTCCTAACTACGTTCGTCATGTTAGCTTCTCCCTTGTAACGATTAGAGCAAACAAAAAGTATTCGAATTTTATATGTAAAAAATATCTTTCTGAATATAGCAGTTGTATTAAAGAGAGATTAATGCTATCAATTTCCACAAGGGTATCGAATGCCCTTTCTAATTGTTGAAATCTAACTTATAATAAAAAAAAAAAAAAGAGAAAAATGCAATTTGCGTCCCTGTGGTATGTGCCAAACATCAACCTGAGCCCCTAAATGCAAATTTTGGTTTTTTGAGCCCCTGACCTTATAAATTCATAACAGTTTGAGTCCTTCTGTCACACTGCCGTTTGTTTGACTATTTGACCCAGGGGTAAGACCGTCTTTTTGCATATATTCATAACACTTTGAGTCCCTGTGGTATGAGTGAAACATCAACCTGAGCCCCTAAATTCTTTTCTTGCTTTTTTTCTCAATTTTTTTTACTAAATAATACAAACACCATGAATAACCCCTCTACTACTTCTCTCTCTCTCTAATTATCCTACCACCAGCAACTACCCCCATCACCAGCATAATCCACCTGCCACCACCACCACCACCACTTCACCTAAACTTCATCGGATCAAGCTGTTGTCCATGATCAGCCTCACTGTAAACAACATATGGCAGGTAAAATGGTCATGTACTAACAAGGGTTAAATACTAAAGTGATTCTAACAAAGATCAAGCTGTTGTCCATGATCAGCCTCACTGTGTAACATTCAAATTTCAACTCTTCTAAATGGTCCTAACACATGACGTTTATAATTTGTGTTTGCTTATTTGGTATGTCATGAAAACAAAAATTTGTGTTTGCATTTGTGAAGTACACAGTATACTGGATTGATATGACAACAAAATTACATCTACTACATATACCCGTTAAAGAAAATTACACATGACACCAGGTATTTAAACTTAACATATTTCTCTGTTTGTTCTTTACACTTGTATTTGTTAATTGTTACTTTTCTTGTTTCCATCCAACACGTATTGATACAATACGGTTTGAAAAGGAAACAGAGCAAACAATAATCAAAACAGAGCAAACAATCTTAAAGCTGAAAAGGAAACTCTATAACAAGTTATTGCACCAACTAACTACAATGAGCAATTATGCAATAATTGAATATTACACTTAATGAACTCATCAAAGTTCACACTTCACACAGTAATCTACAATTATCTACAGCTCAAGAACAAAAAAACTGGAACCTAACAACTACACACCGACAGATGCCAAATCGAACTAATCAATAATAGATTTTCAACATTAGCATTATCATTATCAATAGCATTAGCAATAGCAGTTAATATGTATACCTGTCCAGGTGTTAACGGTCCAGAAACCACCATTTTCGTTGCAGAAAATTAAATTCAAATTGAGAAATCGGCAATGGCACTAACAGAGACTCGAATTCAAATCAAGTCAAGTGACGATGCATAAGCGCATCGATGATTGGATGGAGCAAGAGGCAGTGGTATAAATCTGAGTAACTGTATTAAAGGAAGTGTGGAGAGAGAGAGAGAAAGAGGATAATGAACCCTAACTACTACTGCTGGTAGTAGAGAAGAAGGAGAGATGCAACAAGAGAAGAAAGATAGGAGAAATTGGGGTTTTTAGAAGGGAAGAGATGACAAAAGACGGTCTTACCCCTGGGTCAAACAGTCAAACAAACGGCAGTGTGACAGAAGGACTCAAAGTGTTATGAATTTATAAGGTCAGGGGCTCAAAAAACCAAAATTTGCATTTAGGGGCTCAGGTTGATGTTTGGCACATACCACAGGGACGCAAATTGCATTTTTCTCAATCTAACTAATAATAAAAAAAACTCTAAATAATGTCACATGTCATTTTTTCCTTCAACCTTATAAATTTTATTCATATTTTTTTAATAAATTTCTTTTAATATTAATATTAATTAATAACCAATATACAAATATCACTTATTTTTATCCTTAACTTTATCTAAAATTAATAAATAACTTCAATTTTGCAATTTAGATCCTTTGTTTTTTACTTTTAACCCAAAGTTTTTCATCTTTTGCAATTTAATCCAAACTTTTTTTTATTTTCAATTTTGGTCCACCATACTTTTCATATTTCCCAAGTTTTTCGTTTCGTTCTAACTTTTGTGATTTAACGCACCGCAACGTGCGTGTGGGATTCAACATTTTTTCGTATATTTTTTTCCCGTTTTACTGGCCCGTCACATCACATCTATTTTTCTACGTTTGACAAGTTTGTCCAACACACAGGTCCTAGATTGATTTAGTTATTTTTTTCTATGTTTTACGTTTCGGTTTAATTTCTCAGCAACGAACGTTCGTGATTCAAAGATTTTACGTCTGCTTTTCGCTCGGCGTTATTTTTTCCCTTTTTATTTATTGTGTTTTTACGAGCTTTTCCGGTGTTGGTGGTCGCTGACAATGGTATAGTATTGCTACTACTTAACAAAGTTTTATGACAACCGCTGCAACGCAGGGGCTTAATACTAGCAAAACTATAAAAGTATGGTTGAAATTACAACCATATTCGATCTAATTATTACATATAGAGTAAATTACGATTTTGGTCCATGTGCTTATATCACTATTACCCTATTAGCCTAAAATAGAATTTTTTAACATTTGTACCCCTAACGTCTCTGTAACTAACTATTTTTGCCCCTGAGTCTAACTCAGCCCATTACCCTGGTTAATTAATTGTCACATGCTTCTCACATGATGGGCATATAAGTAAATTCACCTCCCCACTTTACCTCCTTTATAAACAAAACGCTTGACTTTTTTTTCTATTACTTCATCTTCTTCACCTATTCCCTCTAAAACCCTAATTTGACAATGGTGATCTGCAGATGTGGCTTATTGGTTACACTGATTTTGAATTAATTGATTTGAATATGTTAAGGTAGCAATAAGCTTGCATATTTACATTGTTTGGAAACACACGAACTGGAATTGGATGTTGGAATCACACACCAAATATCTTATCAATCATCGAATCAATAGGCGGAATTGACCGTGAACTCTAATCGAATAAATTGCCGGTTGTGGTTGACGATAATCAGACCGTGAATGTCACACCCCAACCGATGGCAGAATAATCGGGGCATGGCACTGAGCGAAACAGATTGTCCAGGAGTTTCCATAACAATTATCATCACTATTTAGTTTAAATTAACACGTCTCATACCGTGTCCCAAATAACAAACAAATTATTACAGATAGCAACTAGTCAAATATTATGTTCCGACAACTCAGATTTAAATAAGACACATAAATATTGTTTAAATGCTCCTAAAGACCCAGCCTGATAAGATCTACAGACAACTATGCTCTAGTTGCTCTTTCCTGACAGACAACTATTTGTTGGGGGCCTCTAGAGCTTTATTCTAGCTCGCTTTCCTAGCAAGCAAACATCTTAAAGACCTGTCACATACGTTAAAATAAAGTCAATACATATAATGTAAAGGTGAGCATACAAGTTTGATAATAGCATATAGAGTTCGAAATAGTTTACGCATAACCAGCACGTACATAGAGGAAAACGAAGCATGTTAATTATCGACATGGACCCATCGATACCAATGACTGCGGGTTGACCGTCCGAGACGGTTCGCAATTCATGATTACCACTGTAATCCATGCAAGTAATTGTCCTTAACAACCCCCGTGTGAACGAGTGCTGAGTCCAAACTATAGTACTACGTCGTTAAGGCAGGTAGACAGCATTCCACGTGTAAACACAATCAACAAGCATTCATTTAGTCACGTAATACATGCGATTCGGTTAGCGTTCAAACAGTTGAGTAGTGTGTTCGATAGTGATTTTGATAAGTAACGTATGTAACACCCAAAAGTGCTAAAAGCAAAAAGGGATCGAGTATACTCACTGACGGGTGGTCCTTTGGACAACCCTTAAGCACGTTAAAAGATGAAATAATCTTCCATTTAACCGTGTAATTATCTTGAATTAGATAACTACTACGCTTATGTTTCAGGTACGATTTAGGAGCTAAAAGATGGATAAAAGGCAGTTTTGGAGGCTTTGGTGGAGAATGGGTCGAGAGGAGAACAAAAGAAAGAACAAAGAAGTCAAAGCAGCTGAGTACCGTAAATTACGGTTCTACCGTAATTTACGGTAGACCTGATTTCCATTTTATCACCACCGTAACACAGACTGTTGGAGCCGTAACAGATTGATGTCCACCGTAAATTACGGTGGAGCCGTAATTTACGGTGGAGCCTGCGAGGAAAAAATGTAACTGCCATCATATAATCGGTTTTTGAGTGTCTTTTGACATTATCTCATCATTGGACGGTTCTTGGACAGCATAGGGGCGATTTTTGGCTTGTGGCTTGGTTTGTGAACAATTTTTATCATTCGGTTTGTTTTCTTGATTCGTATGAACAATAGTTTGATGTTGATT
The DNA here is from genome assembly GCF_002127325.2 of Helianthus annuus. Classification (NCBI taxonomy): domain Eukaryota; kingdom Viridiplantae; phylum Streptophyta; class Magnoliopsida; order Asterales; family Asteraceae; genus Helianthus; species Helianthus annuus. The sequence goes on along the minus strand of NC_035444.2, from coordinate 82,336,845 downwards.
ATGATTCACCGAGCCATGTCCGGCTAAACTCTTCGGTGATCATCTTAGGTGAATGTTTCTTGAACTTTTGTGTGTTTAATTTCTGCATTTCTAGAATGATAACTTGCGTTGCTTGATTGTCATGGTGTATGTTTGATTGTTTGTAGTGTGTTAATCAATATTGCAATTTCTAGTCTTAATCGTACGTTCTTGGTGCCGTTGGCAATCGAGATATCACGGGAAGGGTTAGGGTTGGTTATTGATTAATAGGTCATCGGGAAACAACCTCGCATTTATCTAATCCGAGTACTTTGTTCCCTTTTATCACTTCAATCATATATACACGAGTTATGTCTATGTAACTCTTTCTAGTGGAATTACACACAACTGTTTAAAGAAATTGAAACCTAAGGTGATCATTGTTCTCTCCTAATTGTTTACAACCAACTTTGATTTGAATTAGTTCTTAATTTAGTTTTCTAAAACAACAATCCAAACTCTTGAATTTTAATTTTCTGCAATTTAGTCTAATAATTAGTTTAAGTGCAAAGCTATATAATCGACACATCTTCCACATACTCCCTGAGTTCGATACCCTACTACCACTAACTACAGTTGTTTGGGGATTAAATTTGCGTGACCCACGACAATCACGTCAAATTTTGGCGCCGTTGCCGGGGAGTAGTGCGCAACGTGTGTTAGTTTAATAGTTTTGTTTGTTATTTTCGGGTTTACGCTGGTTGTGTTTAGTGTGCAGGTACTTCAGGTGTATGCATACTAGAGGCTCTCACAGGTCATCACCGCTATCGTTTGATCCGGAAATTGAAAGAACGCTACGACAAAACCGAGTTTTAGTGCGAGAAAACAAAATCATTGGTTCACCCACTTCACCCATTACACCGAGAAACATAATGGCTGATTCTCAAATTCCACCTACAACCAGTCAAACAACCTCATCCTTTATACCTACTTCCACCCAACCATCACCAAACACTACATTACCTAATACCACCGCTGAATTTACACCATCCAATGTTACCCAACCAATCACCACTCAAACTGAGCCTACCATCACCTACGATCCATCCACCACAATCCCACCATTATCACACTTCTTTCCCCCAACTACGGGTCAATCATCATCCACCTTCACAATTGCACCCAATTCAACTATCGTGCATACTACTTCATCTTTTAGACCACAACAACAACAACCGGGCTTTCAGTATTCGACCATCCCATTTGGGCAGACCTCGGGAATTCAAGGAGATGGTTATGATGAGGGATTTGAAGATTATGAGGGTTATGAAGATGATGGGTACGGTTATGGAGGTTATGGTGATCAAGTGGAGTTTGGGTATTTGCAAAGTCAATCTTAAGGGATGGCAAGTGTTGGTGGAATGCCACAACAACAAATTATACCACAACACATTCGGCCAAGACCACAAGGGCCACCAATCCAACAACCCATTCCATTGCAACAAGTTAGGCCACAACATGTACACCCACAATTTCAAAGGCCGAATCAATACCCACCGATGCCCCAACAACCAATTGCACCACAAGGGCCTATACCAAGACCAATGGGTCCTATTCGTCCAAGGGGTCGATTGGGTGTTCCAAGAAGGCATCTTAGAGAACAAGCAAGGGGAATAGAGGCACATTTCAGGCCAATCATTACTCAAAACCCTTCACCGGTGGTTATCCCTCACAACAACCAAGGGAGAACTTTTGAAGTAAGAACAAACTCGTTGCAAAGTTTACAGAAGTACAAAGGGTTAGCAACGGAGGAGCCGTATTTCCATCTAGAGGCCTATGACTCAATTTGCAACACTTTTGGGAGTCAAGGTTTTTCGGCCGATGAAGTCAAGTTGGTCTTATTTCAGTTTTCTTTGGAGGATAAGGCAAAGAAATGGTTCTATACATTACTTTCGGCATCAATATATACATGGGGGGAGATGCAACAAACCTTTTTGGATGAATTCTACACCGCCCAAAAGACCAATGATGCGCGGAAGGGATTGAGAAGCTTTCAACAACAACACGGTGAGATGTTCCATGAGGCGTTTGAGCGTTTTAACATGATGATTAAAAATTGCCCTCATCATGGAATTGAGTTATGGGAGTTGATGAACGCCTTTCATGAGGGGTTGAGTGCCGAAGACGCACGTGATCTAATGTCTATCACCGGAGGGACGTTTGGAACGAACTATGAGAATGAAGATTGGGAGTTTTTGGAAAGCATGGCAACTACATCAAAAAGGAAGGCCCAAGCTTCAAGAAGAGCCCGACCAACCACTAACCGACCACAAGTGCACGCCATAGATGATGGTAATGTTCAAACCACTAACCAAATATATAATGTTTGTGCTTTGTGTAATGAAATAGGTCATGCGGCTGAGAATTGCCAAGGAATGTTGGAAGGGCAATATGAGGAAGTCCATGCGGTTCAAGGTCAAGGTCAAGGAGGAGGTGGTAGGAACTACAACAACATGAATTCTAATACCTACCACCCCGGATTGAGGAATCACCCGAACTTTAGATATGGGAACCCGGCAAATCAAGCGAACCCAAATTTTCAAGGTAGCCAAGGTAATTTTGGTTCACGGCCATCTTACAATAATCAAGGTGGATACCGAGGCGGAAATAACCAAGGGTATCAAAAACAATACCAAACGGGTCAAGAACAAGGGGGGCTTTCGGGTGGAAACGAGGTGATGGAGATGCTAAAGAGCATGCAAATGGAGATGCAAAAACGGAACCAACTAGACGAAGTGCGAATGCAAAAAGATGAGGTTCGTGATAAAAGCATCCAATCACTAACAACCCAAATGGGTCAATTAGCAACCGATGTGGCGGAATTGAAGAAAGGTAAGGGTCAACTTCCAAGCGACACTAAGGTAAACCCTTCACATGGTTCGTCACGAGGTAACGTTAATATTAACCATGTTAGTGTTCTAAGAAGTGGGAAAGAGTTTAAGGCCAATTTGTCACCCGAATTGGTCGAGGGGGTGGTTGAGGACATCACGGGAATGGAAAGTGATGATGAACTTTCACCGGTTAAACCAAAAGAAACAATTATTAAAAAACCGGGTTTGGGTGAAAGTGAAAAGAATGAAAAAGTTGAGGGTGAACCGAGTCAAGTTCCATTTCCATCGGCCCTACTTGACCCGGGAAAGAAAAATTTTATTGTGTCAAGAGGTCCTCAAAAGGAGGAGATGTGGGATATGTTCAAACAAGTTAAAATAAATCTCCCACTCCTTGATGCAATAAAACAAGTCCCCGCTTATGCAAAATTCTTAAAAGAATTATGTACACAAAAAAGGCAAAACAAGAAAAAAGTGCCTAAGCGGGTGGATTTAACCGGGCAAGTGAGTGCGGTGTTGAATGGGGAGCTTCCTCCTAAGCTCCAAGATCCGGGCACGCCATTGATTAATGTGCAAGTGGGTAATTTTCAAATGGCTAAGGCGTTGCTAGATCTCGGAGCCGGAGTTAGCATTTTACCGGGGGGCTTATACGACCAATATGACTTTGGTCCATTAGCAAGGGTGGAGACGACGGTTGTTTTGGCCGATTTGTCTCATAAGTTGCCTCGGGGTATGGTTCAAAATGTTATTGTAAAAATTGATGAGTTTTATTACCCGGTGGACTTCTTAGTGTTGGATTACTCATCGGCGGACCCTAAACAACAACAAAACATAATTTTGGGTCGGCCATTTTTAAGCACCGCACATGCTATTATCGATTGTAGATTTGGTACAGTTGATATGGCATTTGGAAACAGAAAAATGCGTTTGAATGTTTTTACTAACAATTCTAATGCTAACGGTGTTGATGAGTGTTTCATGGCAGACATAGTAGATGGATGCAACCCGCATGAGTATGAGGAGGATGGTTTGGATATTTGCCTGTGTGACTTTTCTGAACAGGTACATGCTTATGCACTACGGGTTGAAGAGGAAGCACAAGATGCTATGGCAATGAAAGAAGGTAGACCACCGTGGACCCATCAATTCGAGGGTCTACCGGCGGAAATTGATTCGGGTACAAAACCATCATTGGATGAACCACCAAAGTTGGAGCTCAAGGACTTGCCTAGCCATTTGAAGTACGTATTTTTAGGGGATAATGACACTTTACCGGTCATTATTGCCTCTAATTTGGAATTGGCACAAGAGCAAGCATTGATGGAGGTGTTAAAAGCAAACAAGGGTGCTATTGGATGGACGATTGCCGACCTCAAAGGAATTAGTCCATCCATCGTCATGCATAAAATTATCACAACCGAGGATGCCAAACCGACACGAGAAGCTCAAAGGCGGTTGAACCCGAACCTAAGGGAGGTAGTAAAAAAAGAGGTAATTAAATGGTTGGATGCGGGAATCATCTATCCGATTTCGGATAGTGCTTGGGTGAGTCCCACCCAAGTTGTGCCTAAGAAGGCCGGCATTCAAGTAGTCAAGGATGAAAGTGGTGAACAAATTGCCACCCGACCGGTTACCGGGTGGCGGGTGTGTATTGACTACCGGAAATTGAATGCCGCCACTTCTAAGGACCATTTCCCGCTACCTTTTATTGACCAAATTATTGAAAAATTGTCGGGTCAAAAATATTATTGCTTCTTAGATGGGTATTAGGGTTATAATCAAATTGCCATACACCCGGATGACCAACACAAGACCACCTTCACATGTCCATATGGCACCTTTGCCTTTAGGCGAATGCCATTTGGTTTGTGTAATGCTCCGGCAACTTTTCAACGATGTATGATGAGTATTTTCTCGGACATGGTTGGAGAGTCGCTCGAAGTATTCATGGATGACTTCTCCATTTTTGGCACTACTTTTGATGCTTGTCTCAACGAATTGCAAAAGGTTTTGAAAAGGTGCGTTGAGAAAAATTTAGTGCTAAGTTGGGAGAAAAGTCATTTCATGGTGCAAGAGGGCATTGTGTTGGGACATGTGATTTCGGAAAGAGGGATGGAGGTGGATAAGGCAAAGATACGGGTAATATCATCTTTGCCACCTCCTAAAAATGTTAAGGGTATACGGTCATTCTTGGGACACGCGGGTTTTTATCGACGCTTCATTAAGGGTTTTAGTGTTATCACCAAACCCTTATGCAATTTGTTATTAAAAGATGTCCCGTTTGATTTTACTAACGAGTGTATGCAAGCTTTCACTGTTTTGAAGGAACACTTGGTCAAGGCGCCTATCTTGCAACCACCCGATTGGTCAAAACCGTTCGAGATAATGTGTGATGCAAGCGATACCACTATTGGTGCAGTTTTGGGTCAACGGGTTGACAAGAAGCCGGTGGTTATTTACTATGCAAGCAAAACTTTATCCGAAGCGCAACTTAATTACACCACAACCGAGAAGGAATTACTAGCGGTGGTGTATGCTTTGGATAAATTTCGTTCGTATATTTGGGGAAGCAAGGTAGTGGTTTATTCGGATCATAGTGCGGTTCGGTATTTAATGGAGAAAAAGGATGCGAAGCCGCGTTTGATTCGGTGGGTCTTATTGTTACAAGAGTTTGATCTAGAGATCCGAGACAAGAAGGGAAGTGAGAATGTAGTTGCGGATCATTTGTCTAGGATTCCGGTGGAGGGGACCGATGATGTAAGTGAAATCAATGAAAGTTTCCCCGATGAGCAACTCTTAGCCGTTTCCACCTTCGTTGCACCGTGGTACGCTCATTACGTTAATTATTTGGCCACGGGTGCCATTCCAACTCATTGGACCAAAAAGCGTCGTCAACAATTTATGGTCCAAGTGAGGCAATACATTTGGGATGAGCCGGATCTCTTCAAGATCGGACCGGATCAAGTTATACGGAGGTGTGTGCCCGAGACGGAAGTGTTGGAAATCTTAACTCATGCCCATTCGTCCGCTTGCGGGGGTCACTTTAGTGGGCATAAAACCGGTTACCGGGTACTATCTTGTGGGTTTTATTGGCCCACTATTTTCAAGGATGCAATTGAGTTCGCCCGGAATTGTGTAAATTGCCAAAAGATGGGTAGCATATCGAAGAGGGATGAGATGCCACTACAACCAATCTTGGTTGTAGAGATATTTGATGTATGGGGAATAGATTTTATGGGTCCGTTTCCGAATTCGAATGGTTTTCTTTATATTCTTGTGGCGGTGGATTATGTCTCGAAGTGGATTGAGGCTATTGCAACACGAACAAACGACCATTCGGTTGTTTGTAAATTTGTTCAATCCAACATCTTCTCTCGCTTTGGAATTCCGCGGGTTATTATAAGCGATGGTGGTTCACATTTCAAGAACTTTAACTTCGGAAAATTATTGAAGAGGTATAGCGTGAACCACCGAGTCGCCACCCCTTACCATCCGCAAACGAGTGGACAAGTCGAAGTGTCCAACCGTCAAATCAAGGAGATCCTCATGAAGACGGTAAGAACGGATAGAAAGGATTGGTCAAGCAAGTTGGATGATGCTTTGTGGGCGTACCGTACGGCCTACAAGACTCCGATTGGCACAACACCTTACCGGATGGTGTATGGTAAGGGTTGTCACTTGCCAATGGAGTTGGCGCATCGGGCACATTGGGCGATCAAGACGGTCAACGCGGATTACGATGAGGCGGGTAAGTTGAGAAAGTTACAATTGAGCGAGATAGAAGAGATTCGAGATGAGGCGTACGAATGTGCATCGGCTTATAAGGATAAGCTAAAGAAAGTACATGATGCGAAATTGCGCAAGAAAACGTTCGAAGTGGGGCAGAAGGTTTGGTTGTACAACTCACGATTGAAAATGTTCGCGGGCAAGCTTAAAAGCAAATGGATGGGTCCGTATGTTATTCGAAGAGTTGGGCGATTTGGTGATGTGGACATCCAAGATGAGCAAACGTTGAAACAACAAACGGTGAACGGTCATCGCTTGAAGCCGTACTTGGAAGGAAATGACATCAACAACTTGGAGCTTGACAAAGCGGGCTACATCTTACGCCCGGTCGAGGAGGAACAACCATGAGAGGCCCAGGTTTGGTGGTAGTGTACATAGTAGTTTAGTTTTGTTTTGTTTTGTACATTTGCGCAATTGCCTTAGTTCCTAGAAGTCCGTGTTCGAAACAAGTGTGGGGATGTTCGGGTCACGAATTGCTCTTACATTGTGTTGAGGACAACACGGGATTTTTGAGGGGGTAGGGTAATTTTTACAAGTTTTTGAAAAAAATTAAAAACATAAAAAAATCGAAAAACTTAAAAATCTAAAAAATTTTCTCATAAAACCTCAATTTTTTTACAACGAAAAGATGCCCAGCGTGTACCGTAATTTACGGTGCAGCCGTAAATTACGGTGGTCATTATCATTTTTTGGGACTTTTATGGTACAATCCTACTGAGTTACGGCATGGAATTAAAAGTTAGTGTTCACCGTAAATTACGGTAATACCGTAATTTACGGTGGTGGTTGAAATTGATGGGGATTTACGGTAGGAGTCTCCTGTGTTACGGTGCAAGAATGGACATTCAGGTCTCACCGTAATTTACGGTGAGACCGTAAATTACGGTACGCAAAATTTTTGTGTCGGTCGCTGGGGGTTCCGCTTCTATATATATAAAAAAATATATATAATAAAATCTAATAAACAAACCCTGGTCACGTGAATTATACCCCATCCACTCATTCTCTTTCACTCTCCATCACCATCTTCCTTCTCTCAAGACCCACATCCTCCATAGTTTCTTCCACCTTCCATTCTCATAAAACCTTCAATTCCAGTCCAAATCAAGTGGAATCTTGGTCTAAATTGACTAATTTTTCACAAGCTTTGTGATTGTGAGGAGAGATTTCAGAGAAAACGCAATTTTGGGGTCCGAATTTGAAACCCTAGTTTGAGATAATTTGGGGGTTTTGGGATTTTTGGTTTCACAAGCACTCTTCCGTCTTGAAACAAGGTATGAACGCTTACTTTGTTATATTATGGTGCTACATTGTGAAAAGTAAGGTGATTTAGGTTATGTGTTCTTGCCCACTTGCTTGTTGTTAAGATATGATTATGAAAGTGATTATTGAACATGGTTGATGGTTGTAGATGTAGGATTTGTGGTTAAAGTAGTGAACTTTTGGGATGCTCTACATTGTAGAGACACCATGCCCAATTTTTTTGAAAAATTCTTGATATATTTTTGGTTCACTAACATCTACAACCATGATAACAAGCAAGTGTGGGGAGGATTTTGAAAATAGGGTTTAATTTGGTGTTTGTTTTTTGTTGTTCGCCTCATGTGTGTAGGAAATGGCAAGGACCAAGGAAAAAGCGGGTTCAAGTTCATCTTCATCAAAAGGCAAGGGCAAGCAAAAGGAGCAACCATCAAAGAAGAGGCAATATATGGGTAGGGTTAGTGAAAGCGAAAGTGAAGGCGAAGAAGAAGAGATGGAGTTAGACCCGAGTGATAAGCCGGTGTGGAATTCGGGGTCGTTGGATGATCAAACCGAGATTTGGCAGCCAACCCTTTATAACGACTGCATGAACAAGTTGAAAAACAAAGCAGCCGCATTTATTTGTGAAAAAGAGGTTGATGAACCCCAGTTTGGCCAGTTCGGGGTGTTTGCTAAGTTTCGTGCTTTGGGCTGGGAAGGAGCGCTCAAGTGTTTTGACAAAGATAAGAGTAATCTGTTTATGACTGAGATTCAGGAGTGGATGGCAACACTTAAATGTCACAACTTCAACAAGCCATCACAAATGAAGTTGATCGGGATGGTACATGGGGTGCCAGTTGAGATGTCATTCGACACGCTGAAGAAGCTGGGAAAGTATCACAGTCTCCCGGCTAAGGAGTACATGATTCCCACGCTTGATGATTTATTGCTCAAACCAGAGAAGCACGTGAGATGGAACGACATGTTAGCGGATTTGTTTTTGCCCGGTAGGTACAGTGGTGTGTTATACCGGAAGAATTTGAAGATATAAGCCAAACTGTTGCATACAATCTGCCTACTTAATGTCATTCCAAGAAGAGGCGATAAAGAACAGGTGAGGTTTCCAGAGATACCTGTTTTGTATTCATTGATGCATGGATCCCCACGCTTTCCAATACGCTACCTGATTATGCACCATTTGTGGATATGCCGGAACAAATACGGAAGAGACATCGTCCCGTACTGTCGCATCATAACGGGTTTGATGAAACAGCAGAAGGCACTCACATCCGAAGACCGAGGTTTGACGAAAAGGCACCAGCCTTTTACTTTGGATAGGTTGGGAAACGTTTGGACATATACTCAGTCTGAACGTTATCACAAGTTGAAATCAGAGGGTCAACGGTGGAGGGCATTGAAATTGGGTGCAAGGGAGTTGTTACCGGGAGAGCCGGATGAGCCGGAAAGCGATGAAGAGTTGGTTCCTAGTGGGGACGAGGACTATGCGGACGAGCCGCAGGGTGGTGCAAATGTTGGTTTTGGGGTTTTTGGTGGTGGTCATGGTGGTACATTCTACGACTACGCGCAGCAACCGTATGAGCCGGGGTGGGCTTATAGTGGTTCAATGCAAGAGGTGATCGAGAGCCAACGCCCTCCGGCGTCCATTTTTGATACTTGGTCGGGGCCGGAGAGGACGTTGTATGATCAAAACACAAGGAATAGTGCAAGCATAGAGCGGTCGTTAAAACATAGCTTCGATCGCAATGAGTCATGGAACCGTACCCACGCATACTCTCGAGAGGTGGATGCTAATAACAGATATCATGATGATCAAATGAGGCGGATGCATGCGGATTGGCATGCCGGAAGGCCGGTTGTTGAAGATCCACAACATGTGGACTATGCTTCATTGCCGCCTTATGATGGTAGCATTTCTTATCCGACTCCACCACTCCACCATTCTCAGTGGCTTGACCCAAGGCGACAGGAGGGACCGCAACAACAAGAGGGGAGTAGCAGCGGCGCATTCGGATTTGGAGAGTGGAATGATATGATGTCATCCATCTTTGGACCTCCGGGACCGCGCTACTATTGATCAGGTGGTATTCTCTCTTGTGTATAGTTTGTATATATTTGTTGGTTTATGTTGATTATGGTTGGGAGGATGGGTGGTGATTAATCATGTGGTTGATTGTTGGGTTGGTGTTGGTTGGTGGTGTCGTGTTTAAAAAAAAAAAGAAAAACATAAAAAAAATATAAAATAAAAAAATACAAAAAGAAATTTGGGGTTTGAGAAAAGAAGCTTTTGTGGATGTTGAGTGGGTTAGTGATCAAAGCCTCCCAAAGCCATACATTAGGGTCAATGTATCCCAAGTGTGGGGATGGGGGGAATTTTTTTTGAAGATTTTTGAAAAATTTTAAGCCAAGCAAAATAATGTGAAATCTTGACGCCCTAATTTAACCCCAAGTTGATGCACCGGCAACCCTTGACACCTTTTGCATTCTTCGTGAGAGTTGTAACCACACGTGTACATAAATAACCTTTGATGAGAGTGGCTACGGGTGGGGGTGCGTTAGAACTTGTGCTTGAATGCGATTTGAATCCTTAGTTAAATATGAATGTAGAAAGGATAAGGGCATTAGGTATCCTCGTCGTTGGTGTGAGCGAGTGTGGGATTTGGGGGGTTGGACCTCATAAGTTATATATATGAGCATGGTAGTGAGAGGGGCGGGGGTTTGGTCATTTAGTTGCCCATTTTGTGCCTTTAAAGCTTATCATTTGTTTCCCCTAGCTACTTACTTGAAAATCTACCCAAATTTGACCCGGTCTTATAGTATTAGTGATAGAATTAGTAGTTTTGTGAGTTTGAGGTAGTTTTGGTTAATGTGTTATCGTATGATTGAAAAAAAAAAAGAAGAAAAAGAAAGAAAAAAAAAAGAGAAAGAGTTTCATTGTCTTGTATATAGTAGTGCATATTTGTTAGTTGGTTTTTGTGTTTGTAATAAAAAGACCGGGTCGAATTTTCGTTACTCATATATATTCCATTTCCTACCCTATACACCTAGCCACGTTACAACCTTGAAGTCCCTTTGATTTGCGTTCATGTTTGACCCATTTTAGGAGAATGATCGATTCAGGTACAAGCTTATGATTGTGCAACCACCCGTTTGCCTAGTGTGTGCCTAGCTTATGTTTGCTAGTTTTCACTTGTAGCCGAGAGGAGAGAATTTGAGAGGGGTGCATTGCTGGGGTGTTAAAAAGGGGTTGGTAAAGAAATTGCATGCTTTGTTTGGTTTGGTTTGATCACTTGTTTTGAAATCATGTTGATGAGTTGCTTGGGACAAGCAACGGTTAAGTGTGGGGATGTGACGGGTGGTCCTTTGGACAACCCTTAAGCACGTTAAAAGATGAAATAATCTTCCATTTAACCGTGTAATTATCTTGAATTAGATAACTACGACGCTTATGTTTCAGGTACGATTTAGGAGCTAAAAGATGGATAAAAGGCAGTTTTGGAGGCTTTGGTGGAGAATGGGTCGAGAGGAGAACAAAAGAAAGAACAAAGAAGTCAAAGCAGCTGAGTACCGTAAATTACGGTTCTACCGTAATTTACAGTAGACCTGATTTCCATTTTATCACCACCGTAACACAGACTGTTGGAGCCGTAACAGATTGATGTCCACCGTAAATTACGGTGGAGCCGTAATTTACGGTGGAGCCTGCGAGGAAAAAATGTAACTGCCATCATATAATCGGTTTTTGAGTGTCTTTTGACATTATCTCATCATTGGACGGTTCTTGGACAGCATAGGGGCGATTTTTGGCTTGTGGCTTGGTTTGTGAACAATTTTTATCATTCGGTTTGTTTTCTTGATTCGTATGAACAATAGTTTGATGTTGATGATGATTCACCGAGCCATGTCCGGCTAAACTCTTCGATGATCATCTTAGGTGAATGTTTCTTGAACTTTTGTGTGTTTAATTTCTGCATTTCTAGAATGATAACTTGCGTTGCTTGATTGTCATGGTGTATGTTTGATTGTTTGTAGTGTGTTAATCAATATTGCAATTTCTAGTCTTAATCGTACGTTCTTGGTGCCGTTGGCAATCGAGATATCACGGGAAGGGTTAGGGTTGGTTATTGATTAATAGGTCATCGGGAAACAACCTCGCATTTATCTAATCCGAGTACTTTGTTCCCTTTTATCACTTCAATCATATATACACGAGTTATGTCTATGTAACTCTTTCTAGTGGAATTACACACAACTGTTTAAAGAAACTGAAACCTAAGGTGATCATTGTTCTCTCCTAATTGTTTACAACCAACTTTGATTTGAATTAGTTCTTAATTTAGTTTTCTAAAACAACAATCCAAACTCTTGAATTTTAATTTTCTGCAATTTAGTCTAATAATTAGTTTAAGTGCAAAGCTATATAATCGACACATCTTCCACATACTCCCTGAGTTCGATACCCTACTACCACTAACTACAGTTGTTTGGGGATTAAATTTGCGTGACCCACGACAATCACGTCACTCACAGCGTTTGATTGATGGATTGAAGGGAGCGCTTGAGAGTAGGATTAGCCTGAACAGTTCGATAGCATAGCGATGAGCAACACGTAGAATGGAAACAAGTGTAAGTGGGTTGGACAGCCTGGTCGATCGAACAGTTGGTTCGATTGAGTGGGTTGTTCGTTCGGCTGGACAATCCGTTCGGACAGCCTGTTCGATCGGCCGATAGGCTCGATCGGTTGGACTGTTCGAGTGGATTGTTTCTTCCTTTGTGAAGAATGTGTTTGTGTATGATGGTTTGTCCTTTTGAAGTTTTCGTTGCAGTATTTGGGAACACTTAAGTGTTCTTACCTTTCAGGTCGATCGATCGAACGATCCGTTCGATCGGTCGGCATAACCGATCGGTTGGAACTTCAATAGTAGTCCTCATCAGGATGTCACTCGATCGAACAGCCTACTCGATCGAATAGCATGCTCGATTGGGTGGCATTCCTATACGACAAACGAATTGAAAATCGATTAAGTGTTGAAGCATAGTATCTCATGATCCGAGGAGTAATGTTGACGAACAGCTGTTCGATCGAACAGTACCTCGTTCAATACCATACTTCATGAAATTGTTAAGTTGTGGGGCCATATGCTAGCCGATCGGCTGGCCTGGTAGATCGGTTGGCATGTCCGATCGGTTGCGCTGTTCGTTCGAGCAGCCTAACCGTTCGGCCAGCATCCTGACCTGGTCCGCCTGTTCGTCTAACACTTGGCTGCTCTGATTATCTGGCGTTATATTGAGGTAGTTTGACAACGAGCTTAACCAGGGAACCTTCGTTCTTACTTGTTTCTCCTGCTCGGACAGGAATCACCCAAATCTGGTCAGGAACGGTTCGGAATGGCGGTTTGACGTTAAACCCGAAGTCGGTGAACCTCATGGGTAGAGTCCGAATCTTGAACCACTAATCCACTAGAATGATTGGTGAGTTGAATCAAGCTCCGTTTCTACCGGTTCGAAGGCATTGAGTGTAAAAGAGTTGAAAGAAAGTTGGAAATCCTTCTTTCAATCCTTCACAACATGTAAATGTTTAGATCTTTGGTAGATCTTAGCTTGTTTATGTGGAAATCGGTTAGATCCGAGCTATTCAGGGTGGATTGAAGCCAAAACATGATGTTCTTGAAGAACACCATGATGACATCATCCAAGAATGCTTAGATCTTGGTGATTTCACGGTTAGAAATCAAAAATTGAAAGATAAAAAGGTGTAGGAGCATGTTTTGATCAAGAAAGTACAAGATTTAGGATGGAAACTTATCGGAATCGGAAGAAATCTGAGAAAAGAAGGGGAGCACGAGCTGGTCGGTCAGAGCTTTCCAAAAGTGGTAAAGAGTGACAATGACAGCCCTATTTATAGGCTCCAAAAGAGGAAAGGGCTGGCCGATCGGCTGGCATCCCGATCGGACAGCCTGCTCGATCGGACAGTCCGTCCGATCGGCTGGGCCGTTCGATCGGCTGATAGCCTGATCGATCAACAGCCTGGTTCGAGTGTTCGGTGCGACGATTTTCGATATTTCGATTTCGATTGAAGGCGATACGAGTACGATAGAGTTTCCTATTCAAATTACTTTCAGTCCCAACTACTATATCTAACATGCAATCACCTATGCTTCACCCTATTCCTACGTTACCATTTGTCGTAATTCGATTTTGATTGCATTTGGTTTGAGTTTCGAGTTTCGATTCGAGTTTCGATTGATCACCACACAAAACATAAAGTAAACACGCACAGGTAACACATAAGGCACACACACACACACACGCATAACAACAACCCAAGTTTGCGTAATTCGAGATTCGAGTTCGATGATGGTTAGATCGGTTTGATTACTGATTAGTTAACTTTATCGCATTGTTACTTCCTACTATTCACTGTCGTAAATCGGTTCGCGTTAAAACATTCGATTACTTTGATTCTTCCTTGATTACAACACTTACTCCACATAATACAAATAAAACATAAAATAGACTATTTACAGTCAAAGAAAGTCAAAGTTGACTTGGACTTTGACTTTGACTTTGACATTCGAAAACACGGGGTGTTACAGCCTCCCCTTGTTTAGGGAATTTCGTCCCGAAATTAGGCTCGAAGTTGCATAACACCTCGAATTACCCATTTGATGTTTCAGATCTTCATTTGAATAACTGTGGGTACTTGGCCTTCTTGTCGCTTTCGAGTTCCCAAGTGAACTCCGCGCCTCGTTTGCCTTCCCATCGGACTTTCACGATAGGGATGCGCGAGCACCTGAGTTGCTTGGTTTGGCGATCCATGATTTCGACAGGCTTTTCCACGAAGTGTAGCGTTTTGTTGACCTGAAGATCGTCGAGAGGTACAATCAGATCATGGTCAGCCAGGCATTTTCGGAGGTTCGACACATGGAAGGTCGGGTGGACGTTACTGAGTTCCTCCGGTAGTTCGAGTTTGTAGGCGACTTTTCCGATCCTTTCCAGAATCTTAAAATGTCCAACATATCGAGGCGCTAGTTTCCCTTTCTTGCCGAATCTGATCACACCCTTCCAAGGTGATACCTTTAGGAGTACGTAGTCGCCAACGTCAAATTCAAGGGGCTTGCGTCTTCTGTCGGCGTAACTTTTCTGTCTATCCCTGGCCTTTGCCAAGTTGTCACGAATCTGGAGGATTTTGTCAGTCGTTTCTTGTAGTAACTCGGGACCGGTTAATTGCAAATGACCGATCTCGTGCCATACAATAGGCGATCGACATCTTCTTCCATATAAATCCTCGAATGGTGCCATTTGTATGCTGGCATGATAGCTGTTGTTGTACGAGAATTCGACTAACGGTAGGTATTTGTTCCAACCACCTCCGAAGTCTATAACACACGCTCGGAGTATGTCCTCAAGAGTATGGATCGTTCTTTCAGCCTGTCCGTCGGTTTGAGGATGGAATGCAGTACTCAGGTTAAGCGACGTACCCAGGGCCGCTTGAAATGTTTCCCACAATCGCGAAGTAAACCGAGCATCACGGTCTGAAATGATATCACGAGGCGTACCATGATTACAAATGATCTCGTCGGTGTAGATTCGGGCTAGTCTTTCTACCTTGTAGTCTTCCCGTATTGGCAAAAAGTGGGCTGATTTGGTCAGACGATCTACTATAACCCAAATGCTGTCGTGACCTAATGGCGTGGGTGGAAGTTTGGTTATGAAATCCATAGCTATACTCTCCCACTTCCATATGGGAATTGGAGGTTGTTCGAGTAAGCCAGAAGGTCGCTGATGTTCAGCCTTGACTCTTGCACAAGTCAAGCAACTTCCAACATAGAGAGCGATATCCCGTTTCATACCCGGCCACCAGTACTTGTAACGAAGGTCCTGGTACATTTTATCGGCACCGGAATGAATAGAGTATCGGGACTTGTGGGCTTCGTTCATTATAATCTTTTGCAAATCGGTCCGCTTAGGGATCCAAATTCGGTCCAGATAATAGAAAATCCCATCTGCTTTGCTTACAAGCTGAGTTCCATCGTTGTAGATTCTCTCCTTCTTCAAAGTGCGCTCATTAAAACAAGCATGCTGAGCTTCGCGGATAAGAGCTTCGAGGTTGTGCTGGGCTTGGGTATTGCGAATACTGAGCAAATAACTCCGTTTGCTGAGTGCGTCGGCTACAACATTTGCCTTGCCCGGGTGATAACGAATCTCACAGTCGTAATCGTTAAGAAGTTCTATCCATCGGCGTTGACGCATGTTAAGTTCTTTCTGATTGAAGATGTGTTGTAAATTCCTATAATCGGTGAAGATCGTACACTTGGTACCATACAGGTAGTGTCGCCAAATCTTCAGTGCAAAAACAACTACGACTAGCTCGAGATCATGGGTTGTATAGTTCTTCTCGTGGATTTTGAGCTGACGAGATGAGTAAGCTATAACCTTGTCTCGTTGCATGAGAACACAGCCATGACCAAGGTTGGAAGCATCACAGTAGACAATGAAATCGTTGTTTCTGTCTGGCAACGTGAGAACAGGAGCATTGCAGAGCTTACGCTTAAGGGTTTGAAAAGCAGACTCTTGTTCAGATCCCCAAACAAAAGACTTGTCTTTATGAGTAAGAGCGGTAAGCGGCACAGCGATCTTAGAGAATCCTTCGATAAATCGCTGATAATAGTCCGCTAATCCAAGAAATGATCGGACTTCAGACGGGTTCTTTGGCGTAATCCAGCTTTTAACTGCTTCAATCTTCGCGGGATCGACATGAATACCCTGACTATTCACGATGTGACCCAGAAACTGAACCTCCTCCAACCAGAATTTGCACTTGGAGAACTTGGCGTAGAGTTGGTTCCCCTGGAGTAACTCGAGAACCAAATGTAGATGTTGCGCGTGTTCGGCTTTCGACTTGGAATAAATCAGGACATCGTCGATGAACACGACGACGAAACGGTTTAGATAAGGCTTACACACGCGATTCATCAGATCCATAAAAACCGCGGGTGCATTGGTTAGACCAAAGGGCATAACAACGAATTCGTAGTGGCCGTATCGAGTGCGAAAGGCTATTTTGGGTATATCTTCCTCTTGAATGCGCAACTGATGATAGCCTGAACGTAGATCGATCTTCGAGAAACACTTGGCACCTTGCAGCTGATCAAATAAGTCATCGATTCGAGGCAATGGGTAACGGTTCTTGATGGTTAGCTTATTCAATTCCCGATAGTCGATGCACATCCTGAACGACCCATCCTTCTTTTTGACGAAAAGGACTGGCGCGCCCCAAGGAGAGGTGCTCGGGCGAATAAAGCCTTTTTCAAGTAACTCCTGGAGTTGGTTTGAGAGTTCCCTCATTTCGGATGGTGCGAGTCGATAAGGGGCTTTAGCAACAGGGTTAGCTCCAGGAATAAGGTCGATACGAAAGTCGATATCATGACTTGGCGGTAGTCCGGGAAGGTCATCAGGGAATACCTGAGGAAATTCACAAACCACTGGAACGTCTTTGACTTCGACCTTCTTTTTCTTTTCCTTCTCCGCTACTACAATGTTGGCCAAGAAAGCGCTGTATTCCTTGCGGAGATACTTGCTAGCTTGGACGCATGACATAAGTTTAAGACCCTTCGAAGCTGTTTCACCGTACACACACAATAGATCACCATTCGCGAGCGAGAATTAAATCATCTTTTCAAAGCACACAACTTCAGCATGGTTTTCGCGAAGAAAGTCCATGCCTACTATGATGTCAAAACTTCCGAGTTGCATGGGGATAAGGTCGATTGGAAAGATGTGATGGTTGAGCTCTAGGGTACAATCACGAAGAACAGAGTTAACAGCGACGGTTCTTCCAGTAGCAACTTCGACTTCGAATGACGAGGGGAGATAAGAACGCTTACGACTAAGGAGCTTCTCGAATTCAAACGACACAAAGCAGTTATCGGCTCCAGTATCAAACAAACATGATGCATAAATACCATTCACAAGGAACGTACCATTAACCACGTTGTTGTCAGCCTGAGCTTGACGGGCATTGATGTTAATGGTTCTGGCACGGGCTGCTTGCTGTTGCTGATGAGGCTGCTGCTGTTGCTGCTGCTGCTGCTGCTGGGGTTCTTGTTTCACAACCCTGTTCGGGCACATGTTTGCGAAGTGGTTAGGGTCACCACATGCAAAGCAGACTCGAGCATTGACTGCGGGTGCTTGAGCTGCAGGTTGGCCTTGAGGGGCTGGAAGTAGAGCTTGGTGAGCGGCGGTTTGGACTGGGGCTTGACGGGGACCATAGCGACAGTTCGCAGTGAAGTGCCCGTAGAGGTTGCAGTGGGCACAGAAACGACAGGCGATTCCCCCCCAGATGATGGTATGAGCATGTCAGGAAGAGCGGGTGGGGACCTGTGTAAGCGCGCTTAGCTGGCGGCGCATTGATCACTGGAGCTTGCCGGTGGTGAGACTGCTGCTGAGCCGGTACGGCTTGCAGAGGGGTAGCAGTCTTTGTTGCAGCACAGTTCTTGTTGCTGGAGTTGTTGTTGTGCTTCTTCTTTCTTCTTGACGACTTGGAGGGTTGAGCAGTGGTGGTGTCAAAGGTTGACGTGGCGGTGGCTTGGTGCAGAGACTTGGTATGCTTATCCCAAAATCCAGACTTTACCTGCTTGTCATTGATCTCAGCGGCAAGCAGGTAGGTCTCTTCAATCGATGATGGCTTGGCGGCATGAACGAAATCAGCAACACAATCGGGTAGAGCTCGAATATACTTCTTGATGGCCATGTCTGACGTCTTGACTTGATCGAGACAAATGATGCTGAGCTGTTTAAAGCGTGCAGTCAAGGCAGCGTTATCTCCATCCTTCTGCTTAATGTTCCAAAACTCGTCCTCCAACTTTTGGCGTTCATGGGGAGGGCAGAATTCGTCCATCATGATGGCTTTCAGCTCCTTCCATGTCAGCTCATAAGCTGCATCATTCCCGCATTTGTTTCGTTCGGCCGTCCACCAGTCTAGAGCTCGGGACTGGAAGACGCCTGTAGCATTGAGGGTGCGGAGATTTTCTGGACAGCCGCTTTGGCGCAGAGTGACTTCGATAGAATCGAACCATTGAAACATAGCTGTTGGGCCATCTTCTCCGGCGAATTCCTTTGGTCCGCATGCCTTGAACTGTTTAAAGCTGAACCCAGTCTTGCTGGTATCCTTAGGAGCATCGATTCGCGACTCTTCAGACGACTTGCCGGCGTTTTCAAAGACATCGCTCACAGCTTTTGCCACACTCTTGGCGATGATAGTAGCGAGACGCCTGTCTCTCTTCTCTTGGCGAGTGAGTGGGGTTCGGTGTCCAGATGACGACATGGTCTGCAACAGACATCGTCGTATGTCTTAGACACAACAAATCGAATCTCACCTCACACGTCTACTACTTACTAAAGCTTAGAATCACGTTGAATCACACATCACATAAACATGTAGGCACATAACCACAGATTCACGTAATCACAGAAGCACATAGGCACGTAGAGCACAAAGACACATAATCACAGAAGCACATAAGCACATAAGCACATAGGCACTTAATCACGGATGCAGTCAGAATACAGAACCCTATTATTCAAAGCTCGTGCGTCGTTCATATATAGCGATCGCGTATAGTATATCGAATAGTATCACACATTCGTATTGTATGTCGAGTATAGCATAGTATAGCGTATATCCTAGCATAGTATCGCCTAGGTTTGTAACGACTTGTTACCGTTTTGAGGTAGAAGAGCAATGCGAATCGTGTGTCGATCAATGTGATAGCAAAAATCGAACGAATATCCAAAGTAAAACACATAAAACAGGTAAGTACACTTAAAACACATAAAATAGACGAATTATCAGAGTCTGCGGTTGCAGGCTCAGAATCGGAACACATAAAATCGAAAATAGATTGTCTGCGGCTACTAGACATTGACTACCCAAAGCGATTCGACCATTCACGATAGACTTGTCGTCACTTTCCAACTTTCGGGATCGCGTTTCTGCCTCGATTCTTGGGCATTCAACACGTATTCCCTAAGTCATACTCGTGAGTTCAGGTCGTTGGAGTCCGTCGAGGCTTTGGGGAGATGAGTAAAAGTTGGAATAAGTTGCCAAGATTCGGGTTTCACCCCTGGCTTAGCAATTTCTTCCTTGTTTTAGTAAAATTTGAGGAGTCTATTAATCAAAATATGGATTTCACTCCTGATTTGGTATAATTCTCCTTGTTTGTTATCGAAAATAATAAGGAATTCATCGGTCAAACAATTTAGTCGAGAGTTCGCGGCTTTCACACCTAATCTCGACTAAAGCGCTTAACTCTATTTGAAAATTCGAGTGTTGTGTCAGCGAGGAGTATCAGAATATAGCACATAAGCTTGGTCTGTTGGTTCCTAACTATATCTAGGTCTCTAAGACAACGACCCAGAGTAGGTCATGTCTAGCCTAATTCCCTATAGTTATGGCTCTGATACCAATCTGTCACACCCCAACCGATGGCGGAATCATCGGGGCATGGCACTGAGCGAAACAGATTGTCCAGGAGTTTCCATAACAATTATCATCACTATTTAGTTTAAATTAACACATACCATACCGTGTCCGAAATAACAAACAAATTATTACAGGTAACAACTAGTCAAATATTCTGTTCCGACAACTCAGATTTAAATAAGACACATAAATATTGTTTAAATGCTCCTAAAGACCCAGCCTGACAAGATCTACAGACAACTATGCTCTAGTTGCTCTTTCCTGACAGACAACTATTTATTGGGGGCCTCTAGAGCTTTATTCTAGCCTCGCTTTCCTAGCAAGCAAACATCTTAAACACCTATCACATACGTTAAAATAAACTCAATACATATAATGTAAAGGTGAGCATACAAGTTTGATAATAGCATATAGAGTTCGAAATAGTTTACGCATAACTGTCACACCCCGATTTCCACGTGTCACCGGTGGGCCCGGTGTGGGATACAGTGACGCAGTTGGCATCGTCATAGACAAACAACACAATATAATAATGCACAGCGGAAGCAGAATAGATACATTTCAACTTTAATAAAAATGACATAATAAACATCATAAGTAGTTGAAACGGATCCACAGGCGGATCAATAAAAATAAGAATAAATTGTTCAACAGTTATTTGTCGTCCGAGCTTGCGAGACTATAGTGGACGCTCTTAGGAAACAGCCAGCCTATTTCGTATAGTACCTGCACTTAACCTTTTGGGAAAAATACGTCAGTTTACACTGGTAAATACAAATCGACTGACTCATTTTGAAAATAGTTGAAAATTGATTTAAATGCACAAGGCATAAATATTTTTATTAACTTGGGATATTTATGCAATATAAACTTGTGAACGATTTACATGTACCCGTACTTATGGTGGCCCGGGATCTGCTGTCCGGGCTAAAGGTTAAATAACACACCACATTAAAGAGTTATACACGCCGGGTGTACGCCTACACCCCGTGCTCTGGTCGTGGCCATCTCGTAAGATAATGCCAAGGATATCCGGGACACGGTCAATAACCCCCCAAAGCCTAAAGTAAGACAAGACTGTTTAAACGAGTCGCACAAACTATTCAAGACTGTACACCCATAAGGCGCAGGATTTGTGCGCCCGATCAAGCGGTATACTATATACCGTACCCCAAGCCCGTATAGGGAAAATAAGTCAAAATGTATTTATCTGAGCAAGTATAAGTCACAAACGGTAAGTGTAGGTAGCTTTTACTGGGCCTCCTAATCTGGAACAAAGGTTTATAATAACGTATTAGATTTCTAACGGGTCTTTTATTTAAGCCTAAGCTTTGACCGGTTAGTTTAAGGACGATACGGTACAAGCGCACGATTAAGCGAAAGACCGGATAGAATGTGATTTAGACCCGACAAGTTTGAATACTTGTATAATATGGGTATACTAAATACATTCTGGATTTTGAGATAAAAATGATAACGTTTGACCCGTTTCGGTCAATTTACGCAAACTAGTTACGTAAACCGAACCGAACGCAAAAAGGGCGTTACGGGTAACCAAAAGAGTCAAATGCAAGTTCCCTGAGATAATATGCTTTAAATATGATATAACATCAGTAAGTTATGTTCTACATTGCCCGGAATAATTTTAAACTCAATTTATGCCTTAGAAGGGCGTTTTGGTCATTTAAAAGATTATAAAAGAGTCAAATTAGAAATCTGAGTTTTGGGTCTGGTTTATACAGTAAATATACTCCATTTAACATATTATAACAGTAGGGTATGACCCATATACCAAACTTTAACATTTAAAATCAAACTATGCACCGTAGGGGTATTTTAGTAATTTCACAAGGGCTAAAACTGCCAAAACTGGAAACCTGAGTTCATATACTTATACTTACTGTTATTGTATGAAAATATACCAATTACATCAGTAGGTATGAGTCTTATATGTTTAAAATGGATATAACGCTTACTATGCGTTAAAAATGCTTAAAATGCGATTTAACGCCGTTTCCGGGTTTTCAAAATAAATCTGGGATTTTTATATTTCCAGAATACTTAAAATAATTTATTTAACATATAAAATCAGTAGGAAAAGGTTCCGGGTCAAAAGAATGCATAAAACTCATTTTATGGCTTAAACGGTCAAAACCGACATAAACCGAAATAACTAAGCGATCTAAGATACGACCCGCCAAAAATTAAATAAAAATCATCAAAAATCCCAAAATATTATATAACATCAGTGGGTAAAAAGTTTTGTATCAAAACGTGGCCTGAAATGGGTTATATGCGAAAAGGGCCGTTTATGTAACTTAAGAACATAGTTTTACGCTAATGGCCATAACTCAAAATCTGGACCACCAACTGATCCGAAATTTTCGGTGCAAGTTTATATATTAGAAATAAAGATTTCTACTCTTTCACTTTTCCAAAAATCACGTTTTATATCAAAAAGGGCAAAATAGTCAACTTTAAGCATAATCGGAAACATGCAAATGAATCGGCTAAGCATAGACTCAAACAACAAAAATTCCAGAGAGTTTTACCGAAATAAAAATGGTCAAAAATACTCTCCAATACAGATCTCAAACATGCATGTATGAATCCGAATCGATAGTCTACGAAATAGTCGTTTTACAAGACTTTCGGTTCCGATTCGTATCTATACTAAAGATTTGTCGAGTTTATTATGATAAAACATATTCTTACATGTATTATAAGTTGTTTATGATGATCAAACAGATTGCATGTCCTTTACATTATCATCTAAGCTTATTTTTGCAAAAACAACTTCTGTTGACTTTTTAGAAACAAGTTTGACTCGACAATTAGCATGCATATAGTGGGAATCAGAGAATACCCTTTTGAGGGTTTGTTTCCCACATAAGTACCAACATATATGTGGTTTCAATTTGAGAAATGACTGAGTAAAACTCGTATAATCAGAAAGTCAAAGTATAAGAACAACAGTTTGACTTTTTGCAATTAATCTATGCTAGAACGAATTATAGGATGATATAAAAGATTACCAAGGTCCTAATGAAGTCTAGCAAACACTTGGAGTCGGCCTTGATGTCCAGAAATGCTCCAGAAAGTCTTGAGAGAGTTCTTGAGAGTTGAGAGCTCTTTGTTCACAATTGCAAGTGCCAAGGAAATGAGTTTTGATCTGATTTAAAGATGAAATCAGAGGTTTGAGAGAGGTTACTGTTACCATAGGCATGCATGAGGTTTTATTGGAGCAAAGGGAGGTGGCTACAGCTGGTATACACTTCAAATTCGGACCAAATATGCAAAATTTGCGAATTTCTGATGCTGGGGGGTTCACGCGGCCCGCCTAAGGATTCCCAGGCGGGTCGCCTGGGGTCTGCAGGCCCAAAAATGTTTCAAACTTGGCAGCTTTGGTCCCTGGTCTTGCACGCGATGTTTCGGCTGCTTATTTTGACTCGTAAACCCCCAAACTTGGTTTCTAAGAACCTTAGGACATTTACCAACATGGTAATGTCCTCGGATAACTTTGCGCTCAACCGAAAAGCCATAAAATTCGACGTTGACGCTTTTAACCCCTCAAGTACGGTTTTGGCCATAACTTTCTCATACGTTGACGAAACTTCACGAAATTTTAACCACATATTCTAGTGAGTATATTTTAGCTTCTCAAAGCTTCGGGTCTGCCAAAAGTTCACTCAGAGGTATAAATTAAACATGTTGACACTTTTGGCCCCTATAGTTTGCAATTCCTCACTTTTGTGCAATTTCCGCGTCGTATGATCCATGAACCACCCGTTTAAGGTTATGAACATTATGTAGGGTTATCATAGAGTCTATTTATCCATTGTTGACACTTTGGACCCTTACGTTCCATAGTTTTCACTGTTTGTCACTTTTAGTCCCTCTAATGTTTGTTTTCACATACTGGAACCTTATGACACGTGTCAAGACATTATTGGACGAAATTTTTCGAGGTGTTACATCCTCACCCCCTTAAAAGAAATCTCGCCCTTGAGATTTATTGAAACAAATGGGGATATTTCTCCTGCATCGTGGATTCCACTTCCCATGTGTATTCGGGACCTCTACGGGCATCCCATTTGACCTTTACAATAGGCACGTGCTTCCTTCGAAGCTTTTTCACCTGTCGATCCTCAATCGACAAAGGTTTTTCCACAAACTTCAGACTCTCATCTATGTGTATATCTGTATGCGGTATAACCAGTGATTCGTCAGCGAAACACTTCTTCAAATTACAGATGTGGAACACATTGTGAATAGCACTAAGCTCTTCAGGCAAGTTTAACTTGTAAGCGACTGACCCGACACGTTCGATAATCTTGAAAGGTCCTATATATCTCGGGCTTAGCTTGCCTTTCTTTCCAAACCGCATCACACCCTTCCAGGGCGATACTTTAAGCAATACTTTATCGCCTACATCGAAGTGAAAATCTTTGCGCTTAGGATCCGCATAACTTTTCTGCCTATCCCTGGCAGCTTTCAAACGATCGCGTATCTGCACGATCTTGTCCGTCGTTTCAAAAACGATATCTGGTCCTGACAACTGGACATCTCCAACTTCTGCCCAACAGATGGGCGATCTACACTTTCTACCGTATAGGGCCTCAAAAGGCGCAGCCTTTATGCTGGAATGGTAGCTATTGTTGTAGGAGAATTCAATCAGTGGTAGGTTCTTATCCCAACTACCACCCAAGTCGATCGCACATGCACGAAGCATGTCTTCCAAAGTTCGAATAGTACGCTCACTCTGACCATCAGTCTGAGGATGATAAGCCGTACTAAAATTCAAACGAGTGCCCAACGATTGTTGGAAACTCTTCCAAAAATGTGACGTATATCTAGTATCTCTATCAGAGATAATAGATATAGGTATACCATGTAACGCTACAATCTTATCGACGTATAATTGAGCTAACATATCGGAGCTATACGTCTCCTTGATGGGTAGAAAATGAGCTGACTTAGTCAGTCTATCCACTATGACCCATATGGTATCATTTCCCTTTTTCGTCTTCGGCAACTTGGTGATGAAATCCATTGTCACCATTTCCCATTTCCACTTGGGAATTTCAGGTTGTTGAAGCAAACCTGACGGCTTCTGATGCTCAGCCTTGACTTGCGCACAAGTCAAACATTTAGCTACATGCTCAGCTACTGACTTTTTCAAACCAATCCACCAGTAGTTTGCTTTCAAATCCTGGTACATCTTATCAGCTCCAGGATGAACGGAATATTTAGAGTTGTGGGCTTCCTGGAGGATAACATCCCGAAGTCCTCCATAAACTGGAACCCATATTCGTCCGTTTAGTCGTAGCATTCCATCTTTGTCGTAGGATAACTGCTCCTCAGTTACTCCTAACTTCTCTGCAGGATAGTTAGCTTCCAGCACAGCTTCCTTCTGTGCAGCTAACACCCTTTCGTTCAAATTATTTCTTATTTCAATGCGCTTGGCATTGATTCTGATTGGTTTCACCCTTTCCTTTCTGCTTAAGGCGTCGGCAACTACATTTTCCTTGCCTGGATGGTATCTTATCTCACAGTCGTAATCATTTAAAGTTTCCATCCATCGTCTTTGACGCATGTTCAATTCCTTCTGATTGAACAGATGCTGAAGACTCTTGTGATCTGAATATATTATACACTTGGTTCCATACAAGTAATGTCTCCATAGCTTCAAAGCAAATACAACTGCACCCAATTCCAAATCGTGGGTGGTGTAGTTCTTCTCGTGCACCTTTAGCTGGCGAGAAGCGTAGGCAATGACTCTGCCTCTTTGCATGAGCACACAGCCCATACCAGTGTGCGATGCATCGCAATACACTATGAAATCTTCTATGCCATCGGGCAGTGTCAACACTGGAGCATTGCTCAATTTCTTCTTCAAAATATCGAAGGATTCCTGCTGCTTAAGGCCCCAATCGAACTTAATCTTCTTGCGAGTCAACGAAGTTAGGGGCGCAGCAATTCTTGAAAAGTTCTTAATAAATCGCCTATAGTATCCTGCCAATCCAAGGAAACTGCGAATCTCGGTAGGAGTCTTCGGCTCCTGCCAGTTCATGACTGCTTCTACTTTAGCGGGATCTACTTGGATACCACGCTCGCTTACTACATGTCCAAGGAATTGGACTTCTCGAAGCCAAAATTCACACTTCGAAAATTTGGCATAAAGCTTCTCTTGATGCAGAAGTTTGAGAATACAACGAAGGTGTTTCTCATGGTCAGCTTGGCTCTTCGAGTAGATAAGGATGTCATCTATAAAGACGATAACGAATTTATCTAGATAAGGCTTGCAGACACGATTCATGAGATCCATGAATGCGGCTGGTGCGTTTGTGAGCCCAAACGGCATCACTAGGAACTCGTAATGTCCATAACGAGTCCTAAACGCTGTCTTATGCACATCTTCATCCTTGACTTTCAACTGATGATAACCTGACCTCAGGTCGATCTTTGAGAAGTAACTTGCTCCTTGTAACTGATCGAACAGATCATCGATCCTGGGTAACGGATACCTATTCTTGATAGTGACCTTATTAAGCTCACGGTAATCGATGCACAGATGCATCGACCCATCCTTCTTTTTAACGAACAGGATTGGCGCTCCCCAAGGAGACGAGCTAGGTCTAATAAAACCTTTAGCTAACAATTCATCCAACTACGTCCTCAACTCCTTCATCTCCGTTGGTGCCAATCTGTATGGTGCTCTTGCTACAGGCGCACCGCCTGGAATGATGTCTATCCGAAACTCCACTTGCCTATCTGGTGGCAAACCGGGTAGTTCTTCAGGGAAAACCTCAGGATATTCCGAGATAACAGGGATATCTTCAATCTTCGGCTTCGGCTCATCAATGGTAACTTGTGCCATATAAATGACACATCCCTTCTGCATGCATCTGGATGCCTTGAGCATGGACACTTGCTCCGGCAATCCATGCTGGGTATCTCCTTGAATAGTGAGTGACTCACCAGACGGAGTCTTCACTACTACTTGCTTTCTGTTGCACAGAATCTGGGCTTGGTTACTCGATAACCAATCCATGCCTATCACTATGTCGAATCCAGCTAACTTGAAGGGAAGCAAGGATAACGGGAAAGAATGATTCCTAATGGATATAACACATCCATCTAAAACAGTCGAGGCGGTTTCTATGGTTCCATCGGCTAACTCCACCTCATACTTCACACTTAAGGTTTTAACAGGAAGGTTCAACAATTTACAAAACTTATCATCTACAAACGACTTATCAGCTCCTGAATCAAACAAGACTCTAGCAAAAACATCATTTACAAGAAACGTACCTGTAATGACGTTGTCGTCTAGAACTGTTGTCACACCCTGACCACGTAGAACATACAAAACGTGGCGGAAATGTCGGGGAGTGTTGTAACAGAATCAATTGTTTCAAATCCATGGTAAACGAAGTTTCGTTTTATTAATCAAACATGAAAGTTTACATTGTCTTAAACAAGAACCAAAGAATACATAACATAATTTAACTAGTTCTTGTCTCGTTTTAAGTCACTAAGGCACAGGTCCGCCTAAGTATGTCTTGATAAGTCCTATGCATCATCTCCTGAAAACACATGTGAAAATAGGTACGTCAGCATAAAAATGCCTGTGAGATACATTGGTTTTGTGAAAACGGAATTCATGACTTATGTTTGAGAAAATGTTTAGTCATGAACCTTGTAATTTGCTTTGTCTTGTAAATCATTTGAAAACGGTAAGATCAGATGATATGTATAAATAAGAGAACAATGCATGGTTAACTGAATAACCATTTAAAAAATGAGTTTGTATAAGATATGTTGTTTGTAATTCAGTGTCTTGTGAAAAGCGTGTTATTTGTATAAAATGTTCTATGTATCAAATTGAAATGATTTAAATAACGCTACGATATGTAATACCATACAAACACTTATATATAGGAAGTACCAGCGGCGTATCCACCATGCTTGTATCATATTACACACGCCTCGTTACTTAAATCACTTACTCAAACCAAACCATCAAGATGAAATGTTTAACAACGGTAGAAATGTTTATGTATAGTCAAATGTCTATTGTCAACTGTAAGTCATGTCAACGGATACAACTGGTTTACACAGTTCAATGGTTACAAACGGTTCATATAATCGAAGGGTTAAGACGGTTCACATAGTCAAATGGTTACAACGGTTCAAAATGTATTATAATGTGTTCATATGCTGGATGAGCATATGCAACAGAAATGCAATGTGAAACAATGTACTACGTATGCACACAATGGGCGTACGTAGCATGAAATGTATTGTAGAGTACAACGGTTCAAGATGTAGTATAATGTGTTCATATGCTGGATGAGCATATGCAACAGAAATGCAATGTGAAACAATGTACTACGTATGCACACAATGGGCGTACGTAGCATGAAATGTAGTGAAATCATGTACTAATATGTACTAACGAACGTAGCAGGTATATGATGTGAAAACATGGAAAACATGAAAGTAACAGGTAGGCACATGTGTTTCACCCCAAAACAGTTTGGAAAACAGTAAAAGAGGGGTTCAATGTACTCACCTAAGATTGCTTTGATTTCCTTGTGTAATAATCACACAATGCTAGAGATCACGGGATATCAATCGGCACCTAATAGGTAGCTATATTAATATACCGGACCAAAATCGGAAGGATCGGATAGTATGCGGGTTCGTAAATCAAACGAGTATGGAGACCCGTGTAATATGGTTTAACAAAGCCTACATACTAAAATGAAACCTAACCTAAGTGCTTGCGACCCATTACGACCCGTTTAGGTAGCTTATGCTACCTTACGCGTCGTTCGCGTAGAACGCGTCTGGAACGCCTAACATCGTGACCACAAGGTATAACCTCGGAAGGTTATAGCTATGGTCACCTAATGTGTTTGGTCGGATCCTAATGATCGACCAAATGGGTCGGGTTCGAAAGTATAAGCGATGGTTTAGATCGCTTACCTTACGACCCTATATAAGCACTAAACTAAAAGTGACGAGCTAAGCATGTTAGAACATGCTTAACTAAGTTTAGAAAACAGGTTTGGCATCAAAACAAACGGCTTTGATGCTCACGAGTAGTTTGGTTATAAAATACGCAAGAATGCGCATTTTGGCCGAAACTACGACTCGTCACTGAGCCTAGATAACGTGGTAATCAGTAGGTATAGTTACTACGGACTATAACCATCGTGATCACGCTCACGTTATGAAGTTCCCAGAACTTCGTGTTGACCATAGGCTGGTCAATGCAGAAAGTCAACAAAACGTTGACTTTCGGACTCGAAAAGCGAATAAAAGAACGAAAGAATACTTACGGAGGGTCCCCGAATGCTAATCTAGATCAAAATGGCTCAGGTATGAAACAAAGGTTCCAACTTAGAGCTCTTGATCAGATTGTGTGGGTTTTTGCAAGAATGGGGGTGGGGTATTTATAGTATTTCCTAAACCGTTTGGATTGTTTCTTGAAAAACGTGATTGAATCTTGCGCGTACACTTGTCATAAACTTGTGGTTACTGAAAATACCCCTTAGTGAGCTGAAAGGGCAAGTTTAAAACATGTGGTTGTGGTTAAACCAGCTGAAATTTGCTGACTAGCTGATCTTATCTGTTCTGGGAGTCTGACGCGCCCCGCATAAGGATTTGGGCAATCCTTACGCGCCCCGCCTGAGGGTCACAGACCAGAATTTTCAGTTTTAGTCCCTGCACTTCAGAAACATGCAATTTGGCCCATTTTTGGCACTTTTAAGCCCCGTTAACCTCATTTCAAGGCTCTAAGATGAAGTTAAAGTGTAGGGGACTTGAAATATGCTCAAAAATATTCCGGATGTCGGTTCGTTTGGCCGTACGATCGCGATGTTCGGTAAATTACGACGGAATGCGCATAAGCACGAAAGACGATCCAAATGACGCGACGAATGGATTTTTCTCATGCCAAACACTAAGGCATAATATTATAATGCTTACATAAATTTTTGGATGTCCGGATGTATTCAGAACGTAAGTTATGCATGAAAGTGCAAACTTGTGCACTTTTTGACACTTTTAGTCCCTGAATGATCCAAAAGTTTGTTTTAGCATACCAAACCCCTCAAAGCCTATTTCTAAGCTATGTAAAGGATATTTGTGGTATGTTTAACTTATGGACATGTTCCGGAATGTTCGTTACAGTTCAAATTGACATACTTTCGCAGTTTGTCAAGTTTAGTCCCTGTAAGCGAATTAACTTGTTTTTGCCATACCAAAGCCTTCAAAACTTATTTCTAAGTTATGTAAAGGTTATTTAAGGTATGTTAAGTATATGTTGATGTCCCGGAGTATTTGTCGCATTTAAACTGAATACGTTTACCCACCAGGTTGCGTATAATTCTCCAGCAAGCGATGTAAAGTTTGAAATTGAACAAGAATTGATATGTGCAATAGATACACATATTTATACAAGATCCCAAGTATGAAATACGATATTTCATCGGATTGGTATTTGTTTGATGGTCGTGGTGACACAGGTGTCACAACTGCTTCCTTGGCGTCCATTTTGAAGACTCTCGCATTAGTCTTCTTCCCGTCGTCAGCTTTCTTTGCATTCTTTGGGCAATTTGGCCGGATATGCCCTTTCTCGTTGCAACCAAAACAAGTTGCATCCTTCATCTTCTTGCAATCTAAAGCTTTATGGTCTGTGGACTTGCAGATTCCACATCGCCTTTCTTGAGACTGGGATTTCGTCTCCAAACGACATTTCCCAAAATGGTGTCTCTTGCAGTTCTTGCATCTGGGTTTTTCACCCGACTGATCTCCTTTCTTGAACCCCGACCCTTTCCTATGGTCGTTGTTTCCCTTGTGTCGTTTCTCAGATCTTTGTGAGGTGTCATCCTCACGCTTTCTCTTGTTGTCCTCTGAGCTCTTCATAGCTCTCAGTCTGACTACATCTTGAGTGAGGGAGAGGGATAGATCAGCTACGGATCTAAATGTCGTAGGCCTTGAAGCCTTGACGCTTGCCTTTATCTCCGGTGCCAGACCCCCAATAAATCGAGCAATCCTTCGCGGCTCCGGGGTCACCAGATAAGGCACTAACCGAGACAAAGTGTTGAACGTAGTAAGATACGCTTGACAATCGAGGTTCTTCATAACTAGGGATACAAAATCCGATTCAATCCTTTCGACCTCATGCTGCGGGCAGAAATTCTCTTTGATCAGGGCCACAAACTGTTCCCATGACAAACCGTACAGTGTGGCCTTACCGGCAGCTTGTAGGAGTGACTTCCACCATGCTAACGCATCTCCCTTGAACGACTGGGACACGTACTTCACGACGTCCCTATCAGCACACCCGCTGATATCAACCACAGTATCCATCTCGTCAATCCACGTCATGCAATCAACTGCTCCCTTTTCCCCAGTAAAATCTCTGGGTTTGCAAGATACGAAATATTTGTACGTACAGGACTTGCTGTGCGTATCATGCTTCAGCTTGACTTCTTGCTTAGGAATACTGCTGTGGTTGGAGGAGTGATTATCATCCTCATCTTTCTTCGGCTCACTCTTTTTAGAAGGTGGCTTACTATGAGCCTCAGAATGAGTCTTGGGCTTTATGTGCGATACTGTTCGGGTCCTACTCCGAGTACCGCTAGATTCCCTGAATTGCCTATCCATAGCTTTGGCAACAGCGTTATCTATCAGTGCTTGCAATTCTTCACTAGTGACGTGAATCCTGGTATTATCTGGGTGTTCTCCAGAATGACTGTTGGTCTCCTCCGATTTGGCCATTGTAGTTTTAAGCTACATAAAAGGACAAGGTCTTATTTAGAAACCTAAACAGTATTATCGTTCTAGACGATTTATTAACCATGGTATTAATAACCATAATAGTTAATTTATTTAATTTCATTCAAGGCTTTTATTAGCAACTATATTATGGAATGAAATATATATTGGCACAATAGGCCTAGTCACTTCAGACAACTTACTAAATTATAAATTTAGATTTTTTTATAGGATTAGCATCGTATAATTAAACAAATAATCCTTTACTAGGCAGGGAGTCATAAACCACAACTGCCACTATATGACATAGTCATAATCCCGTAGGTATCAAGTCATAAACAGACTTGTGTACAGATATAATCTGTAGATAATTTATTAAAAAGGGTGGCTTGTGTGATTTTACAGATCACGCTTGGCCAGGAATGTTAACATGTTTTCAGATGTCAACAGAGATTTGAATCTTTTCAACCAGGTTTTACCATATTGGCTAGGCCTATAAATAAGGCATTCAAGCTAGGTTCTACCTTACTAAGATTGTTATAAAAATGGCAAATCAAATAAAAATTGATATTTTCCATTTATTTTAATATTATTTTCATGCACATAAATAAAATGAGAAATTCAAATTAACCATTTCAAATTTTAAATAAAGTAACTAGTACATCTTTGCCCTAAACGGGACTTTAATTCAAATAACATGAATAACATGCCCGCGCAGGGGCTAAACCAATAACAACAACAACAAATAAAACAAAACAAACCCACGCAGGGGTTAACAGAACAACATACCCACGCAGGGGTAGAATAAGAGAAATATACCCACGCAGGGGTAGAATACAGGAATAAATGTCCACGCAGGGACATGAGTAAAAGAGCTAACAACAAAGGATTTAATAATCCTTCTTACTCTTACCCTTAATCAAGTCAACCATCTTCTTGAACATACCGCGGTTGTGTCGGCGATCATTTTGCAACTCCCGTCGCACGTCGTGTATCCCTTGCAGGATTTCTTGGACTTGCGGTGGCGACATCATTGGCGCCGGCGGCGGTGGCTGATACTGCTGTGGCTGTGGAGGCTGCGGTTGCTGGTATCCCTGTGGTGGGAACCCAAAAGCTGGTTGTCCCGTACCCCAGGGACCTCCAAAAGCACTCTCCTGGTTAAGAGGGTTGTAGCCTGAAGCTAACCAGTAGGGATCTCCCGTATAATCATAACCGGGAGGAAAAGTCGGCTCGAACGGGTTGAAATGCGCTGCGCTAGCATACGCAGGAATGGGCTCTCCAAAGTTCTGCGGCGGTAGTGGCGCAATAGTCGCAGAAGTAACCTCTGAGACGGGATGCTGAGACTCTCCCGTCTCGGACTCCTCGTGGAGCGGCGAGTAGCGGCCGCTACCTGAATGTCGAGGGGTGGCAATGCGAATCTCTCCTCGCGTAGACATACGCGCGTTCCTCCTTGGCCTCTGAGGCGGAGGAGGCAAAACCGGTGGTGGTGGTGGCGACGGAGTAATCACGTCGCGCCAAAAGGCCTCAGATGGGTCCTGCTGCAAAGGCGGCTGCTGGAGCTGCTGCTGCTGAGAGTGGTGCTGCGAATGCACCGGAGAACCATGGTGAGACTGGAGCATCGGAGAGTTGTGGTGGCTGGGGGTGTAATACCAATCGTGCTGCCTGAACCTCTCTTCATAGCTATCAACACCATTGAAGGGTGATCCCCTGTATGGTGACCCATCCGATATCTCAATGGGATGGTTAGGCGTGCCGGACGGTGGCAGGGAAGGGTCAGTGTCCTCGTCAACCTCCATCTCGTTACCACCAGAGAAGTGGTCTTCCGGTCCTAGTGGGTTATGACCCACTGGTTCGTCCAAGTAAGCATCAGGGTTGTATAGGCCCTGATAAGCTGGTGCTGGGTAGTGGTGAGGTGACTGATGAAGAGGTATGAAGGATCCATGGGAATCATGGGGCCCATTTTCAGAGTGGGGCCCAAATGAGTGGGGTAGGGATGGCGAAGTGCTCAAAGATACCGAGTGCCTGGCTGGCTCGGTGAATGATCTCCAAAGATCATGGGCTGCAGTGTTGTGCGAAGCTGATGGGGCTCGCCTGTGTGAGGGTCCTGCCTCGTGGTCATGTGATGTGGCGAATCCTCCTCGTCCTCTTCCTCGAACACGTGGCGGCATGATGATCCTGTCAAAAATCAAACAAGTTGCACAACAAAATATATAAGACAAAGATAATAATAAAAATAAAGATAAAATAAACGAAATGTCGAACATTTCCTAAGTTCTTTGTCTAGACTCGAAAGTCGAGGATTGTGCAATTGTGTAACTGAGATTAAACACAAAAAGACTAGTGTTTAATTCACTCAACGTTGGCTCTGATACCAACCTGTCACACCCCGATTTCCACGTGTCACCGGTGGGCCCGGTGTGGGGTACAGTGACGTAGTTGGCATCGTCATAGACAAACAACACAATATAATAATGCACAGCGGAAGCAGAATAGATACATTTCAACTTTAATAAAAATGACATAATAAACATCATAAGTAGTTGAAACGGATCCACAGGCGGATCAATAAAAATAAGAATAAATTGTTCAACAGTTATTTGTCGTCCGAGCTTGCGAGACTATAGTGGACGCTCTTAGGAAACAGCCAGCCTATTTCGTATAGTACCTGCACTTAACCTTTTGGGAAAAATACGTCAGTTTACACTGGTAAATACAAATCGACTGACTCATTTTGAAAATGGTTGAAAATTGATTTAAATGCACAAGGCATAAATATTTTTATTAACTTGGGATATTTATGCAATATAAACTTGTGAACGATTTACATGTACCCGTACTTATGGTGGCCCGGGATCTGCTGTCCGGGCTAAAGGTTAAATAACACACCACATTAAAGAGTTATACACGCCGGGTGTACGCCTACACCCCGTGCTCTGGTCGTGGCCATCTCGTAAGATAATGCCAAGGATATCCGGGACACGGTCAATAACCCCCCAAAGCCTAAAGTAAGACAAGACTGTTTAAACGAGTCGCACAAACTATTCAAGACTGTACACCCATAAGGCGCAGGATTTGTGCGCCCGATCAAGCGGTATACTATATACCGTACCCCAAGCCCGTATAGGGAAAATAAGTCAAAATGTATTTACCTGAGCAAGTATAAGTCACAAACGGTAAGTGTAGGTAGCTTTTACTAGGCCTCCTAATCTGGAACAAAGGTTTATAATAACCTATTAGATTTCTAACGGGTCTTTTATTTAAGCCTAAGCTTTGACCGGTTAGTTTAAGGACGATACGGTACAAGCGCACGATTAAGCGAAAGACCGGATAGAATGTGATTTAGACCCGACAAGTTTGAATACTTGTATAATATGGGTATACTAAATACATTCTGGATTTTGAGATAAAAATGATAACGTTTGACCCGTTTCGGTCAATTTACGCAAACTAGTTACGTAAACCGAACCGAACGCAAAAAGGGCGTTACGGGTAACCAAAAGAGTCAAATGCAAGTTCCCTGAGATAATATGCTTTAAATATGATATAACATCAGTAAGTTATGTTCTACATTGCCCGGAATAATTTTAAACTCAATTTATGCCTTAGAAGGGCGTTTTGGTCATTTAAAAGATTATAAAAGAGTCAAATTAGAAATCTGAGTTTTGGGTCTGGTTTATACAGTAAATATACTCCATTTAACATATTATAACAGTAGGGTATGACCCATATACCAAACTTTAACATTTAAAATCAAACTATGCACCGTAGGGGTATTTTAGTAATTTCACAAGGGCTAAAACTGCCAAAACTGGAAACCTGAGTTCATATACTTATACTTACTGTTATTGTATGAAAATATACCAATTACATCAGTAGGTATGAGTCTTATATGTTTAAAATGGATATAACGCTTACTATGCGTTAAAAATGCTTAAAATGCGATTTAACGCCGTTTCCGGGTTTTCAAAATAAATCTGGGATTTTTATATTTCCAGAATACTTAAAATAATTTATTTAACATATAAAATCAGTAGGAAAAGGTTTCGGGTCAAAAGAATGCATAAAACTCATTTTATGGCTTAAACGGTCAAAACCGACATAAACCGAAATAACTAAGCGATCTAAGATACGACCCGCCAAAAATTAAATAAAAATCATCAAAAATCCCAAAATATTATATAACATCAGTGGGTAAAAAGTTTTGTATCAAAACGTGGCCTGAAATGGGTTATATGCGAAAAGGGCCGTTTATGTAACTTAAGAACATAGTTTTACGCTAATGGCCATAACTCAAAATCTGGACCACCAACTGATCCGAAATTTTCGGTGCAAGTTTATATATTAGAAATAAAGATTTCTACTCTTTCACTTTTCCAAAAATCACGTTTTATATCAAAAAGGGCAAAATAGTCAACTTTAAGCATAATCGGAAACATGCAAATGAATCGGCTAAGCATAGACTCAAACAACAAAAATTCCAGAGAGTTTTACCGAAATAAAAATGGTCAAAAATACTCTCCAATACAGATCTCAAACATGCATGTATGAATCCGAATCGATAGTCTACGAAATAGTCGTTTTACAAGACTTTCGGTTCCGATTCGTATCTATACTAAAGATTTGTCGAGTTTATTATGATAAAACATATTCTTACATGTATTATAAGTTGTTTATGATGATCAAACAGATTGCATGTCCTTTACATTATCATCTAAGCTTATTTTTGCAAAAACAACTTCTGTTGACTTTTTAGAAACAAGTTTGACTCGACAATTAGCATGCATATAGTGGGAATCAGAGAATACCCTTTTGAGGGTTTGTTTCCCACATAAGTACCAACATATATGTGGTTTCAATTTGAGAAATGACTGAGTAAAACTCGTATAATCAGAAAGTCAAAGTATAAGAACAACAGTTTGACTTTTTGCAATTAATCTATGCTAGAACGAATTATAGGATGATATAAAAGATTACCAAGGTCCTAATGAAGTCTAGCAAACACTTGGAGTCGGCCTTGATGTCCAGAAATGCTCCAGAAAGTCTTGAGAGAGTTCTTGAGAGTTGAGAGCTCTTTGTTCACAATTGCAAGTGCCAAGGAAATGAGTTTTGATCTGATTTAAAGATGAAATCAGAGGTTTGAGAGAGGTTACTGTTACCATAGGCATGCATGAGGTTTTATTGGAGCAAAGGGAGGTGGCTACAGCTGGTATACACTTCAAATTCGGACCAAATATGCAAAATTCGCGAATTTCTGATGCTGGGGGAGTTCACGCGGCCCGCCTAAGGATTCCCAGGCGGGTCGCCTGGGGTCTGCAGGCCCAAAAATGTTTCAAACTTGGCAGCTTTGGTCCCTGGTCTTGCACGCGATGTTTCGGCTGCTTATTTTGACTCGTAAACCCCCAAACTTGGTTTCTAAGAACCTTAGGACATTTACCAACATGGTAATGTCCTCGGATAACTTTGCGCTCAACCGAAAAGCCATGAAATTCAACGTTGACGCTTTTAACCCCTCAAGTACGGTTTTGGCCATAATTTTCTCATACGTTGACGAAACTTCACGAAATTTTAACCACATATTCTAGTGAGTATATTTTAGCTTCTCAAAGCTTCGGGTCTGCCAAAAGTTCACTCAGAGGTATAAATTAAACATGTTGACACTTTTGGCCCCTATAGTTTGCAATTCCTCACTTTTGTGCAATTTCCGCGTCGTATGATCCATGAACTACCCGTTTAAGATTATGAACATTATGTAGGGTTATCATAGAGTCTATTTATCCATTGTTGACACTTTGGACCCTTACATTCCATAGTTTTCACTGTTTGTCACTTTTAGTCCCTCTAATGTTTGTTTTCACATACCGAAACCTTATGACACGTGTCAAGACATTATTGGACGAAATTTTTCGAGGTGTTACAATAACCAACACGTACACAGAGGAAAACGAAGCATGTTAATTATCGACATGGACACATCGATACCAATGACTGCGGGTTGACCATCCGAGAAGGTTCGCAATACATGATTACCACCGTAATCCATGCAAGTAATTGTCCTTAACAACCCCCGTGTGAACGGGTGCTGAGTCCAAACTATAGTACTACGTCGTTAAGGCAGGTAGACAGCATTCCACGTATAAACACAATCAACAAGCATTCATTTAGTCATGTAATACATGCGATTCGGTTAGCGTTCAAACAGTTGAGTAGTGTGTTCGATAGTGATTTTGATAAGTAACGTATGTAACACCCAAAAGTGCTAAAAGCAAAAAGGGATCGAGTATACTCACAGCGTTTGATTGATGGATTGAAGGGAGCGCTTGAGAGAAGGATTAGCCTGAACAGTTCGATAGCATAGCGATGAGCAACACGTAGAATGGAAACAAGTGTAAGTGGGTTGGACAGCCTGGTCGATCGAACAGTTGGTTCGATCGAGTGGGTTGTTCGTTCGGCTGGACAATCCGTTCGGACAGCCTGTTCGATCGGCCGGTAGGCTCGATCGGTTGGACTGTTCGAGTGGATTGTTTCTTCCTTTGTGAAGGATGTGTTTGTGTATGATGGCTTGTCCTTTTGAAGTTTTCGTTGCAGTATTTGGGAACACTGAAGTGTTCTTACCTTTCAGGTCGATTGATCGAAATCGGTCGGCATAACCGATTGGTTAGGAACTTCAGTAGTAGTCCTCATCAGGATGTCACTCGATCGAACAGCCTACTCGATCGAATAGCATGCTCGATCGGGTGGCATTCCTATACGACAAACAAATTGAAAATCGATTAAGTGTTGAAGCATAGTATCTCATGATCCGAGGAGTAATGTTGACGAACAGCTGTTCGATCGAACAGTACCTCGTTCAATACCATACTTCATGAAATTGTTAAGTTGTGGGGCCATATGCTAGCCGATCGGCTGGCCTGGTAGATCGGCTGGCATGTCCGATCGGTTGGGCTGTTCGTTCGAGCAGCCTAACCGTTCGGCTAGCATCCTGACCTGGTCGGCCTGTTCGTCTAACACTTGGTTGCTCTGATTATCTGGCGTTATATTGAGGTAGTTTGACAACGAGCTTAACCAGGGAACCTTCGTTCTTACTTGTTTCTCCTGCTCGGACAGGAATCACCCAAATCCGGTCAGTGAACGGTTCGGAATGGCGGTTTGACGTTAAACCCGAAGTCGGTGAACCTCATGGGTAAAGTCCGAATCTTGAACCACTAATCCACTAGAATGATTGGTGAGTTGAATCAAGCTCCGTTTCTACCGGTTCGAAGGCATTGAGTGTAAAAGAGTTGAAAGAAAGTTGGAAATCCTTCTTTCAATCCTTCACAACATGTAAATGTTTAGATCTTTGGTAGATCTTAGCTTGTTTATGTGGAAATCGGTTAGATCCGAGCTATTCAGGGTGGATTGAAGCCAAAACATGATGTTCTTGAACAACACCATGATGACATCATCCAAGAATGCTTAGATCTTGGTGATTTCACTGTTAGAAATCAAAAATTGAAAGATAGAAAGATGTAGGAGCATGTTTTGATCAAGAAAGTACAAGATTTAGGATGGAAACTTACCGGAATCGGAAGAAATCTGAGAAAAGAAGGGGAGCACGAGCTGGTCGGTCAGAGCTTTCCAAAAGTGGTAAAGAGTGACAATGACAGCCCTATTTATAAGCTCCAAAAGAGGAAAGGGCTGGCCGATCGGCTGGCATCCCGATCGGACAGCCTGCTCGATCGGACAGTCCGTCCGATCGGCTGGGCCGTTCGATCGGCTGATAGCCT
Organism: Helianthus annuus; assembly: GCF_002127325.2. NCBI lineage: Eukaryota > Viridiplantae > Streptophyta > Magnoliopsida > Asterales > Asteraceae > Helianthus > Helianthus annuus. Next base: position 82,296,916 of record NC_035444.2, on the reverse strand, counting down.
GATCGATCAACAGCCTGGTTCGAGTGTTCGGTGCGATGATTTTCGATATTTCGGTTTCGATTGAAGGCGATACGAGTACGATAGAGTTTCCTATTCAAATTACTTTCAGTCCTAACTACTATATCTAACATACAATCACCTATGCTTCACCCTATTCTTACGTTACCATTTGTCATAATTCGATTTCGATTGCATTCGGTTTGAGTTTCGAGTTTCGATTCGAGTTTCGATTGATCACCACACAAAACATAAAGTAAACACGCACAGGTAACACATAAGGCACACACACACACGCGCATAACAACAACCCAAGTTCGCGTAATTCGAGATTCAAGTTCGATGATGGTTAGATCGGTTTGATTACTGATTAGTTAACTTTATCGCATTGTTACTTCCTACTGTTCACAGTCGTAAATCGGTTCGTGTTAAAACATTCGATTACTTCGATTCTTCCTTGATTACAACACTTACTCCACATAATACAAATAAAACATAAAATAGACTATTTACAGTCAAAGAAAGTCAAAGTTGACTTGGACTTTGACTTTGACATTCGAAAATACGGGGTGTTACAGTGAACATATATGTATATACACACACACACACACTTATATATATATATATATATATATATATAGGTAAAGGGTACCGTACAAATTCCCTTATCGTACATTACGTACGCTACAATCTCAGCCGTCAGATCATCTTCACACAATGAAAATCGCATGTTGTTTTTTTTTGTAATAATTTCGCATGTGATAAATTTGATGAAATAGCAGGTGTTTTTTTTGTAACAATTTTGCATGTGTTAATTCAATTTCGCATGTGATAATTTTGATGAAATAGAAGGTTGTTTTTTGTAACAATTTCGCATGTGGTAATTCAATTTCGCATGTGACAATTTTGATGAAATAGCAGGTTGTTTTTTTGTAACAATTTCGCATGTGGTAATTCAATTTCGCATGTGATAATTTTGATGAAATAGCATGTTGGTTTTTGTAACAATTTCGCATGTGGTAATTTTGAAGAAATCGCATGTTTAAAAACCAACATGCGAAATTGTTACAAAAAAACAACATGCGATTTTCAATGCGGGAAGATGATCTGACAGCTGAGATTGTAGCGTACGTAATGTACGATAAGCGCATTTGTACGTTAACCAGCCCCTATATATATATATATATATATATATATATATATATATATATATATATATATCTTTCTACTCTCTCTCACTAAAAACCACCACCACCATCACCTCCACCGCCGCCATCACCACTCCCCACCACCGCCATCCCCTTCCACCACCACACATTCCGCCTCCTAAACCCATACCCGCCTCCACCATCAACCACCCATCCCCAAATCAACCACCCCCATCCACCATCACCCCACCCCACCGCCACCACCTCACCCTGTCGCTTTCACCAAACCCACCACCCTCCACCATCGATCGTACACATAATCTGAAACAGATTTCAAGATGAAGCTCCCTAGCACCTGCGAATTTCAAATTTTGTACAATTTTATACAAGTTTTATGAAAATTTTTCAAAATTTAAGGTTTATTGAGGTTCAATTAAATCAAGGCAAACTGTTTTACCTTGGATCATCGGAGTTGTTAACTCTCACACGTCTGAGCCTCTTTTTGCTCTGCGTTTGTCGAATTTGTCCATTAATTATGGAGGTGCACGATTAGGGGGGTGTGGTGCTATGTGATTTGCAGGTTACACACCGATGGAAGTCTGATTTGCAAGTTCAGGAGGTGGTTGGGTGGAGTTGAACATGACGCGGAGGATGGCAGATATGGATGTTTTACGGGAGTTACGGTAATGATGGTAGATGGTGATGTTTAACCGATGGTCGTTGGATATGGGTCGTTGGTGGGTTTCAGTGGTTTTTGAGTTTTAAATTGGTGGTGATACATCAAAGTGAGTAAATTACGATTGTCAAATTAGGTTTTGAGAGGGGACAAGTGAAAGAAATGAAGTGATAGAGAAAAGGCAAGGGTTTTGTTTATAAAAGGAAGTAAAGTGGGGAGGTGAATTTACTTATATGTCTATCATGTGAGCAGCATGTGACAATTAATTAACCAGGGTAATAGGTTGAGTTAGACTTAGGGACCAAAAAAGTTAGTTACAGAGACGTTGGGGGTACAGATGTTAAAAAATTCTATTTGGGGCTAATATGGTAAAAGTGATATAACCACAGGGGCCAAAATCGTAATTTACTCTTATATATATAAAAAGTTAACCACTTAACTACACTGGATTTGATTATCTTTTTTATTTTTATTTTTTGCTTTTGAAAATTACCCTTTTAGCTTTTAACGTTAACATTTACACTTTCTAAAAAAATTGTAAAATGTTATTTTGGCCCACTCGAGTTTTATACATTTATTTTTATATGCAGGTCGGTATAAGTTCAAGTTTGTTTACGTTATGATCGATAAACAATTGCAAAAACATTTAGTACGCTCAAGTCACGTTAAAAAAAACTGATCCCGCAACGCGGGGAATCAATTCTAGTTGTGTGAAAGACAAAAGTAAAGTAAATTAAATTAAATTATAAGTATTTTATGTTATAATTATATTATATTTATTTTTATTTTAATTTTAATTCTATTCTAATAACATACAATTATCAACTTTTGTTGATAGTAATTTACAATTTTACAAGCATAAAGTATAATTATGCTTCTAATTATATGATTAGAATAGCACTGAATTTTGTCTTCTCTTAATATTAATAAGTTTATTATACAACCACTCAATTTTGATAAAAATATATTTTCGTCTTTTAACAAATTTATATTGCAAACTTTAATAAATTTATAGATACCCTTTGCATTTTAAGCCACAAAGGTTATCAACGACATCTAGGTTTCATTTTTCTTATATAAATTTACGTATGTTGTGCTATCTCTTTTTGTTGCTATATTCGGTATCGGTACTATATTGATACTGTAATAAAACGAACCAATACAACCAGTGGCGTAGGGTGCAACCCCCCCCCTCCCGAATGTTTCGGTTAGAAATGTAATATTTTCGTTTTTTCGTTCGAAAATTTTAAAATTATATAGGTCTGTCCCCGCCAATTATTTTGCCTAAAATTCCTCTGCCTGTACCAAGTTTATTGTCAAAAATCTTTATACATATTTTCGTATTAAGTTAAAAAAATGTGAACGGGCTATACTTTAAGTAAAGTTTGTTACTACTTTATATATAAATCAAAGTTGAGGGTTCTTTTTTATCTTAAAGGTCTTAAAGGCAGTTACCATTTATCTTAAAGATCGTTGTGCTGAGTTGTAATTTTTCGTCCAGGTACTTAATATTTATCTCGCACCATTATAAATATTTGATCTTTATTTTTGTTAAACAATATATAGCATTTTTTATGAGTAAGAGCGTGTCATTTGAATGAATGGAGATTGTGTAGTTTCCTTTAGAGTTATTATTGTTTAACTCGACCCGAATCGAATATCCGACCCGAACATATAACCCGAAACATAGCGATAAGAAAAAAAATTAGGTCCCATGACTTTCCGCCCCCCGCAACTTTTGATTAAGCTCCGTCACTGAATACAACCAAACTATCACCACAACGCACGAGGTTGGATTAGTAGTTAAATAACAATCACCAAACTGTTTGATTGGTGTTTTCAGAATAATAATTTTGAAATTTATAAAATAAAACCAATCGAAATGCATAAAGTTTGAATAGTTTATTTACTTTTTGTACTTTTTATAAAAAAAAAATCAATTTTGTTATAACAAATAATTATATATTCTAAGAAAAATATTACATTAATTACACAAAACTCTTAAATGATTACGTGACATTTTGTAATTTGTATTAGTTTTTAGTTACTGGTTTTAAGGAGGCTTTAGGCCACCTGTAGTGGCAGGTTATATCATGCCAAAACGGTATATGATGCCTTCAGGCAATATGTAGTGGGGCGCGACCAAGGGCCATAGCGCCGCTATGGCGCCGCCCACACCGCCCCCCCCGGCGTTTTGACAAAAAAAAAAAAGAAAAGCGTGATAATTTTCGCGGCGCGAGGAAGAATGATTTTTGTTTTTTGACCGTTATCAAACGGTCATATATTTAAAAAAAAAAAAAAATTCAATTTTTCTTATTTTTCACACTATAAAACCTCATATTCTTCCACTTTTTTTTACAACTCATACCATTCTCATTCTCATTCTCCATTTATTTTTAAAAAAGCTAGTCTCACTTTATAAAAAATGGGTTCCCCGTCGGAAGAGTCTTTCACCGAAATTTACCGGAGATATTTTTCGCCCGACGAAGACGCGGCCGAGGAAGAAGCGGTTACGAGTGCATGTACTTTTGTGCTACAAACATTTGCGCACATTCGGCCACCTCCCCCTCCACGACCCATCTTGCGACGCACCTATATCTTGCGAGATCGTGAAGCCGCGAACTTTGAAGACGTAGGTTTAGATGCTGGAGAAAACGAAGAGGAAGAAGGAGAGAACGAAGATGACACCGAAGAATAAATTTATTTTTTAGGTGTAATTTTTTTTTAGGTGTAATTTTTTTTAGTGTAACTTTTTTTTTTATTTTTAATGTAGTGTTTTTTATTTAATGAAATGTTTTTTATTTTATAAAACTTAAAAATTATTTAAAAAATAGAAAATTAAATTAATTGAGTAATGATTACACATGGGCTTTATGACTACGGCCCCAAATTGCATAAAGCCCCATAAAGCCCCTTTGCTGACGTGGCATGCCACATGGCGCATAACGCCCCATAAAGCCCCCCCCCTCCCGAATGTTTCGGTTAGAAATGTAATATTTTCGTTTTTTCGTTCGAAAATTTTAAAATTATATAGGTCTGTCCCCGCCAATTATTTTGCCTAAAATTCCTCTGCCTGTACCAAGTTTATTGTCAAAAATATTTATACATATTTTCGTATTAAGTTAAAAAAATGTGAACGGGCTATACTTTAAGTAAAGTTTGTTACTACTTTATATATAAATCAAAGTTGAGGGTTCTTTTTTATCTTAAAGGTCTTAAAGGCAGTTACCATTTATCTTAAAGATCGTTGTGCTGAGTTGTAATTTTTCGTCCAGGTACTTAATATTTATCTCGCACCATTATAAATATTTGATCTTTATTTTTGTTAAACAATATATAGCATTTTTTATGAGTAAGAGCGTGTCATTTGAATGAATGGAGATTGTGTAGTTTCCTTTAGAGTTATTATTGTTTAACTCGACCCGAATCGAATATCCGACCCGAACATATAACCCGAAACATAGCGATAAGAAAAAAAATTAGGTCCCATGACTTTCCGCCCCCCGCAACTTTTGATTAAGCTCCGTCACTGAATACAACCAAACTATCACCACAACGCACGAGGTTGGATTAGTAGTTAAATAACAATCACCAAACTGTTTGATTGGTGTTTTCAGAATAATAATTTTGAAATTTATAAAATAAAACCAATCGAAATGCATAAAGTTTGAATAGTTTATTTACTTTTTGTACTTTTTATAAAAAAAAATCAATTTTGTTATAACAAATAATTATATATTCTAAGAAAAATATTACATTAATTACACAAAACTCTTAAATGATTACGTGACATTTTGTAATTTGTATTAGTTTTTAGTTACTGGTTTTAAGGAGGCTTTAGGCCACCTGTAGTGGCAGGTTATATCATGCCAAAACGGTATATGATGCCTTCATAGAGCCGCCAATACCACTACGACGGTGCTATGGGTTTTTTTTCTTCTCCCGTGAAAATCATAGCGGCGTGAGAGGAGATTATTTCATATACTAACTCAGGGGAAGGATCCACTAAAAACTATATTTTGCCTAAATAGTTTAAGAAGAATTGTGAAGATGCCATGTGTCGCTCCATATAAGTAGGAAGGAAGAGCATTTTAGTCCTTATAAAGAGGAGTGTGAAAATCACATGAGGCACCCCTTTTGTTTTCTAAAAAAATACAACAAAAAAATCTATTACAAAACAATATAGCAAAAAAAATGCAGTACAAAAAAATATAGCACAAAAAAATCTAGTACAAAAAATATAGTACAAAAAATATAGCAAAAAAAATACAATACAAAAAAATATAGTACAAAAAATATAGCACAAAAAATTCAGCACAAAAAAATATAGTACAAAAAATTGAGAAAAAAATTTTTAGACAAAAAAAAATTCAGCACAAAAATATAGTACAAAAATCCAGCACAAAAAATGTTATACAACGTAGAAATACAACGCATTTTTGTGGGTTTTTTAGTCGTCATATTTTATATAGCAATATCGTACTCAAATTAAAGATAAAAAACGCTCGATTTTATGGTGAAATTTTTGTGAAAAAATAATGTCGTATAAAAAAGTTATGAAAGTTTAAAAAATAGAGTGAAATATGCATGTGACTTGCATGTAGAGAGAGAAAGTCAATAAATAAGATTTTCTAAAGATACCCTTACACTCCTAATTTTTTCCTAAATTTTCATCTTAACTATTGATTTGAAAAATATATGGTTAAGATTATTTCTCATCCTACTTAGGTAAAATAAAAGTTTCATTTGATCTTACCCCTACTAACTCACACACACATATATATACATACATATATAAAGCCCCATACATATAAGTTTACTACAGCCTCTTGTAATATAAAGTCACTCTTTTACGCGTTTCGCCACTTATCGAATAACACTCCCAAAAGGGCTTTATGATTACACATGTTATTAAGAAAATAATTTAACAACAAACTAAATATATACTATTCGCAGATAGTGTGATTTTAACTCTCACTGTCTCACTACTTGGAAAAGACTCCATTTCAACACACCGAAATTGGTAATACCATGTGTTTGGTGTGATCAAGTCGCACTTGTTGGTTTTAACTTTTTAATGTCCAGTCATTTTCGATTTTCGAATGACCAGAAGAAGAATGAATGATTAAATTAAAGATTATTTAGATAAAAAAAAATCAAAATATCATTTTTAGAACAACTTAATTTCTAATTCTACTGCTAAACTATATTTATTTTGTAAATCACAGGATTGAATTTTCACCATTTAAAAACGTAAAGTTTAATAAAAACCTTTGTATCGTTAGAATAAAAGCACTTTCGTAAATGATCAAGATACGTATTACAAAGATTTTCTGTCAAAATAACATTAACTTATAGAGAAAAGATCAAATAGGAAGTTAATTTTGGCTAGGAAGAATAGGAAGCCATAGAATTATGACATGTGGCAACATTTAAAATAAAGAAAAAGGGTATTTTAGTCAATTCAACTCCTTCTTCTTCCTTTTTCAAAACCCAGTAACTTCAAAACCCACCATTTTCAAAACCCATCATCTTCAACCATTTCTTCACTTTCTATCTCAATAATCACTACATTATAGTGCGATTTTCATCACCAATCAATGATTCAAAACCCGATCAACGTGTTCTTCAGCTTTTTTCGAAGAAAACCCAGTTTAATTTCATTCAAAATCTCGTTTTTTTCTGGTGATTTTGAAGATAATCACTAGATTTGTTCGATTCAATCGCTGATAAGTGTTTCTATCATTCAAATTTCGTCAATTGATGAAGAAACCGGCTTCGATCCATGTAAGAAATTCTTTAATTTCATTTTCACGATCTGGTTTTTATTTAGTCGTTGCGTTTTACGATATTGGCGGGGGTCCGGGGGCGGCAGCCCCTGGTAGCGGGGTCCCAGGGGCGGCAGCCCCTGGCGGGGTCCAAGGGGCAGAGCCCTGGCTGGGTTGAGCTGCACTAAAATTTTTTTTTCGATTAAATTGCTGTACTAAAAATGCATCAGAAAAATTAATTTTACAGAAATTGGCTCATTTCGAATACAGTAATTCGTAGATAATTCAAACAGTTCACAGACAATTCACAAACAGTTCATAAACAGTTCACAAACAATTTTATGTGTCCATTGCGTTTTAGAAATAAGAGAGTTTTATGTGTTTTCTGGCTATTGCTTTTTAGAAAAACACATTTTTAAGTATCTTTAGTTATTGCGTTTTAGGTAAAACACATTTTTAGGTGTTTTCAGTCCATTGCGTTTTACAGAGAACACTTTCTTTTGTTTTTTTAGGTCATTGCGTTTTAGAAATGAGACATATTTAAGTGTTTTCTGGCATTGCGTTTTACAAATAAAACATTTCTTTGTGTTTTCTGGCCATTGCGTTTTAGGTAAAACACCTTTTTATGTGTTTTTTGTGCATTGCGTTTTAGGTAAAACACTTTTTTATGTGTTTTCTGGCCATTGCGTTTTACAAATAAGACAATTTTTGTGTTTTCTGACCATTGCGTTTTACAAATAAGTCATTTCTTTGTGTTTTTGGTGCATTGCGTTTTAGAAAAATGTCATTTTTAGGTTTTTTTTTCATTGCGTTTTACGTAACTGGTGGTTTTTCTATTGCGTTTTACGCAACTGGGTTTTAAATTTTTTTTAAATATAGCAATAGTATACTCGTTTTAAAGATAAAAAAAACGCTCGTTTTTTGGTGCAATTTTTATAAAAAAATAATGTCGTATGAAAGAGTTATTAACGTTTAAAAAAGGGGGGGGATTGGAGGAGAGAGAAACTATTGGCTTGGATTGACTAGAATGCCCTTGAAAACTCACGCGCCTCTTTTTTTCCTTTCAATTTCCCTGATTTAATCTTAGCCCTTGATTAACTTCATGGATGATCAAGATCACTTCCTAGCCTTCCTAGCCAAATAAACTTCCTATTATATGTTCACCCTTAACTTATAATTGATAATTTACAACTTTCAATAAAAAATCATCAATATCGTATTGAGTTGCCGTTGGTTCCATTTTCAAATCGTGTATTTGTGTGGTGCATTTTCCTTTATTATTATTTGCTACCAAACAGGGATAGTAAGTAGTAACCGATCAAATATCATATCTCACTACCTCTAGCGAACCAAACGTTGCCATTGTCAAACTACACCAAAACAAGACACGTGTGCAATTCAACCATAGATGCGTGAGTCTTACAAGTCCGTCCACATCATATATATATATAGAGAGAGAGAGGGGTTAGGATCAAATAGAAAGCTTATTTTTGCTAGGAAGTATAGGAAGTAATAGTATTAGGACATGTGGCAAAATTTAAAATAAAAAGGAAGAGTATTTTAGTCAATTTTATTATTTTCTTCTTCCTTCTTCCCAGAAACATCAAAACCCACCATTTTCAAAACTCACCATCTTCAACCATTTCTTCACTTTCTATCTCAATAATCATTACATTATAGTGCGATTTTCGTCACCAATCAATGATTCAAACACCCGATCAACGTGTTCTTTAGCTTTTTTTTTTGAAGAAAACCCAGTTTAATTTCATACAAAATCTCGTTTTTCCGGTGATTTTGAAGATAATCACTCGATCCGTTCGATTCGATTTCTGATAAGTGTTTCAATCATTCAAATTTTGTCAATCGTTGAAGAAACCAACTTCGATCCATGTAAGAAATTCTTTAATTTCATTTTTATTATCTAGGTTTTTGATTTAGTCATTGCGTTTTACGATCTTGGCGGGGGTCCGGGGGCAGCGCCCCTGGTAGCAGGGTCCCAGGGGCGGCAGCCCCTGGCGGGGTCCAAGGGGCAGAGCCAGAGCCCCTGGCTGGGGTTTTTTCGATTAAATTGCTTTAATAAAAATGCATCAGAAAATTTAATTTTCTATAAATTGTCTATGGAAAACTGCATTCGTAGACAGTCTTTTGATCTCCGACTTCCTTGTTCAGACAATTCACAGACAAAACTATTGTCCTGGTTCAATGCGTTTTAGAGAGAAAACACTTTCTTTGGTGTTTTTAGGCCATTGCGTTTTAGAACTAAGACATTTTTATGTGTTTTCTGGCTATTGCGTTTTAGAAAAACACGTTTTTGAAGTGTTTTTAGTCATTGCGTTTTAGGTAAAACACATTTTTAGGTTTTTTCAGTCCATTGCGTTTTAGAGAGAACACTTTCTTTTGTGTTTTTAGGCCATTGCGTTTTAGAAAGAAGACATTTTTAAGTGTTTTCTAGCCATTGCGTTTTATAAATAAGACATTTCTTTGTGTTTTTTTGTGCATTGCGTTTTAGGTAAAAGTGTAAAACACATTTTTATGTGTTTTCAGTCTATTGCGTTTTAGAAAACAGACATTTTAAGTGTTTTCCGGCCATTGCGTTTTAGAAATAAGACATTTCTTTATGTTTTTTGGTGCATTGCATTTTAGGTAAAACACATTTTTTATGTGTTTTCAGTCCATTGCGTTTTAGAAAGTACACTTTCTTTTGTGTTTTTTAGACTATTGCGTTTTAGAAATAAGACATTTCTTTGTGTTTTCTGGCCATTGCGTTTTACAAATAAGACATTTCTTTGTGTTTTTGGTGCATTGCGTTTTAGAAAAATGTCATTTTTTAGGTTTTTTTATCATTGTGTTTTACGCAACTGAGTTTTTCCATTGCGTTTTACGGAACTGGGTTTTAAAAAAAAAATCGAAAATATAGCAATAGTATACTCGTTTTAAAGATAAAAAACGCTCGTTTTTTTGGTGCAATTTTTATAAAAAAAAATAATGTCGTATGAAAGAGTTATTAACGTTTAAAAAATGGGGGGGAATTGGAGGAGAGAGAAATTATTGCCTTGGATTGACTAGAATGCCACTAAACAAACCCACGCACCTCTTTTCTTCCCTTCAATTTCCCTCATTTAATCTTAGCCCTTGATTAACTAAATGGATGGTCAAGATTACTTCCTAGCCTTCTTAGCCAAATAAACTTCCTATTATATCATAACCCTATATATATATATTATATACTAGGTTAGAAACCCGTGTATTACACGGGGTTGTACATTAAAAACACTATAATTAAATTTTTTTAACAAACATCTCATCACCGAAATTACATATTGTTACATGTAATAATGGTAAAATAAAAGGTATACTAATATATCATAAAATTTAAATGTCTGTTTATATAAAATGCAATATATAGCTGGTTAAACTCATCAAGAAGCAATCTTTTATAACCTCCATGTAAAAAAAAAAAAAATTTTACTTATAAAGTCTGTTTCTAAAAGTATATATTTTAAAAACAATTAAATAAAATTTAAAAAAAAAGCATAAAAGTATACCTCCACGTATTTTTCAAGCACCTCATTTGTATTTTTTTTTAATTATTTTATTAGTCTCAAGTATATTTGTAATATTACCGAGTTAAACTATACAACTTTTGGTGTACATTTGACGATGTTTTGTTTTTATAAAAAGGATGTAGTTGACAAAATTATTTATCAAAATGACTTGTTTCAAAAATATTTATCAAAATGGGTTCTTTTATAAAAAAAAAATAAAGAAATACTAAAAAATCCCCTAACCATCCTATCTTCTTACTTGTTAAATACGGGGACTCCATGGTTATCGCCACCAAATCACTACACCCTTTTGAAAAAAAAAACTCTACGTATGTTGTTTTTTAACAATGAATATTTTGTTTTTTCGTAAGACTTGAACCCAAGATCTCACACTTAAGTGATCAAGATTGTAATGAACTAATGATTTTTCAACTAAGAGTGTTACTACAATACTTGCATGCATCATAATACCTTGAGATACACATTTAAAGATATACATAATTGAATTTAGGTAATTAACTGATTTATCATTTACTTGCAGTAAATGCATTAATTAAATCTAAATGTTGACCAGTTTACAAAATACCTAAATTTTTTGAAGAAAAAACATTTCTTACTAAAAATTTAAAATCAATTAAATCAATCAATCAACAATCAATTATTAATTATTATTATTATTATTATTATTATTATTATTATTATTATTATTATTATTATTATTATTATTATTATTAATCAAGAATAAATAAAAGGGTTAATAAAATGTAGGAATACTCACAAATGACACATGGCAAAAATAGTCCTAATAAATGACAAGTGGCAAAAATTAAAGAAAGAAGCCTAAGAATCATCCACGTGTACTTTATTTTTATTTATTAGTATAGAGATGAGAATGATCCGTTAGGAACCATCCTTTATTGCGATAACAACGAGAACTGATGTGAACACAACCAAAAATACCTAAAAAATCTAAAAAGCAGATAATTTTTTTTTTCTAATATTTTTTTATGAAAAAAAATCGCTACTTTTCGTTATTAAAAAAATTTTAAAAATAAAAAAAATTTGGCTACTAAAAGTAGTGATTTAAATAAAAAAAATTGTGTGTTTTTTAGATTTTTTGAGGGTTAGTTTTTAGCATTTAACTTGGGGGTAGTTTTTTTTTTTTTTTTTTTGGGGGGGGGGGGGGGGGTTAGGTTTTTGGTGGTGTAGTGGGTTTATTTTATTGTGTTCACATTGGTTCTCGCAATAAAGGTGGTTCTCGTATGAACCGTACCATATATATATATATAGGTTCATGCGAGAACCACCTTTATTGCGAGAACCGCGAGAACCAATGCGAACACAACCTAAAATAGCTAAAAAAACCCCTAAAAAAACCTAACCCCCACCCCCCCACCCCCAAGCTAAAATGCTAAAAACTAAACCCCCAAAAAACCTAAAAAATCTAAAAATAATAAAAAAAAAATCTAAATTTTTTTAATATTTTTTATGTTAAAATCGCTACTTTTAGTTGGAAAAAAAATTAAAAATTTTTTTTTGGCTACTAAAAGTAGCGATTTTTTATAAAAAATATTAAAAAAAAAAATTTGTGTGTTTTTTAGCTATTTTTAGCCATTTTTGGTTGTGTTCACATTGGTTCTCGCAATAAAGGGTGGTTCCTAACGGATCTTTGTCCTATATATATATATATATATATATATATATATATATATATATATATATATATATATATATATAGGGTGAGGTTCTAGAGTAAACACTAGTGTATTTGCGAACTGAGTGAGCAAATCCTGACCATTGATCTACACACGTGTATGGCCAGGATTAGTTCACTCAGTTTGCAAGCTACACTAGTGTTCACTCTTGAACCTAATCCTATATATACATATATATATTAATATATATATATATATATATATATAATATTCAATGTAATAATCATTTCTTTTTATAAAGTGTAGGGTGAGGATCAAATAGGAAGTTTATTTTGGCTAGGACGGATAAGAAGCAATAGGATTATGACATGTGGCAAAATTTAAAATAAAGAGAAAGGGTATTTTAGTCAATCATATCATTTCTTCTTCCTTCTTCTCCCTAGTAACTTCAAAACCCACCATTTTCAAAACCCACCATCTTCAACCATTTCTTCACTTTCTATCTTAATAATCACTACATTATAGTGCGATTTTCATCACCAATCAATGATTCAAACACCCGATCAATGTGTTCTTCAGCTTTTTTTTTTGGAGAAAACCCAGTTTAATTTCATTCTAAATCTCGTTTTTCCCCGTGATTTTGAAGATAATCACTCGATCCGTTCGATTCGATCGCTGATAGGTGTTTCTATCATTCAAATTTCGTCAATCGTTGAAGAAATCGGCTTCGATCAATGTAAGAAATTCTTTAATTTCATTTTTACGATTTGGGTTTTTGATTTAGTCATTGCGTTTTACGATCTTGACAGGGGTCCGGGGGCAGCGCCCCTGGTAGTAGGGTCCAAGGGGCGGCAGCCCCTGGCGGGGTCCAAGGGGTTTAATAAAAATGCATGAGAAAATTTAATTTTCTGTAAATTTGCCTCTGGAAAACTGCATTCGTAGACAGTTTTATGCCATTGCGTTTTAGGACTGCATTCCTGGTTCAATGCGTTTTAGAGAGAACACTTTCTTGGGTGTTTTTATGCCATTGCGTTTTAGAACTAAGACATTTGTATGTGTTTTCTGGCCATTGCGTTATAAAAAACACATTTTTGAAGTGTTTTTAGTCATTGCGTTTTAGGTAAAACACATTTTTAGGTGTTTTCAGTCCATTGCGTTTTAGAGAGAACACTTTCTTTTGTTTTTTTAGGTCATTGCGTTTTAGAAATGAGACATTTTTAAGTGTTTTCTAGCCATTGAGTTTTATTAATAAGACATTTCTTTGTGTTTTTGGTGCATTGCGTTTTAGGTAGAACACATTTTTATGTGTTTTCAGTCCATTGCGTTTTAGAAAACAGACATTTTAAAGTGTTTTTTGGCTATTGCGTTTTAGAAATAAGACATTTGTTTGTGTTTTTTGTACATTGCATTTTAGGTAAAAACACATTTTATGTGTTTTCAGTCCATTGCGTTTTAGAAAGTACACTTTCTTTTGTGTTTTTAGGCTATTGCGTTTTAGAAATAAGACATTTCTTTGTGTTTTCTGACCATTGCGTTTTACAAATAAGACATTTCTTTTTGTTTTTGGTGCATTGCATTTTAGAAAAATGTCATTTTTTAGGTTTTTTTTTTTTCATTGCGTTTTACGCAACTGAGTTTTTTCCATTGCGTTTTACGCAACTGGGTTTTAAAAAAATCGAAAATATAGCAACAGTATACTCGTTTTAAAGATAAAAAACGGTTGTTTTTTGGTGCAATTTTTATAAAAAAATAATGTCGTATGAAAGAGTTATTAACGTTTAAAAAATGGGGGGAATTGGAGGAGAGAGAAATTATTGTAGTGGAGTAACTAGAATACCCTTACACAACCCACGCGCCTCTTTTTTGATCTTCAATTTCAGAAAAATTAATCTTAGCCTTTGATTAAATCTATTGATGGTCAAGAATATTTTCTAGCCAAATAAACTTTCTATTATATCCTAACCCATAAAGTGTAATATGGAGGTCACAACTTGTGTCAATGATATTGGCGCACCTACATACACGGTATATAGGGTAGGTGTCAACCGGCATCATTCAATTTTGCGTTTAATATTAGACTATGGGGTATGGGGCTTAGGTTGGGGCGTGGCCCTTGGGGCTTGGGTTTGAAGCCGGGTGTGGGGCGGGCTAGCAAGGTGACATGGCAGGCTCTCAATGGCCATTCCAAACTAGCCATTTCACATGCCCCATGTGTCAACTCATGCCCCCAACCTAAGCCCCACCGTACCCCACAGGCGTAGATTTAGGTTTGTTTTTCATGTGTCAACTCATGCCCCCAACTCAAGGCCCACCATACCCCATAGTCTTAGGACATATAATATCAAATTCTGCATGATGTCAATCCTTTTTTATGATCGACAAAATTGATTTCATGAAAAGAAAAACCGACCCATTTTTATTGGTTTTATGAGAAAATTATATGTATACTTTACTATATTAAAAACAAATATATAAACGTTTTACCAAATAATAAAGTCGGGTTTAGTAATTAAGCCCAGTTGCTCAACTCCAATTCAAACATAGCCTATTTTAATAAATAAAAAGTCCATTTTCTTTATTTACTAAATAACTTGTTACCCTTTTCCCCAATTAGTAACCTAATGTAAAAAAAAAAGAGAACGATAAAATGGTTGAAATTTTTGAATGGCGATTGACTGTCGATTATTGAGGACTATAGTTAATCAAACAGAGTTGATTGAGCATTTGTTTAACAAGGGTCGATTGAATGAGGGTCGAAACTCAACGAGGAGTCAAGCGATTAGCCGATTAAAGCTTTAAACATGAGTTTCTTACTTTCTTTCTTATCTTTTATTATTATTCTTGAAGCTTGCAATTGAAATTAGATTTGCTTATATGATTGTACACTTGGTTGTAAATAGATGCCTATATGTAATTGTATACTAGATTAAAGTTATTGAATTTTCTTATTAGTTAATTCTTATATTTTTAGGTTTGGTTATTGATTTTGATGAAAGTTTTATTTTGGGACAACCTTTTATCATATGACATGGTCTGACCCGAAAATTTAGACCAATGTTTGTCATAATTTTGATCACTGAAAAAAAAAAAGATATCACTGAAAAAAGTTCATGGCCCCGCCACTGATCAAAGACACAACTTCTTGTAAAAAGACAAGGTCAGAATACGTATATCAGATTCAAATTACCCGACACCCTTTGAACCCATGCATGCGTGAATCTCATGCATCAGGTTTGCCTTCTCAAAAAATCCTTCTTACATGTATATTAAAGTATAATATAGACTACATATCATTAATAATAAATTATTAAAAAATAACTGTTTATAATAAAAAACATCATTCGTGTCAAATGGTATGAAAAATACAACAATACTAGACAATCAACAACTTAGAACAACCAAGAAGCGACAAAACGATGACAAAAATTTTATTATTTATCCAACCCAGAAAAACTCCCTACCTCCCAAAGTTCTTACAATGTAAGAGCATAAATCAATCAACACAAAATATGTAATCAACTGATAAGAATCAGTTGATTATACAGAACAATATAACTTAAATGAACAACACAACCTGATTTATAAAGATCCACATGATCAGCAATACAGACGGAACAAATGATGATGCAAATCTTCAATAGGTCTTCATCATATCACGAACAAACTTGAATGAACATCAACTCGAAAGAGAGTGAATGACGCAGATCAATTCATAACAGGAACAAAGAAGTCTGAAGGTGTGCGAACAAGAATGAGAAAGTTCTGGAACCCTAGAAGATGAACTTATCTTATATACCAAAAATATCTCCATGTTACACTAAGCACCTCGTACTATCTCCGGAAACATGAAAACCAGCCAAAGTTACAATCAGGCCCCTCAATTAGTTGCAACCTGTTATAACAGAATAACAACTTAACAAAAAAAAAGATTAGAACTGGTTAGAACAATAAAACGTAACATATATGAAATATTTGAATGAATTTTATATTATTCTTTAACATTCCCCCTTCATTCAAATATGAAAACCAGTTAACCAGTCCCACTTAAACAACCTCTTTGTTAACAACTGTAACAACTTAAAACCAACTCTAAGCCCAAACAAACCAGGCTAAAATATAACCCAATAAATAAAAGCCCAGGAACAAGTGCAATCCTGAATGAAAGCCCAATGTATTATTTTTAACATGCCCCCTTCATTCAGGTGATAACATGTCAAAAATACCAAGTTCCTCACAAAGAAATTGATGTCGACTCAACCTCAATCCCTTTGTAAAAATATTTGCAACCTGAATATCTGTATGAACCTTTTCAGGTCCAATAATACTAGCACTAACTTGCTTTCTCAAAATGCAGATTTACTTCAAAGCGACAAGACCTCTCATGGATAACAGGATTCATACAAATGATATTGCACTTTAACAAGCAAATTGCAGCTAACACCAAATATTTACCAAAAAATATACAATGCAAAATACAACCTAACCACTTGTAACAGAGCCATATACACAGACATCATAGAGAAACAAATCAAACGGGAGGATTTCTAACCAACATCCTAACTCAGACAAACAAGTCAAACAACAAATCATCAAGTTACAAGACGAGATAAGACATGAGATCCCTTCAAATAACATAACACCAATACAAACAACAAATCAAGGAACTCTCTATATCAGACAGTCAACAAAACAGATAAAACTGTTGTGACTAAGAACACCAGACAACGATGATAGCCTACACAAATTTTGGCATAATACACAACCAGAAACACATCTCTTACACAAGAGGAAAAAATACAAGGCTAACATCACATACATTCAAGAACCATGACTATAAGACACAGCCACACAAATCCTGACTAAACACAAAATTACACAATTTGTAACCAGAACAATATATCTCACACGAGACAACATAACGCAGAGCAAAGACTGAAAACAACGAATCACATGATTCAAAGAATTTAGAACAAAGACCGAAAGACAATACTTGTGAAGAACACGAAGACTAATTTTAATAAAACAAAAAAGCTTTTTACAACTTCACAACAAATACTAAATCACATAAGCATATGACTGCATAACATTATCAGACACACAGCTGACAAACATAAAGTCACACGACTTTCACAACTAAGACAGTACTTGCAAACAAGAGCATCAAACAGCAATAACCAACTCTGATTGAAAAAAAACATCTCAATACACGAGAGAACATAGAAAGCTGTCAAACATATACAAATTAATCTTGTCAAAAAAACATCGGTTAAACATGAACCACACAGCTCAACTAACCATACAAACAAGACTATAGACAATCAGACATCAAGAACAATCTTGGCAAAACAACAGATTAGAGAACACACATACCACACGGTTTGACTAATCATACAACAAAATACAATAAGACATACGGACAATGCCTAGGAGACACTTTGACAGTCCAAAAACAGAGTTGAATCACATGATCCAAGATAAAGATTCACACCACACAAAACAACAACATTTGCAGGTCTAAATTTAACGGAAGTACAAGGCCATATAACCATACAACGAACATACAATATACTATTACCAAGACATAAGGCTCAATAAAATAAGAAAACGGGTACAAATTTATTGAACATATTAAAGAGTTTGAAGTATGAAGTTTGAATCACACTCAACATATAACACTCCTCCTACTAATAATTGAATTAATCACTCGACAAATGAGAACCAAGGTTCAGAACATATTTTTTAATTAACCAAGAAACTTCAGGTGAACAATTCAAGAAAGAAGACTTCAAGTAAATTGATAGAAATAAGACTAGACACTAAAACTAACAAACATTTGCTGAGACAATTAGGCACATATAAAAATGGAAAAACATAATAGAATTAATCCCATCAAAACATCTATACTTACACAGCCAGCAAGATGAAAAATATGAATTATGAAGACAAGGTACATACACAAAATGAAACTCGAAAACAAACAGAATATTCACTATGACAATATTTTAGTGACGAATATGTATGTATTATCAAAATTTCCATAGATGTAATAATCCTACAGATTATACAATATGAATCATTAACTACAGGCAACACTTCTAGAAGCCTGATGAACAACTCCTAAAAACAAACGTATTGGACAAAATATTTAGCAAGGAACATGAAAAAAACAGTTCAAATTAAGGATTTAAGAGCACAAAGATTTCAAAAAACAAACATATCATACTAGAGACGGATAGAACAATTTTAACAACATTGAGAGATGAACAACAAGAAAACACAGGTTATCAACAGATAACTAATCATAGAAGAAAAACAACACAAAACAAAATAATCATAGACTATCAGCAAATAACAAACCAGACAGAACCACACACCAATACACAAATATTCAAAAATGAAAAAAAAAAAACAACAAACTGCAAGACCGTGTAGGATCATCACTCTATAGGTAACTACAAGACCAACATCAACAATCAATGAACAACGACAACAGAAAACTACATAGACCAACAGTACCAAACAATGATCAAGCAAAAAAATTACAGATGAGACACTGATTAACAAATAAACAGATGTAAAATCCTAAGGCGAAGCTGTATCAGTGTCCAGATTCCAGGTTCGTCACTTATAGTGCCTGGACAGGTCTTTATACAGGAGCCACACACTAACAGATGAGAAAACAAGTAGACAACAAACCAGTCCTTACATGCCCGGCATCAACTAACTCAACAACATAAAATATAGAACAAAAATAGAAAGATCTTACAAAAGGTGCGTATAACCCCAATAGAGAGATCAGAACCATAGTTTTCCAGAACTACAAGATCTGATCAAGCCATAATCAAACACACCTGGTTAGTTTGCCCTGAACCTTCTAGGGTTTCAGAGACTAACACAGGTCTTCAAAAACAGAAGACAAGAGATCTCCTTCCAAACGTCAACAAACCACTATTAGGGTTTGTGTCACGCCAGATTTGAAAGATCTCACTAGATCTGTACCTGCATATACTCCAAGAAAGAGATCAAAAAGACCAGACACAGAAAATCTAAAGAAAAAAAAAACACAGTACACAGCGGAAACCCCAGACAATCAGACCCACCAGTTAAAGCATAGCAAATTTACTGAAAAATTAATACACACGAATAGACAACGCAACATCACATATAGGTTCAAGTGAGTTATTATTATGTTTAACGAAATATTGTACCCAAACCTTGCCCAAGAACCATACAATCAGTTCACCCAAATATGATGAAGTGGCGAGTCAAATACAAAAAAAAAAAAAACCATTGATAAAAAACATAACAGTCATCTCACCGTATACCTAAGAAACAATTAGAAACAACATAGAAGAACTGAAGAAGACAAAAAAACACGTGTCGACAAACCTTACAAAGAATACTAAGAGAATATGCTCAATTTATAAGTAACGACAGATTTTTTTTAAGAAAACTCATTACTACACAAGCATTTCAGAAAAAACTTCATTGTTAAGTATAATAAGATGTTTAATCTACAAGAACACCAGATCTAAATTATTTGTGATACAACACACCCTAGATCTACAATGTTCCTCAAACACTTTGGGAGAAGTAAAGATATTTCTGACCTAGATGAATGACAACAAACAATGAACACATAAAGATGCATCACATAGATAATGTAACACAAACTCAACGAGTTGTCTCTACACCAAAAACAAACAACAATACTAGTCCATCTAGTTCAGTCTTATATGCCTAACAGGTTAATTGAAGTGACAATAGCAAATTAGAAAGATATTAGAGAATAGAAGACTTACAAGACTCCAGCATGCAGAACCGAGTTTAGAAGACTTACAATGAATTTATACGATACTCAGAATATGTGAATACTAAAAACCTCGCCAAGAAGCACAGTTAGAGTTTTGATTGCAACCCTAATCTCGGCTATAGATTCGTCAATTCCATTAAGAAAATCTTTCACATGTCGACAAACATAACACCCAACCAACAGATCTGAATCAAGCGCTTGTCCCCAAATCTTAAACTTTTCGATTCTTAACACCAGATTCTTCTTGTTGGAACACCCAATTTTGAACCGACAACCACCAGGTTAGGGTTTCGAATCCAAACCTTCAATTCAGATAAAGAAAAAACGTCTCTAAAAACACCAGAGCCAAAAAACGATCACCAGGGAAGAACCTTATCGATTAGAGCCCAAGCTCTGATACCATGTCAAATGGTATGAAAAATACAACAATACTAGACAATCAACAACTCAGAACAACCAAGAAGCGACAAAACGATGACAGAAATTTTATTATTTATCCAAACCCAGAAAAACTCCCTACCTCCCAAAGATCTTACAATGTAAGATCAGAAATCAATCAATACAAAATATGTAATCAACTGATAACAATCAGTTGATTATACAGAACAATATAACTTAAATAAACAACACAACCTGATTTATAAAGATCCACAGGATCATCAATACAGACGGAACAAATGATGATGCAAATATTCAATAGGTCTTCATCATATCACGAACAGACTTGAATGAACATCAACTCGAAAGAGAGTGAATGACGCAGATCAATTCATAACAGGAACAAAGAAGTCTGAAGGTGTGCGAACAAGAATGAGAAAGTTCTGGAACCCTAGAAGATGAACTTCTCTTATATACCAAAAATATCTCCATGTTACACTAAGCCCCTCGTACTATCTCCGGAAACATGAAAACCAGCCAAAGTTACAATCAGGCCCCTCAATTAGTTGCAACCTGTTATAACAGAATAACAACTTAACAAAAAAAAGATTAGAACTGGTTAGAACAATAAAATGTAACATATATGAAATATTTGAATGAATTTTATATTTATTCTTTTAACAATTCGGGTACTTTAAAGAGTGAAGGCACTAAACCATTGTTTAATTCTTTTTACGGTAATTCACAGAATCCCTAATTCTATTATTAAAGTGGTGAATCTATACCAATTGAACAGTCTCTAATTCACTACAAGTGGCGAATCCTTATCACTTTGAAAATGTAAAATCGTATCTAACACCTTAATACCATAGCACTCTTTGATAAATCATTGTTTAAACTAGGCTTAACCCCCCGCGTTGCAGGCGAAAGGCGTAAAACCGGGCTAAAAGCAACCAAACAACGACCAAAAGTTGGAAAAGAGTAAAACAAAATCACGATTTTTAAAATCAAGTGACTCACGTAACATGAAACATAGACGAAATCAAATGTATAATGACATGGATTAAAATTTTGAGGGGGTAAAAAAACCTAAGGGGCCAAATGTGACAGTTAAACACCATGCTAAGCAGCAACCAAATGACGATCAAATCCGGAAAAAGGTGTAAAACAAAACTAATATAAAAAATGTTGTCACAAAATTATAAAAAAAACAAAGTGTTATTACATTTACAAATATATAAAATCTTAAAGTTTAATAATAATAATAAACGATAAAAGACAAAACCAAATATAATAGAAAATGTTACTATTCCTAAGTTTATTATGAATTAATAATAACTAGGTGAATCCTCGCCTGCGTTGCAGGCCGATAGCCGAATAATTCTCAACCAATTAAAAAAAACAATACTATAGTTTTGCTAGAAAGAAAAAAACAAAAAGAGTGTTAGGCAGCTCCTTGACATGATTTTTAGTTGTGGGCAAAGTCATATTTTTATTTTTAAATGGGGGAAAATCAATTTTTTTTCCCGAGGGTAAAATCCTAGTTTTTAGTTAAGGGAAAAAAATATTTTTATTTTGCACTGGGGGCGAAAATGTAACTTTGAATTGAGGGTGATATCGTAATTTTGAACCGAGGGGAAAATCGTAAATTTTAGCTGGGGACAAAAACATAATTTTATTTTGAACTGCGGGCAAAGACGTAATTTTAAACTGGGGGCAATACCGTAATTTTAAAGTGCGTATAAAATAATAAACTGGTGTAAAATCGTAATTTTGAGCCGGGGGGTGGGGGGAACAAAATTTTATTTTGAACGGAGTCGAAAACGTAATTTTGGCTGAGGGTACAACAACAACAACAACAACAACAACAACAACAACAACAACAACCATACCCAGTAAATCACACAAATAGCATAGCTACTCATAGGGTCTGGGGAGGGTGGGATGTAGACAGACCTTGCCTCTATCCCTAGGGATAGAGAGGTTGCTTCCAGAATAGACCATCGGCTCCAAAACATAATTTTGGCTGAGGGTAAAAGCATAATTTTTTACGAAGGGCGAAATCATTTTTTTAGCTCGGGTTAAAAGGGTAAATGTATTTTGAAGTTGGGGCGAAACCGTATTTTTTAACTGGGGGCAAAAATGTAATTTTAAAGTGGGTATAAAATAATAAACTGGTTGGTCAAATGGGTATTGTTCGACGCCCATTTGAACCGATGGCAGAGAAACACTATTCCGGGGCAAAAACGTAATTTGAAAGTGTGTATAAAATAATAAACTGGTTAGTCTAATAAGGAGGGGCGGCCGCCCATTTCGACCAATGGTAGGGAAACACTATTCCCTGCCATGGTTTTTCTAGATGTAGTAAGTTCTTAATGATTTAATTCAATTTTGGTGAGGTTTTTTCTTTTCTTTCTATATTGGTTAAACAACCAATTTACAAATTTTGTCATTCTACTGTTCATTCACTTCGTTTTTTAATATAATAATAATAAAATAATAATAATAATAATAATAATAATAATAATAATAATAATAAAATAATAATAATAATAATAATAATAATAATAATAATAATAATAATAATAATAATAATAATAATAGATATATAGATATAGAGAATGTTGCATAGGGTCGGCCCTAAAAGAACACATTTATTAACACTCTATTTTACATTTATTATTATTATTATTGTTTATGGTGTATCTGACTTTATATATATAAAAGAAAAAATTATTTGTTTCTTACAAAATTTAATTCCTTTACGTGTACTTTTAAAACTATTTTCTTATGTAGAAATGCGAGAAAGCCACATGGAAGTTCAGAAGTTGGTAGGATTTGTGGGCTGGATGATGCCTCGCGGGAGTTTGGCTTCATTCAAGGACGGTTTTGATGCAACGTTTGAATCCTGTTATTAGAAAAAAAAGGAATAATAAAAAATAGCTTAGGCCTGATTGCCTTTCACCTCAGCAACTTTTTCTATCAATAGCGCTCTCCACACCATACAATGGGCACTATTATGAAGGCACTATTGAGTGTTCGCCAACGCTTAGATTTTCAATTCGGTATCAAATCTAAGCCGAACCAGCCCGGTTTATAATCAAGCCAAGCCCAAACTTACTCCGGCTCAGCTCAGCTCGACTCATGAACACCCTAGTTAAGTCTATATGGCCATTTTCTTAAAATCGTGCGGGGACATGATACTTTTTTTATTGTTAAATACTTGTTTCTAGAATAATTTTTTTTAACTTCATATTTACCAAGAACTTGAGGTTTTTTAAACTTCATATTTACCAAGAACTTGATACGCTATTAATATTATAAAACTTACATGTTAAATACTTGTTTCTAGAATTAGTTTTTTTTTTTCAAAGTAGGTTTTTATAAGAAAAAACTACATTTGTTTTAAGATAAAAAAAATGTTAGGTTAGAGACCCAATATCAATATTAAATCAATAAATAGTTAATTAATTGAAGTTATCCAATGATATTAGGAGTGAGAACTAAATAAATTTTTAAAAACATCATTTTAGTAGATATTTTTTAACAACACCGTTTTGTTAAATACTTTTGTTGACCAACATCATTTTGAAAAAAAAGCTCTTATTTTATCTATACTAAATAATAAAAGAAAATGAGAGACGCATGTTATTCATTAGAGTCATCTACTTTTTAGTTTCTTGTCTCTCTCTCATACTTAGTTATGAATTGATGCGTGCTAGTGTGTATATGTTTTAAGTATATATTTTAAGCCCTTTTTACACTTTAGCCAAGTTTTACATTTATAAAACACGATATTTACTAACACTAAACACACATATGGGCAAGTGCACCCATCGTGGACGTAGTATAGTGTTGGTAAGATACCGAGGTCGTCCAAGGACACAAGAGCTTTTATTGCCGGTTTATCCTCAACGTCTAATCAAATCAAAATGTTAGAAAAGATTTTTAAAACTAAGAAAATAAAACTAACTAAATGCTGAAAAATAAAATAAAAGTAAAGACAGATAGACAAGATGAATCACTTGGATCCGACTCGTGTGTTAGTATAACCTTTGATTATTTTCGCACTTTTGCACTTGTTTAAGAGATTATCTTAGTTATTGTTGTAGGCCCCTCTTTTGAAGGCGACGTTACCCTCAACCCAGTAGTTTGAGTCAGCAAGGATACAATCCTAAAGGGTCGGATTATTGAAAGATAATTAATTAAGTTATTAATGCAAATTATGGTAGTCCCCTCTTTTGGAGGTGACGTTACCCTCGACTAAGTAGTCTGAGTCAGCAGGGATACAGTCCTAAATAGCCGGGTTATAGTATTAATAGTAGTTAACTTATGAGGGGATCAAAGAGTTAGGACCCCCGCCATCCAATACCTTTGGGTATTGAAGGAGGTCCTACTAAATTTGACCCAGGTCCCTTGCAGGACCTCTAAACGCTGAACAAGGGCAAGACCCTTACCAAACCGTTCCCTTAACCCCCGACCAGGTAGCCAACATACCTCCATATAGACCGTGGAGATATGAATGGTGAAAATCTTTTATTTTATATAGACAGTAAAATAATGCCAAGACACCACGGACAAACGATAAGGAAGAATCACCTTCAACATAAGCAACTAGTTATTAAAGTCATTAATACAAAACCAATCAAGAAGTGCAAAAGATTAAAAATAAAAAGTATTATACTAAACACTTGTCTTCACCAAGTGATGTAAGAGACTTAGGCAAACATGGCCTTGATTGTCAAGAACTCTTACGATCAATCTTGGATCCCGAGACGACTCACACACTCTATGATGGACAATGGATGATGGTGGTGGATGATGGTGTTGTGATGGTGGTGGGTGGTGGATGAAGTGTGAGAGAGGCGGTGTGCCAAGGGATGAGTTGCAATGGCTCCAAGCACTCCTATTTATAGGCTGAACAGAAGCCTGGGCACGGCCCCGTGTCCGCTGGACACGGCCCCGTGCCCGTCTGACACTATCTCTCTTCATTAATTGTAATTCGCAATTACAATTAATGCGCCTGTAGTACTTTGGGCACGCCCCCGTGTGCACTGGGCACGGCCCCGTGGTGAGCAATAGAAGCTTCTACAGGTTTGTCTTTTCTGCTGCTTCTTGGGCACGGCCCCGTGCTCGCTGAGCACGGGGCATGTTCAGTCTTCTGCCTTCTCTGTTTTGCTTGGGAGGATGCTGTCGAGGGGTCGGGCAGTCCACTTTTGTTCCCTTTCTTGTATTTATGTTAGATTTGACTGTCTTTTTGCTTCTTTTGTTAATTTGAGCTCATTTAATCCTGAAAATACAAAAGGAAGACAAAAACACACTTTTTCCAACATTAGTATTTAAAAAGGGTTAGTTTTATGCCTTATTTGATGTAATTTATATGTTGCATTTTACACACATCAAATATCCTCACACTTGAATTTTTGCTTGTCCTCAAGCAAAACCCTTTAATATGTGGCTTACACTCCCAAATGGAATGGGTAGAAGAGAAGGTTTTGGGCTTGTCATAGAGTGTCAGGATTTTCCAAGATTGTTTAGGTTTTATTTTTACTTATTTACAATCCTATTTGTCATGATTTATTAAAAACTTTTCATAAGATAAATTACTTATTAAGGCATAACATACCTTTCTAAAATTCCATTTATATACAAGTTCACATACCTCACGGAAGAAATCACTCACACTCGGCCGAAGGTGTATTTTTAGTGAATCACTCGAGAGCGGAATGGAACTTATTCCTACCATAAGCTTGCCAAGCAATCAATCCTCCTCCTTTTTAACTTTATACCTTTGTAAATATCAAGAGGACTTTTTGGGTGAAGGGTTAGGCTTGGGCTAAAGGTGGGTGGTTGGGTTAGTGGTTAGTAGAAAATGGCGAAAAGCGTAAAAAGCGTCGGTTTTCGTAAAACATTTTGTTTTTGTGACTTTTCTATTTTCAATGAAGTATTTATTGAAACAAGCTTTTGTTTGAGGAGCTTTGTTTGTTTAATTCAAACTTCATTGTAAAATATTTTTTTTAGTCTCACGAAAACCGAGCTTGTTACTAAAATAAAAGGGTAAAAATAAAAAGGGGTTTTTTTGTGGGTAAAAAGGGTTTTGGGTTAAGAAATGAAAAGGTTTAGGCACAAAGGGGTTAACTAGGGGGAATTTTGGGTAGGTGAAAAGAAAAATAAAAATAATGGTGTTGAAAGAAAAAGGGTTAGTCCTAATGCCTCCATCATTTACTTACTTGGGTTTAAGTTGGTAAGGACCAGGAATGAATTGTCGTGGCAAGTTCTAGAGTCGTAAGAACCAAGCGGCTATTCACACAAGAAACGAAAAATGAGCATTTAACGTAAAGATGTATATTTGTATGCTCAAGAAAGGCTCAAAACTCACTTTTGTGGGAATGGGTTTTTTATGTGATCAAGTATATATAATCAAATTTTAACTAAACTTGTTATGCCGTTTCATAATTTTCTTATGTTGGTTTTTTTTATCACGACGCTATCGGTTGTAAACTTATAAAAATATAACCTTGTTAGTCTTAGAATTCCCAACTTAAACTTAGACAAGTAAAAAAAAAAATGAAAATTTTTGAAAAAATTTGGGGTGATTAGCGGTTCCAATAGAGTTTTGTATAAAGCTTGTTATTAGGACTTGCAAAATTCAAGGTTTTAACGTCCCCCCCCCCCCCACACTTAAATTACACATTGTCCTCAATGTGTCCCAAAAATAAATTTTTAGGCTGATTGAATGTGCAAAATAGTGTTAAAAGCAAAATTTTAGGTTACTGGCAGTCTGGACACGGCCCCGTGGTGACCGGGCACGGCCCCGTGTTCAGGTGCCAGTAACAATAATTAAAGAAAAGAAACAGAAGTTTGGACACGGGGGCGTATTCGGTGAACACGACCCGTGTCCAGTTACCTGAACTGGGCATTTGTCTGCAGGATGTTCAGCACGGGGCCGTGTTGGCCGGGCACGGCCCGTGCTGAGCTTACTGTAATGGAGAAATTGTTGTCGGATGGCCTTGTTTTTGTGCATGGGGCTATGTTTCTCGTTTCCCTTGTCATCCTTGACCACCATGAGTGTGTTTTATTTATTTCAACATCATCCAAACTTTAAAACCATCATTTCATTAAAAACCATAGAGAGATACATAGTCCTAAAATACTAGTAGTTAGATAAGCAAGCACAAGAAGTTTTAACCCAAGGAGCCCTAGCCTACAAGTTATTCTAATTAGCAAAATTTCCGAGAAGATAGTAGTCTCGGTTGAATGTGGCTTCATAGAACTCCTTTCTCCGGTTATGGACCCTCATATGTCGGCGAGCCATTCCTCTATCTCCCTTGGGAGGAGAAAGGAGGGCTCGTTGGCATCGGTTTGAGGAGGTGTGGCTTCCACCGGGACTTCTTGCAGATCTCCAAGAGAGGGTTCCGCTGGAATATCATCCCATCCGGTAGGGTTATTGACTCCAAGTGCTAGGTTCCAATCCTCTTGAGGGAGGATGGGTTCCGTGGGAGGTGTTACAAGAATATTTAACCTCTGGTGCAAGAGGTTAATTTCTTGAAAACTGTTTTCCATCCCTACCGTAAGATAATTTATACGGTCTATTAGGACCTCCTCTACCGAAGTCATTTCATCGATTGCTTCCTTTAGCGCCATGACGTAGTGTACAAGGGTAGCTTCAATGGAAGGTCTTCTTCCACTTCTACTGTTTCTTGAATGCACTGACGATGTTTCACTGTTTTCACTTGACATTCTGTGAAAATAAACTGAAAACAGTTTATTTAATGAAACAGTATCTTGGACACGGCCCCGTGCTCAATGAGCACGGCCCCGTGTTCACCTTTCTGCAGAATTTTGAAATAAGGAATCTTGAAGTTTTAAGTTATTTTTGTAACTTGTGAAGCCTTTTTGACCAATAGTAACTTAAAACAACTTCTTTTTAACAAGATTCCTTGAACAAAACTCAATATTTCTCACCATAAAGCTTGAATTCTCAAACTTTAATGCAGGTTTTTGGAGAAAGAGGAAATGGATAAAAGAGGAAAGGACAAGAGGGTTGTTGGAAACTTCTTTTAGAACATACCTAAGATGCTTGAGAGAAGATTCCTTCAAATCTCTGTCCCTAGATGGTCCAAATGTGCAGAATTCTTGGCTTCATTTATAGAAAACGACAGCGTGCTGGACACGGCCCCGTGTCAGCTGGACACGGCCCCGTGTGCAGATAGAATCCTGACACAGTTTGTCCGTATTCTGATGTAAAAGTCAGAAGGGAATCTTTTGGTGGACACGAGGCGTGTTGGCTGGACACGGCCCCGTGTCGAGGGGCTGATTATGAAGTTCGTCTATTTCTAAGGAACCTATTTGGATCGGGTGGTTCCTTACTGGATGGAACAACCCCAAAGTGCCTAAGATACCTTAATTGTCCTAGACTAAGACGAGAACGCAAGAGGTTGTCGGTGAGGGTGATTCCTATGTTTATTTTAGGTGGACAAGTCTAACCCTTTTCCGGGCTCTCGTTATAGAAGGTATATGCCGAATCGCTCAGGTCTATGTATGCACCGAATGAAGTCGATGGAGAGTCCTTCACGGCACAATCGGCACAGGGACGACTATCGTCCATGTCTTTGCTAGGTATGAAGGTAGGATTGGGAACAACGAGGTTGTTTTCATGCGACCCCAACATTTCTTCTTGGTCATCGTCTTGGGATGGATTAATGAAATCCTTCCTAAGCTCTTGTAACCAATTTAGAACTAGATTTTCTAGTTGAAATAATTCGTCAAGGAGCATTTCTCCTAGAATATCTGGCTGGGCGCAATCGAGGGAGAGATAGTGATTATTTTTACTTTCGCCCCTCTTAAGTTTATAGGGAGACGGTGGGTCTATATAGTGGGCTTATAATTTAGAAAGTAACATTCTAATTCTTTATGTTTGCCTCCACATAATTGACACCAAGTACCATAAGAGTGCCGAAAGTAAAAAAGAATTACCATCACTCATGTTTGTGTCAGAAATTACCAACCGCCGGGATCTAACGGTTCTGTTTTCAGTAACTGAATCTTGGGCACGGGGGCGTGTCGAGTGGGCAGGACCCCGTGTTCAGCTTACTGTCTGACTTAAAACAAGATTGCCAGTTCCAATGATTTGGGCACGGGGCGTGTTCCGCGGGCACGACCCGTGCTGAGTTCTGTAGAAGCTGAAAATTTAAGAAAATCCTAAAAAGTAAAAAAAATTAAAAAAAATGATTAGGCCGTTGATTCCTAACTTTCTTAAAATCCTTGTGTCCCCGGCAACGGCGCCAAAAACTTGATGCGTGCTAGTGTGTATATGTTTTAAGTATATATTTTAAGCCCTTTTTACACTTTAGCCAAGTTTTAAATTTATAAAACACGATATTTACTAACACTAAACACACGTATGGGCAAGTGCACCCATCGTGGACGTAGTATAGTGTTGGTAAGATACCGAGGTCGTCCAAGGACACAAGAGCTTTTAGTACCGGTTTATCCTCAACGTCTAATCAAATCAAAATGTTAGAAAAGATTTTTAAAACGACGAAAATAAATCTAACTAAATGCTGAAAAATAAAATAAAAGTAAAGACAGATAGACAAGATGAATCACTTGGATCCGACTCGTGTGTTAGTATAACCTTTGATTATTTTCGCACTTTTGCACTTGTTTAAGAGATTATCTTAGTTATTGTAGTAGGCCCCTCTTTTGAAGGCGACGTTACCCTCAACCCAGTAGTTTGAGTCAGCAAGGATACAATCCTAAAGGGTCGGATTATTGAAAGATAATTAATTAAGTTATTAATGCAAATTATGGTAGGCCCCTCTTTTGGAGGTGACGTTACCCTCGACTAAGTAGTCTGAGTCAGTAGGGATACAGTCCTAAATAGCCGGGTTATAGTATTAATAGTAGTTAACTTATGAGGGGATCAAAGAGTTTGGACCCCCGCCATCCAATACCTTTGGGTATTGAAGGAGGTCCTACTAAATTTGACCCAGGTCCCTTGCAGGACCTCTAAACGCTGAACAAGGGCAAGACCCTTACCAAACCGTTCCCTTAACCCCCGACCAGGTAGCCAACATACCTCCATATAGACCGTGGAGATATGAATGGTGAAAATCTTTTATTTTATATAGACAGTAAAATAATGCCAAGACACCACGGACAAACGATAAGGAAGAATCACCTTCAACATAAGCAACTAGTTATTAAAGTTATTAATACAAAACCAATTAAGAAATGCAAAAGATTAAAAATAAAAAGTATTATACTAAACACTTGTCTTCACCAAGTGATGTAAGAGACTTAGGCAAACATGGCCTTGATTGTCAAGAACTCTTACGATCAATCTTGGATCCCGAGACGACTCACATACTCTATGATGGACAATGGATGATGGTGGTGGATGATGGTGTTGTGATGGTGGTGGGTGGTGGATGAAGTGTGAGAGAGGTGGTGTGCCAAGGGATGAGTTGCAATGGCTCCAAGCACTCCTATTTATAGGCTGAACAGAAGCCTGGGCACGGCCCTGTGTCCGCTGGACACGGCCCCGTGCCCGTCTGACACTATCTCTCTTCATTAGTTGTAATTCGCAATTACAATTAATGCGCCTGCAGTCTTCTGCCTTCTCTGTTTTGCTTGGGAGGATGTTGTCGAGGGGTTGGGCAGTCCACTTTTGTTCCCTTTCTTGTATTTATGTTAAATTTGGTTGTCTTTTTGCTTCTTTTGTTAATTTGAGCTCATTTAATCCTGAAAATACAAAAGGAAGACAAAAACACACTTTTTCCAACATTACTACTTAAAAAGGGTTAGTTTTATGCCTTATTTGATGTAATTTATATGTTGCATTTTACACACATCATGAATATTCATTTTTTTTCTAATTAAAAATAATTATTATATCATTAAGAGTAAATTACCAAAACCGTCCTTTATGTTGACACCAGATTACAAACTGTCCTTTATCTTCAATAATTACAGAAAACGTACGTACTCTATGTTTACAAATTCTTGCGCGGTACGTTCTTTACACTAAACCCAGTTTATTTTTATGGTTAAATCTGGATAAATGAACCCCATATGAGGGCAAATTGGACATTGTACCCATTTATTTTTATAAAACATTTAATTAATACATAAAACAAGAAGAAAATATAATTTTTAAATACATAACAATCCAATAACCAGTTTCCTCTCTCTCTTCCCCCTCTCCTTCTCTCACACACATCCACCACCATCAACAACCGGCAGCATCACCTGACATAACCATCCCTTATCAAGAACCAAAAAAGCTACAAAATCAAATCTCATAATCATTTACTAATCCAACTATTACCCACTGATTCAAAAACCCATGAACAATTAACCTTGAGAACCAACTTTAGAACTCCTAAAATCCTTCTTAAGATTAGCAACCCTTTTCATACAAGCAATAAGCTTTCGACCTCCCCAGAACAAAACATTATCTTCAGCAGGATTTGTGGAGATTGGCAAGGGTTTCAATTTGGGGGTTGGGTCTGGGGGTGACCAGGATCGAATGAGGAATCTGGGTCTTCTTTCTTCGTCAAAGAACACCATGAAAGCAGATCTAAGGTGGCGGTTTTGACTAGTGGCGGCGAAGGTGGCATTGATGGTTGGTGGTGGCGGTGGAGAACAAGATGAGAGAGGGAGAGGGGTAGAGAGACAAAAAGGGAGGAGAGAGTGTGTGGTGGGTGGTTAGGCCAGGTGATGGTAGGGGTGGTTGATGGTGGCAAGTGGTGGTCATGGGTGGGGGCCTGGTGGGAGAGAGGGAGAGAGAGGGAAAAGGGAGAACTGAATAGGGAGGATGGATTGTTGTATGTTTTTTAAAAAAATATTATATCTTTTCTTGTTTTAAGTATTAATAAAATGTTGTATATAAATAAATGAGTAAAATGTTTAATTTGCCCTTATATGGGGTTCATTTGATCAAATTTAACCATGAAAATAAACTGGGTTTAGGGTAAAAGACAGACCGTACAAGAGTTTACAAACATAAAGTTTGTTTTCTGTCATTTTTAAAGATAAAGGAGAGATTTTGTAATCTGGTGTAAACATAAAGGACGTTTTTTGTATTTCCCCTGTCATTAACCAAATGGATTTAATGTGAAATAAATTATTATTTTTTAATAAACTTATATTATTTTACTTAAAAGCTTCTGCAAGATCAAAATTATGTTAGTTAAAAAATTAAAAAAATGAAGAATAATGATAATATTTTTTATGAGTGATATCTAAAAATTTTCAAATATTTAATATAGTTAGATGATAAGAATAGTAAAAATGCAATATGTTAAATAATTAAAAAATAGTTGGTATTAAAAAAAATCAAATTAATACATAGTTTAAAGAAATAATGTTTTAAAATTCAATTTAACAAAATTGATGACTATCACGTCAATGTTTATTTTTTTAAATACATGTGTTGATGACTATATATGTTAACAAGCTTTATTCTATTAGTACAATACATGGGTTTATTTAACCGTAATGCATATGTTTGTCTTTTTTTTTTTGAACATTCAACAAAATGTTTGTCTAAAATATAACTTTTTTATTACTAATTTTATAATATTATATTTATCAACCCGTGTAAGAGCATTCACATCCCTTCCACCAAATTACGTGTGAGTGTTTTTATATTATAAAAAATGATTGTAAGTGTTGTGAGTGGAGGATAGAGAAAATGTTATTGTCCATCTATATAATTAAGGGGACATTGTTCACCATCTATAATTTTTAATATATTTTGAAAGTGATTATAAGTGGAGGTGAGAGAAAATGTTATAATTCATCTATATATTTGAGAGTACAGTGTTCACCCTCTATAATTTTTAATATATTTTGAAAGTGGTTAGACCATGCGTAGTGGTTTGATGAATAATGCCCCCACCCTGAGGTGTTTTCTGCCATGTGACAGTCCAGTCAGCATGGGGTCATTATTGGACGTTTTTGCAAAAGTGGCGTAATGGAATAATTCCCAATAACGCCCCATCCAATCATTACACAATTATTTATTTTTTTTTTAAAATTAAAAACTTAAAATACTTCATTAAATTAAAAAAAACTTACAATACTAAAAAATTACATTGCAAAATTTTAAGTTTTATAAAAGACCGAAATGAGACAACTAACTAATAAACAAAACTTAGGGACTGATATAACATTTTTTGAAACTTGAAATGTGACCAAAGTTTTAAATCAAACCACAGGGGCCTAATGTGACATGTGACCAAAGTTTTAAATCAAACAACCAGCCTCCATCCCTTCTCCTTCTTCTCTGGTGCGACCTGCAACATCTCCGGCGGACCCAACCCAAAAATTCCGGCAAACCCAATCCAAAAATTCCATCTCCATCTCTCTAAACAACATGGCCTTATCTGAGTGGCCAACAAATTGCCCAAATAGCGTGATTCAAAGAACGGCAAAACCAAATTTGCCCAAAATCACGCCGAAACACGCCGGGGTGTAGCGGTTTCTCGGCGTTTTCGGGCGTTTTCTTCGAATTTTTTTGATAAATCACGCCCCATTACGGGCGATCTTATAAGTGAAGTAGAGAGAAAATGTAATTATAAAGATATTAAAGTCCGTAACATTTAAAATAGAGCAAAAAAGATGCAATAGATATGAAGACTCTAATACACAGAATTCTAACCTGGTAATATTTAAAAATACGTAATGTAAATCTAGAATGATATATTTGATTTAAGAATTTGTGGATTTGATGTTCATCGGTGGGCCAACTAACTAATTCACCAAAAATGACAATGATAGCTTGTGGTTACAATGGTGCTTAGGTTTTAGATTTTTAAATGAGTTTTAGCTTGAGGTAAGTTTCCAATTTTTGGGTTTGTATTAATTAAATTATATAAAAATCTTCGGAGAACTCTTTTCGAAGTTTTTATATAATAGACATTCATATTCATATTCATTCATATTCATATTCATATATCATTTTATATTTTATATTTTATAATTATAACTAAACTGAATGAACAGTTCTTATATATTATTATTATTAACTAAAATTAATCAATACTACTTTTAATATTATAATAAAATACATGTACGGTTTTGTTTGGTATCAGTACAAGAAGGTAAAAACCAGCATCAGCCAGGTATAGAAAACGCCAAAAGTCGATATTGAATTGATATTGAAAATCTTTTAGTTCGGGAATAATAAAGGAACTGAATGAACAGTTCTTATATATTATTATTATTATTATTATTATTATTAATCAATACTACTTTTAATATTATAATAAAATACATGTACGATTTTGTTCGGTATCGGTACAAGAAGGTAAAAACCAGCATCAGCCAGGTATAGAAAACGCCAAAAGTCGGTATTGAATTGATATTGAAAATCTTTTAGTTCGGGAATTTCGGTACTGCTACCCGGTACCATTTGCTCATCCTTGATCACGGGTGCCGTAGATTTTCTTCAACTTTTAATGATTTTTTTTGTTTCAAGGGTAGGGATGGGCTCGGTGCTAACCGATACCAAATCGATACTGGTACCGAAAATACCGGTTATGGTACCGGTATATGAAGGTAAAAATCGGTACTAGGAACGCCAAAAGTCGGTACCGAATTGGTACTTAACATCTTTCGGTTCGGGAAATTCGGTACCGGTACCCAGTACCGTTTACTTATTTTTGACCACATATTTCATACGAACATCATTACCATACAACTTATTTATTGATTTTCTTTCGGTTATCTTTTAGTATCTTTTTCTACATTTTCTTTTTATCTTGTCAACGGTTACGTGCGCAACGCGCTCGTAGTGATTTCAAAACGCATGTAAACACATACTAAGGGTCTGTTTGGTATGGGGTAATAGAATGGACGAAGGAATGGAATGGACGAGGTAATGGAATGAACGATGGAATGCAATGGACAATTACCATTCCATGTCTTGTTTGGTTACCATGTGAGAATAGAATGAATTATTATTGTGTATTGTTCGGTAGGTGTAACACCCCGAAAACGGGTTTGGTAATTAACCCATGTTAATACTAAAAGACGGGTAAAGTACCGTTAGTGGTAAAATAGCCCGGTGAATATTAGGATTTTAAATAAATAAACCTAATATTAAATAAATGTAGTATAAAGGCTTTTGGAGGAAATAAAGTTTATAGAAGGCCCGACCTAACGGGACCTAAAATAAACTTAGTCATAAATATTCCCGAACCCGCTAAGTTAACTAGGAACATTTAACCTAGTAAATAAGTGGGAAAATTGTTAAAAGAAATAAGTAGGTCGTGGCCTACTTAATAACGAACCAAACACGAGGGGTTAAAGCGGGATAACTAGAAAAGTTATTTAATTAAAACAAACACTAACACACACACACACACACAGTGTGTGTTCCGGATCGAGCTCAGGGACGACCAAGAAGGGTCAAACCCTAATCAACACAATTTCATCAAATTGAAGGGGCAAATCAAGACCAAATCAAAATCCGAGTATGAATTAGTGATCTCCATTGAAAAGGGAGTCATAAGGTATGTAATTTCCTTGAGAAATCTCTAGTTGAAATTCTGAGCAAACCTAGAGAACTCGAATCTGAGCTTGCATGATTGTTGTTTGGATGAAATTAGTGGTGAAACTATGTCTAGGAGTAAACCCTAGTCATGTACTTGTTGAATTGATGTTCATGGTTGTGAATTCATGATCATACACTTATGTGTCAAGTGGGTTTTGATTATGTAGTAAAGATGATGATGTACACATGTTTAAAATCATCATAGTTGCTAGTAGGAACAAGATACTTGAACAATTTGCAAGTTTGAGTAATTGATCATAAGTGATAGTGGTGAATTTTGATGTTAATCTTGGTAAAAATAACTAGTTAGGGACTAGTTAGTAAATATGTAAAATTATGCACATTAGGTGTTTGTTAAAATGCCTAAATGAGAACTAAGTGTTCATAATGTGCCTAATTGAGTCTTGTGAACTTGATAGTGCAATCATATGTGTTAATTGGTGATTTGACTTTTAATAGTCAAACCGACCATTAATAAGATCGAATGGTAATTGTGATAGAAAATATGTAAGATGGAATAGTCATAATTAATGATGACTAATATAACCGTCTTACGAATTATGACGATAGTTTGACGCTTGACAAGCTAGGTGGAGGCTTGGAAAGGAAGCGGGTCAAACGAAGCAAGCATGAAGGAAAAACGTAATTCGGATGCAAGGTAAGTATAGCTTACACTAGTCATATAGTTTAGAATGACCTTTTTGTTGTTTGATTTCGAACAAGACAAATGGGTAAAATTGAAATTTGGACACTTGTTGACAATAATTATTGGTTTTGAAAGATACATATTACGTAAGCCTTAATAGGCCAAAAAGCGTTAAGAGGTGGTTATAGTTAAAACGACCGTGCGGTGTAAATCGGAACGAGTCGTGTAGACGAGATGGCAATAAGCTTTATCTCGCCAATATCATCGGTCATTTAGACCAACGGTTCAAAAGGTGGAAATACCACTTTTTGACAATATCGACTAATGGTTTGACGAGTTGTTTGATTTCAGAAATAAATATCGAGTGGATATTTACATCGCTATTACTTAGTAAATATTGAGGCAAGGTACTTAAATGGGTCAATGTAATGATCCGAGCCAGGTACGCATAATAAGAAAACTCTCATTTAAATGTAAGGCTAATGAGAGTTAAACGAAGTCTAAATTAAGTTTTTGGTTACTTTAATAGGTAAACCAAATGTTACGGACGATGGTCATTATATTTGAAAGGCCTAGTGCCCTTTCAAATAAAATCATAGTTAAAAGATCGGAGTTGGGTTAAACAAGTAACTAAAAGTCATTCGTCGTAAATGAAGGACTAATATCGACCAAAACGCCCTTGTAGGCTAAATTGAACAAACAACCCTTAAAGGTTGTTTGGAAATGAGTTTTACCATTAAATAATTACTTAGGAGGAGTATAGAAGTTGAAAGATGTAAAACGTTAGTCAAATGGCTCTATTCGAGTCTTTGCCGTAAAATAACTATTCGAAGGGTAATTTCTGGTATATATAAATCACCACATCGAATCCACCATAAATATAGTTGTGGTGGAAGATCTTTTGTTAAGAAATGTGGATATATGTATTTAGAAATGAATGAAAGCAATGGGTGCTTAAAATATGCTTGAATACCTCGATATATGTATTTAGAAATGAATGAAAGTAATGGGTGCTTAAAATATGCTTGAATACCTCAAACGGGTCAAAATAAGCATATGGGTGAAAATGGGTTAAAGAATGTATATAATTCTATAATTGGAACCCAATATGTTAGACATCTTTGAATTTAATAGGTTTATGAGAAATAAGGGTCAAACAAACTTGTATGTTTGATAAAATCACGAACGAGTCAAATTTTGGTAAAAGAGTAATAAGCCGAAGACTTAAAAGTCTTGAATTTTATCAAGCCGGATGTTGGATTTTAACTCCATATGATGGAGAATCAAATTACAAACATGTAGGAAGAAACGGTAGGTCAAACGGATAAGCGGTTTGAAAGATACGGAAGATTTCGTGTCAAATTACGGCAAAATGGAAAGGCTGAACCCAGGGTCCACCGTAATTTACGGTCCCACCGTAATTTACGGTGGAGATGATTTATTTACGGTGGTGGCCCACTGTTTTACGGTAGAAAAGCTTGAACCCAGGTGCCACCGTAAATTACGGTCCCACCGTAATTTACGGTGGAGATTTTTATATATTTTGTTTTTTTTTTCAAATTGAAAAATCAATTGTTTCCCGGACATCGTTCGGACATGATTTAAACCCCGTATGACTAAAGCATTTCATGTTATTGAAATGTAGGTACTTTTGGATGCCGGAAGACGATCAAGCTCAGTGAAGAACCGAACACGATAAAGACACACGCTTCCGCACTTTGACACATAGTAAATTTTAAACAACGAATTTAATCACGTTATGTAGAATAACTTATGATTTGTAAAAGTTTTAAGTAACCCATATTTCCAAATGTTT
Organism: Helianthus annuus; assembly: GCF_002127325.2. NCBI lineage: Eukaryota > Viridiplantae > Streptophyta > Magnoliopsida > Asterales > Asteraceae > Helianthus > Helianthus annuus. The sequence goes on along the minus strand of NC_035444.2, from coordinate 82,257,909 downwards.
ATGTAATCTTAATTACATGATTGTTTTACGTAAAACTTTACGTTAAACCTTGAATAATAAGAACGGGTGTTACAGTAGGCAAGAAAAACGAAGTAATAAAATAAGTGGTGAGTTGTGGTGGTGGTCAGTGGTAGTAATTGTGGGTGGTTATAGGTGGTGGTGGTGGTGTCGGCGACGGCGATGGGTGGTGATGGTGGCGGCAAGGTGGTTGTTGGTGGTGGGTGGCAGCAGAGGTGGCGGTGGGTGGCGGCAGCGACGACGGTTAGTGGTGACGGTGGTGGTGGCGTCGACGATGGTGGTGGGCGGAGGCGGCGAGTGGCGTTGGCGGTTGGTCACGGTTGTGGGTGATAACGGTGGCGAATGGGTGGCGGCGGCGGCGGTGGCTGTCGGGGTGAGGTGGTGGTGGGTGGCGGCGATGGCCTCGGTGGTGGGTGGTGGTGGTGGTGGGTTTTGGCGAAGGTGGTGGGTTGTGGTGTTGTTGATGAATGGTGCAAGAGATGATGGAATGGAAAAAAAACATGGGGGGTGGAAGGAATGATTTTGAGGGAATGGAATGCCTTTTGGAATGGGTGATTCCATTCCATTGACCAACCAAACATCATTTTGTTCATTCTCTCGTAATCATCCATTCCATTCCACCTCTCATTCCCTCATACCAAACACTACCTAAATAATAAAAGAAGTTCGCCGCAACACGGCGACGGTGATAAACCTAGTAGTATTATAAAATACGTAATGTAAGAAAAATATAGAGCACATTTGCAAGTATTAAATAAATTGAGTAAAGTTAAATTCTATACAATCTTAAAGGACAAAGTCGGTGGGTTTTCCACCGACTTTGTCTCCTTGCCCCCTTATTTTTATGATATTGCAATTTTAGCCCCTTGACTTTGTAACTTCAAAGTTTCATAAAATGACAAATTTAGTCCCTAAACCTTCTACTTTGAATTTTCAAAACCACAACCTTATCTTTCAAACTTTGCTAGCACCAACCCTCTACTTTGGTTTTCTACCATCACCCCCTTAGCTCTTACATAGTTACGCACCAACCTTCTTCGTTTACATTTCAACTAACACCCCCTCATCTTTTACACATTTCCGCCACCACCCCTATTTTTTTACACTTTGTCTTTTTTAGACTTTGCTTTTTTACCCCTTGCACTATTACTCCATTTTTACACTCGCCCAACTTTAAAAAAATTGCAATTGTAATCCCTAGACTACAACTCCTACTTTTGCAAATGCCAATGCATTGTGTTTTACGAAATGTCTTAGGCATTGTGTTTTACACTTTGTGTCTATCTTTGTGTTTTACACTTTTTGTAATTGTCTTTTACGCACTACGTTTTACGAATCGTGTTTTGTCTTACTATATGTTTTCACCTGTCGCGCGCCGCCGCAACGCGCGGCGGTCAAAATACTAGTTACATGGAAAAACAAAACATTTATTTACAGAAAATTTTCTAATGAGAAAATTCATTGTTCCCGTTGACGAATTACTAACAAATGAAACAAAAGAAACAATTTTTTTAAAAGCCACCAGCGAGGATCTGACGGTAATCACTAACGAATTATTGTGAGAGTAGACAGATTACATAACAAACAAAAAAAAGGTTTGTTCTTTTTTCACATAGATTTAGGATTTAGTTTCAACAACGGTGTCGGGATCAGGAGAAAACGCTCAAAAGTGTGAGAACGGTGAGAACGCATCCTGGTCTAACACGTGGTGCGCGATATAAATAGGGCGTATTAGCTTTTTTGTCATTTTATCTTCCGCTTTTCCAATTCCGCTTTTCACAATATTAATTTATTTTTGGGGTTTAAGATTTTTTGGCATTAAGCAAATTCAATAATTATATGACGTTTTAATAGTTTTATTGTATTAACATTTTTGCGTTTATGGCGTTTTTCAAATCATATGCCATTGGAACCCCAAGGGGTCAGAATATCTCTGTGAATGCCGTTTTTCAAGGCGTTTTAGACAAGATGGCCCATTGTTCTATTATTTTTTATATACATTTTGGCGTTTGTAGTATCTTGGCATTTTACAATTTGAAAATTATATTATAACCACGGGGAAAAAAAAACAGAAGCGAAAAAAATAAATTAAAAATGCTAATCGGATCTCTTTTCACAATCTTCACTGTCATCAGTCTCTCTCTTCATTAATACTACAAGAACTGTCACCAAATATATGGCGTTTTATGTAAAACTTAACAAACCCATCGGTTTGATTATTTTGCCTGCTCGTCTGTTGAAGTGGCTTTTTGTGGATGTTTTGGGGGACATAGATCTATTACGTGTGGGTGGGTTTTTCGCTTTGTTCTTCAACTTGATTTTCATTTTTATAATCATCCCACTCTTCAGTGTCATTGATCTCTTCTGCTCATCCAAGCCTTCTTCAAGAACAAAGAAAACAAAATGACATATGACTGTCATCAGTATCTTTTTCTTGAAGATTTGTCCATCTCATGCAGCAAAATCTTACTGATTTACTTCCCTCAGCTAACAATCCATTTAGTGAAACTTCACGAAGAACAATACTGAATATCCAAGGAAGCATATTAGCCATCTTTGATTTTTTTAATTTTTTGCGTTTTACAGTGAGTGGTATTTAGTAGTATTGGCGTTTGTTTTTTTGGTTTGATCAAATGGAAGTTGCTGAGACGTATCATTTTATAGGATGTCTTTTTGGCGCATAGGTTAGGCGGTGCATTATTATAATAAATTATTCGTCGTTTCAGTTACTGTTTGTAATTATTGTTTTTGATAAGCTTTTATCTCTAAAGTCTGTAACACGTCCCATCTTTCAAGTTTGACGTTTTAGATTCTAATATAATAAATTTTCAGTCTATTCAGTTTTACTGTTTTGTAGTTATCCTTTTCAAGTTTGGTTTTTATTTTTTTTTTATTTTTGTTTTTTTATAATATTTGTCCAAAGTAATTTTATTATAGTTTGGTAGTTTTTGGGGCGTTTTATGGCATGATGGCGTTTTAACAAGCATTTTGGCTGTGTGGTGTTTTTATTATATATGGTGTTGTTATTATATAACAATCAACTGAAAAAGAGAATTATATATATATATATATATATATATATATATATATATATATATATATATATATATATATATATATATATATATATATAAACAATTGATCTTCCAAATCTTCACTGTCACCAGTCTCTTTTTCTTTTGAAGCATCTTCACTGACTGTTTCGCCTTTCGTATGATTTATTTTGATTTTTGTTTTTTAAAGTAGTTTTTTGGTTGCCGTGTGGAAGCACAAAGTCTGAAATCAACCTTTTTTTCTTGAATATTTGTCCATCTCATGCAACAAAATGTTACTGAGTTTACACCCTTCAACCAACAATCTTGAATTTCCAATGAACGATGTTTGATTTTTTAACTTTTTGGCGTTTTACCGAGAAAAAGAACGCCACAAAATAAAAGCACTCTAAACCTCCAAATTTGATCATGCTAAATCAATAATGTTTTGCTATATGGTGATGGACAACATTGTTAATCATCAGTTAAGAAAGATGTCTGACAATGTTGTCCACCCCATACAGCTAAACTTTATTGAGAACAAACCTCAATAATGTTTTTGTATGTTTTGGCGTTATAAATTAGATGGAAGTTGAGGATAAAGTCAATAAGATTTTACTCAATGAAATGGACAATATCCTCATTTAAGGACTTTGTCCATTACATTGAGCGAAACCTTATCGACAACCAAACTGAATTTCAAATAAACATTTTGGTTTAGAGTATACTTGATGTTTGGGTTTTTTGTCGTTTCTAAGACGAATGGTATATATTAAATATGACGTTTGGGTTTTTGTGTGTTTTAATGGAAGGTCTGAGATGTTGTATATATAGGATGTTTTTTGGCGGTTTTTTAGGCGGAATTTTTATTATAATTAAGTTTGGCGTTTTATATCTAATGGTGTTTTTAGATTTGGATGGTGTGTGCTATTGTAGGTTAAGGCGGCGTTTTGTGTAGAGAAGTCAAAAGACTTTTTTACCCTTAATGAAGCGCGCCACAACAATAAAAGTTATGTTATTTACGAAAACGCCACCGCGTCATCTAGTCCATAGATTGTTTTCATCTGACGATCCATAACCGTTCTCTTCGTTCTCACACGTTTCACCGTTTTCTCTAAATCCTGACCCTTCAACAATGAATGTATTTTAAAAGTATACATCAATAAGGGGTATGGGCGTGCATCACTCACCACTCACTCATCACTCACAACATCCAATCAATTTCCGCCATGACATCGAGCATTATTCTATCACTAGTGATGGTTTTCAGTGGAAATGTCCATCACTCACCACGGTGACCACACACTATCAAAATCATTCAAAAAAAAAAAAAAAAAAAAAACTGAATTGTATCAACATATGTACTAGATGGCAGATAATTTAAAAAATATGAACCATTAATTAAAAAAAAACTAAATGAATTAGAGTTTTTTTCTTTTTCAAAAGAGTGTTGTTAAAAAAATATATTTACTAAAATGGTGGTGTTTTAAAAGTATTTACCAAAATTGTGTTTTGGTTCTAAATTCTAAGGGGGTGTTTGGTTCGCGGAATATTTTGGAATTGGAATTGGAATTTGTATAGAAATTAGAATTTGAAGGAATTGGATTTGGAATTTAAACATTCCAATTGGAATTAGAAATTGTTGAAATTGGAATCTCAATTCCATTTTTTATCTGTTTGATTATCAAATGAATTGGAATCCATCACCCGGCACCCACAACCCCTAGTTCGGGTGGAAACGGTACGGGTCGAAACGGTTCAGGTGGAAATGGTACGGGTCAAAACGGTTCGCGTAAAAACGGTACGCGTAAAAACGGTACGCGTAAAAACGGTACGCGTAAAAACGGTACACGTAAAAACGGCACGGGTTGAAACGGCACGGGGCAGAACAGTTCGTGTAGAAATGGTATGGGTCGAAACGCTTCGCGTCGAAACGGTTCAACTCGAAGTGAGTTGCGTTGAAACGATACAGGTCGAACGGTTCACGTCTAAACACTTCAGGTCGAAACGATTCGCGTCGAACGGTTCGAGTCGAAACTGTACGGGTCTTCGTTTCGAATGGTTTGGGTCGAATAAAACGGTGAGGGTCGAAACGGTTCGGATCGAAACAGTACAGGTCGAAACCATTTGAGTTGAAATTGTACGGGTCTTCAGGCGAAACGGTTCGGGACGAATGAAATGGTACGGGTCAAAACGGTTCGGATCGAATCAGTACGGGTCGAAACGGTCGAAGATTCTAATGAATTTACTTTAATTCCTTCACATATAGGAAGAATTTTGAATTCGTTTAGTTAAAGGAATTCGAAGGAATTCAATGTCAAATTCCAATTCCAATTCCATTGTCAACCAAACACAAAAAAAATAGAATTGAGATTCTAATTCTATCTAATTTTGTGAACCAAACATCTTAAGCGATGTAATTTAGATTCCAATTGCCTTCAATTCCATTGAATTCCTACTAACCAAACACACCCTAAGAACATTCACAATGGATTCTCCTTCCCCATCTCTATAATTATACTAAAAATCGCTATATTTTCTCTTTCTTTTTCATTTAGATAATAATGTTTCATATTTTATATTACTTTTTCTCTCTCTTCCACAGTAACATGTTATCTCTCATCTACTCACGACGAGTTACAGCCACTCTATATAATATATAGAACTCTCTCACATTAATATAAAAGATTGAATGTGAATGCTCTAAGGAATAAAATGATGTTTTGGTTCTAAACTCTAAGACCAAACGGAGTGGGCAATGATTTCTGACGTTGTGTCCTCTCCACGTCGGACACATCGATCCGCGAACGACGTGGAGAGCAGAATTGTGTGTGGGGCAGCAGCATCTCCACCAGCGTTGAGTGAAATATGGTGATGAAGTGGCGTTATTCGATTGGTTGGGGTTATAACTGTTGGACCCCAATGGCTAATATAAAAATAAAAAAGATTTTCAATTTAAAAAATATCATTAAATCACCTTTGTAAAAAACCAAAACCTATTCCACCGTTTTTCACCCTATTCTCTTATTCCAACTCTACAATATATAAAATCTCTCTACATTTTATAAAAAAATATGCATCCACACAAACGCACATTTGATTCGAACAACCTCTATTGTGTAGGCAAAATACCAAACACTACTTCACCTCAACCGTCTCAATCGAATCAACCCCGTTTTCCCGATCCGGATACATTGGCCACGACCATCTTCTTGCGAACCTACCTTTTGTGTTTCTGCAACAAATGCAGGTTCAACAATCGCTCACTTCTCTATCCCAAATGCCCCCTACACCGGAATCCGTACCTGAAACTCAACCTACACCGATCACCTTGGACCCGAGGAACGGGAAATGTATGAAAAAGCGAAGCAAGAAATAATGAAAAAAAATATCGTACTTAGTTTCGTTTTTTTAAATTATGTAATCTTTTTTATTAATGTTATTTATTATGTTAGTATTAATGGATTTTTTTTAAATCTAATAGATTTTTAAATATAAAATAATAATAAAAAATGTGTGACTTGTGTCGAAAAACGTCACCCTTTCACGCCTCATCACACTCCTCCCTTTTTCCACCACACCACTTTTCTAAGGCATGCAAACGTGACGTTCACATGCCGCACAACGCCCCCTTTTCAAGCCTCACACCACCATTCCGTATAGTCTAAGAAAAATCTCATTCATTCGATAATTTCATCTCATTAAATTCTAATCATCTTAATTATTTTTAAATATAAAGAAATTATTAAGATATAGCTTCTCTTAAATGTCAATATATGCACGTGTGATTTAGTTTCCGGAGATTTTTCAATGCCGAGAACCTCTATCAGAGAGTAAAAAGGCGTAAGGTTCACATTCATGTAAAACTAAAATGGGATATATCGGGCTTGGATTCGAGTTACAGGAAAAAGGGCCAAACCAACCACCCAAGAATGGAATCGTCGAGCGAAAACACTTGATAACCTCCTGGAAGCAGCTTTTCTTGCCACCAGACCTTTCTCCATGAATAAGGAATCTGATGATGTCACTAAACACATTCCTTAAATTGTAGCCATTTTTTGAGTATTTATTTTTGGTGTATAATCCGTATATGGATCACTATTGCTCTTGATTTTATTGACTGTATATCTCCTAAATGTCAACATATACACATGTGATTTAGTTTACAAAGATTTTTCAATGCCGAGAACCTCGATCAGAGAGTAAAAAAGGCGCAAGGTTCACAATCGTGTAGAACTAAAATAGGATATACCGGGCTAGGATTCGAGTTACAGGAACAAGGGCCAAACCAACCATCCAAGAATGGAATCGTCGATCGAAAACACTTAACAACCTCCTGGAAGCAGCTTTTCTTGCCACCAGACCTTTCTCAATCAATTAGGAATCTGATGCAGTCATTAAACACATTCCTTAACTTGTAGCCATTTTTGAGTGTTTATTTTTTGGTGTCTAATCTGCATATATATCACCATTGCTCTTGATTTTCTTGAATGTATATCTCTTAAATGTCAACATATACACGTGTGATTTAGTTTACGAAGATTTTTCAATGCCGAGAACCTCGATCAGAGTGCAAAACGGCGTAAGGTTCACAATGGTGTAAAACTAAAATGGGATATACCGGGCTAGGATCCGAGTTACAGGAACAAGGGCCAAACCAACCACCCAAGAATGGAATCATCGAGCGAAAACACTTGACAACCTCCTGGAAGTAGCTTTTCTTGCCACCAGACCTTTCTCCATCAATTAGGAATCTGATGCCGTCACTAAACACATTCCTTAAATTGTAGCCATTTTTGAGTGTTTATTTTATGGTGTCTAATCCGCATCTATATCACCATTGCTCTTGATTTACTTGACTGTATATCTCTTAAATGTCAACATATACACGTGTGATTTAGTTTACACAGATTTTTCAATGTCGAGAACCTCGATCAGAGAGTAAAAAAGGCGTAAGGTTAACAATCGTGTAAAACTAAAAGGGGATATACCGGGCTTGGATTCGAGTTACAGGAACAAGGGCCAAACCAACCACCCAAGAATGGAATCGTCGAGCGAAAACACTTGACAACCTCCTGGAAGCAGCCTTTCTTGCCACCAGACCTTTCTCCAGCAATTAGGAGTCTGATGCCGTCACTAAATACATTCCTTAAACTGTAGCCATTTTTTGAGTGTTTATTATTTGGTGTCTAATCCGCATATATATCACCATTGCTCTTGATTTTCTTGACTGTATATCTCTTAAATGTCAACATATACACGTGTGATTTAGTTTATAAAGATTTTTCAGAGAGTAAAAAAGGCATAAGGTTCACAATCGTGTAAAACTAAAAGGGGATATACCGGGCTAGGATTCGAGTTACAGGAACAAGGGCCAAACCAACCACCCAAGAATGGAATCATCGAGCGAAAACACTTGACAACCTCCTAGAAGCAGCTTTTCTTACCACCAGACCTTTCTCCATCAATTAGGAGTCTGAAACCATCACTAAACACATTCCTTAAATTGTAGCCATTTTTTGAGTGTTTATTTTTTGGTGTCTAATCCACATATATATCACCATTGCTCTTGATTTTCTTGACTGTATATCTTTTAAATGTCAACATATACACGTGTGATTTAGTTTACGAAGATTTTTCAATGCCGAGAACCCCGATCAGAGAGTAAAAAGGGCATAAGTTTCACAATCATGTAAAACTAAAATGAGATATACCGGGCTAGGATTCGAGTTACAAGAACAAGGGCCAAACCAACCACCCAAGAATGGAATCGTCGAGCGAAAACACTTGACAATCTCCTGGAAGCAGCTTTTCTTGCCACCAGACCTTTCTCCATCAATTAGGAATCTGATGCTGTCACTAAACACATTCCTTAAATTATAGCCATTTTTGAGTGTTTATTTTATAGTGTCTAATCCGCAAATATATCACCATTGCTCTTGATTTTCTTGACTGTATATCTCTTAAATGTCAACATATACACGTGTGATTTAGTTTACGAAGATTTTTCAATGCCGAGAACCTCGATCAGAGAGTAAAAAAGGCGTAAGGTTCACAATCGTGTAAAACTAAAAGGGGATATACCGGGCCAGGATTCGAGTTACAGGAACAAGGGCCAATCCCACCACCCAAGAATGAAATCGTCGAGCGAAAACACTTGACAACCTCCTGGAAGCAGCTTTTCTTGCCACCAGACCTTTCTCCGCCAATTAGGAATCTGATGCCATCACTAAACACATTTCTTAAATTGTAGCCATTTTTTTAGTGTTTATTTTTTGGTGTCTAATCCGCATATATATCACCATTGCTCTTGATTTTGTTGACTGTATATCTCTTAAATGTCAACATATACACGTGTGATTTAGTTTACGAAGATTTTTTTAATGCCGAGAACCTTGATCAGAGAGTGAAAAAGGCGTAAGGTTCACAAGTTGTAAAACTAAAATGGGTTATACCGGGCTAGGATTCGATTTACAGGAATAACCAAGAATGGAATCGTCAGGCGAAAACACATGACAACCTACTGGAAGCAGCGTTTCTTGCCACCAGACCTTTCTCCATCAATTACGAATCTGATGCCGTCACTAAACACATTCCTTAAATTGTAGTCGTTTTTTGAGTGTTTATTTTTTGGTGTCTAATCCGCATTTATATCACCATTGCTCTTGATTTTATTGACTATATATCTCTTAAATGTCAACATATACACATGTGATTTAGTTTACGAAGATTTTTCAATGCTGAGAACCTCGATCAGATAGCAAAAAGGCGTAAGGTTCACAATGGGGTAAAACTAAAATTGGATATACCGGGCTAGGATTCGAGTTACAGGAACAAGGGCCAAACAAACAACCCAAGAATGGAATCGTCGAGCGAAAACACTTGACAACCTCCTGGAAGCAGCTTTTCTTGCCACCAGACCTTTCTCCATCAATTAGGAATCTGATGCCGTCACTAAACACATTCCTTAAATTGTAGCCATTTTTTGAGTGTTTATTTTTTGGTGTCTAATCCGCATATATATCACCATTGCTCTTGATTTTCTTTACTGTATATCTCTTAAATGTCAGCATATACACGTGTGATTTAGTTTATGAAGATTTTTCAATGCCGAGAACCTCGATCAGAGAGCAAAAAGGCGTAAGGTTCACAATGGTGTAAAACTAAAATGGGATATACCGGGCTAGGATTCGAGTTACAGGAACAACGGCCAAACCAACCACCCAAGAATGGAATCGTCGAGCGAAAACACTTGACAACCTCCTGGAAGCAGCCTTTCTTGCCACCAGACCTTTCTCCATCAATTAGGAGTCTGATGCCGTCACTAAATACATTCCTTAAACTGTAGCCATTTTTGAGTGTTTATTTTTTGGTGTCTAATCCGCATATATATCACCATTGCTCTTGATTTTCTTGACTGTATATCTCTTAAATGTCAACATATACACGTGTGATTTAGTTTATGAAGATTTTTCAGAGAGTAAAAAAGGTGTAAGGTTCACAATCGTGTAAAACTAAAAGGGGATATACCGGGCTAGGATTCGAGTTACAGGAACAAGGGCCAAACTAACCACCCAAGAATGGAATCGTCGAGCGAAAACACTTGACAACCTCCTGGAAGCAGCTTTTCTTACCACCAGACCTTTCTCCATCAATTAGGAGTCTGAAACCATCACTAAACACATTCCTTAAATTGTAGCCATTTTTTGAGTGTTTATTTTTTGGTGTCTAATCCACATATATATCACCATTGCTCTTGATTTTCGTGACTGTATATCTTTTAAATGTCAACATATACACGTGTGATTTAGTTTACGAAGATTATTCAATGCCGAGAACCTCGATCAGAGAGTAAAAAGGGCATAAGTTTCACAATCATCTAAAACTAAAATGAGATATACCGGGCTAGGATTCGAGTTACAGGAACAAGGGCCAAACCAACCACCCAAGAATGGAATCGTCGAGCGAAAACACTTGACAAACTCCTGGAAGCAGCTTTTCTTGCCACCAGACCTTTCTCCATCAATTAGGAATCTGATGCTGTCACTAAACACATTCCTTAAATTATAGCCATTTTTGAGTGTTTATTTTATAGTGTCTAATCCGCAAATATATCACCATTGCTCTTGATTTTCTTGACTGTATATCTCTTAAATGTCAACATATACATGTGTGATTTAGTTTACGAAGATTTTTCAATGTCGAGAACCTCGATCAGAGAGTAAAAAAGGCGTAACGTTCACAATCGTGTAAAACTAAAAGGGGATATACCGGGCCCGGATTCGAGTTACAGGAACAAGGGCCAATCCCACCACCCAAGAATGAAATCGTCGAGCGAAAACACTTGACAACCTCCTGGAAGCAGCTTTTCTTGCCACCAGACCTTTCTCCGTCAATTAGGAATCTGATGCCATCACTAAACACATTTCTTAAATTGTAGCCATTTTTTTAGTGTTTATTTTTTGGTGTCTAATCCGCATATATATCACCATTGCTCTTGATTTTCTTGACTGTATATCTCTTAAATGTCAACATATACACGTGTGATTTAGTTTACGAAGATTTTTTTAATGCCGAGAACCTTGATCAGAGAGTGAAAAAGGCATAAGGTTCACAAGTTGTAAAACTAAAATGGGTTATACCGGGCTAGGATTTGATTTACAGGAATAAGGGCGAAACCAACCACCCAAGAATGGAATCGTCGGGCGAAAACACATGACAACCTACTGGAAGCAGCGTTTCTTGCCACCAGACCTTTCTCCATCAATTACGAATCTGATGCCGTCACTAAACACATTCCTTAAATTGTAGTCGTTTTTTGAGTGTTTATTTTTTGGTGTCTAATCCGCATTTATATCACCATTGCTCTTGATTTTATTGATTATATATCTCTTAAATGTCAACATATACACATGTGATTTAGTTTACGAAGATTTTTCAATGCTGAGAACCTCCATCAGATAGCAAAAAGGCGTAAGGTTCACAATGGGTAAAACTAAAATTGGATATACCGGGCTAGGATTTCGAGTTACAGGAACAAGGGCCAAACAAACAACCCAAGAATGGAATCGTCGAGCGAAAACACTTGACAACCTCCTGGAAGCAGCTTTTCTTGCCACCAGACCTTTCTCCATCAATTAGGAATCTGATGCCGTCACTAAACACATTCCTTAAATTGTAGGCATTTTTTGAGTGTTTATTTTTTGGTGTCTAATCCGCATATATATATCACCATTGCTCTTGATTTTCTTGACTGTATATCTCTTAAATGTCAGCATATACACGTGTGATTTAGTGTACGAAGATTTTTCAATGCCGAGAACCTCGATCAGAGAGCAAAAAGGCGTAAGGTTCACAATGGTGTAAAACTAAAATGGGATATACCGGGCTAGGATTCGAGTTACAGGAACAACGGCCAAACCAACCACCCAAGAATGGAATCATCGAGCGAAAACACTTGACAACCTCCTGGAAGCGGCTTTTCTTGCCACCAAACCTTTCTCCATCAATTAGGAATGTTAGTGCAGTAATGTCTATCGCCTCCGTCAATCAGTCTGTAACAGAAATAAGAATAATACATAGTCTTATATTGTAATATTTAGGGAAAAGGCAAGGTGACATTTTTGTAATTAATGAGAACTCTCATTTAAGCCTTGGCCTATAAATAGAGAAGTTAGGGCTTAGATTTAGAACTTTTGCAATTCTAGACTTTGGAGAGCTTTGGAGCTAGAGAGAGTCTAGAGAGAGAAAGTGCAAGAGGTGATTCTCGGTGCTTGTAATCTTTTCATACGATCAATTGAATCACAGATTTAGTTCGTTTTCGTGTTCGGTCGACGCACGTGTACGGATTCCGCACGTCACACGTGTCGATACGCAATCGTTCGGGAGTCGAAAACCGATCCTACAAGTGGATACGCAAAAGGTGATTCGAGGATATAAACGAGAAGATAAATTCAAGAAATATTTCAAAGATGTCGGGAATCGGCGAAGAGTTTTATAACACGTTCTATAACGCTTTTACATCTGAAGAAACTCCAGCGACACCAAAGAATGCTACAACTGTGATTTCTGAGAGTTTGAATCATGAAAACCTGTACGAAAATCATCTGAGACCCCCAAAGCTCATGAATATCGAAGATTATCACTGGTGGTGTGAAAGATTAGAAAACTGGGTGCAAGCCTATGCATATGATAGTTGGATCATGTTAACAATAGGTTATGAAAAACTAGGAAATGAAAACATGAATTAATCACACTTAAATAATTCACAGCTGATGAAAAAAAGGAACATTCAAGTGAATTAAGAATGATAACTTCACTTCAACAATCTGTTAGAGAGGATATTTTTCACTACTTTAGGATGGTGAAACGTCTAAGTCAATTTGGGAAGCGTTAAAGTTGAAAGCTGAAAGTGGGAAGGATATCAAGAAAAACAAGATATCGTTGTTGAAAAAGGAGTTTGACTTGTTTGGTTGCATGAAGAATGAAATAGTTCGTCAAATGATAGAACAGTTTTGCCATTTGAAGATCGAAATATAAAGATTTGGAATCCACAAAGACAGAGAAGAGATGGTGGATAAACTCGTCGAGGCATTGCCACATGAGGAAGATTGGAAAACCTATGTGATCGTTTTGAAAAATGATGATAAATTCGATTAGATGACATTAGAGAGTTTGATTGAGAAAATAGAGGGACATGATTTGTTGCTACAAAAACAAAACAAGATGTCTAGCTCTAGTTATCAAGAGAATGTTGGTTTGTACTATCGCAGAGGAATGTTACAAAACAACAAATCTCCAAAGATCAAAACTGCGTTTAGTGCAGATAAGACTAGTGACTCGTCAAAAAACAAATCTTCGAGCCATGATCCAGGATATCATTCTTCATCTGCATCTGCATCGTCAAAATCTAATCCAAACCAGGATTGGAAAAATTCTCCACTTTTAAACAATGAGTTTGCTCAACAACACATGAGTTTCTTAGCTTCTATTCTGGTATCTTACGAAGGTTTAATTGTAGGTAAGATCAGAAATCCAAACATGACGAAGGAGGATTACGATCAAGAGGATCCAGAAGAGATGGAACCCATGGACATTCGCTGGTGCATGGCAAGCGTTATCCGAAGAGCTCAAAGATTCATGGAGATAACTGGCAAAAAGTACTTGGAAGGCCCAGACATGAAGATAGGTTTTGATAAGAACAAAGTCACTTGCTTCAAGTGTAAACAAAAGGGGCATTTCAAGAGATAATGCACGAACAACAAAGCTGATGATAGCGTGAATCCTTTTTATGAAGATTACTAAAAAAAGGCTATTTATCATCAGAATAACGAGCAACCAACCAGAAAGCAGATTGAAGAAGGACATTCTAAAGAAAAGAGACAAGCTGTATTGACACTTCATGATCGTAGTAAATCCAGTATACAAAATGAAAAATCTGTTTGGGATAATTTTGATTGGGATAAGTATTTCGATGAGAATGAAGGAGTCAGAATTGTAATTCGTGATGATGAAGGGTATGATTGGAGTCAATATGACAAAGAAGTTGGAAAAGCCAAGGCAATGGTTGCTGAGATCAAACAAAGTCATGAAGAAAGGCATGCTTGCATTAGGCTGGATGAAGCGTATGATGCCTACAAGGAAGCAACACAAGCAGGCAGGTGGAGTAAAGAAAAGGAATGCTTTGTCGATCCTCAAGGAAACCCAACAGTTGATCCTGAGAAAGTTAATTTGGAGCACTAGTTGCTGCAATACCGACTGTGAGTGTCTGGTACAAAGGCCTTGAGGAGATTCCAAGGTATAAAGAAAAGGTTGAAGAAGGCATAAAGAAGGTGATATATGCCAGTCTGGAGAAGAAAAAGAAGACGGTTGAGGAGATTCTTGATGAAAGTGAGAAGTTGGTGAATGAGGTGAAGAAAGCCGATGAGAAAGCCGAGGAAGCTGTTGCAGAGAATCAGCTGGTGTTTGAAGAAGATCAGAATCAACAAGCAAATGAAGCCACAGTGTCAAATACCGAGGTAAAAACCCAAACTGATTCTTCTGATCAATCAATTGATAATAAAGCTGAAAAATAGTGCAAGAAATGCATGGAAACGTGCAGTGCTTGTACCGAAAAGGATGAAAAGCTTAAAATCAGAGACATTGAATTCACTAAAATAGAAAAGATTTTCAAAAATAAAAGTCATGAAATGATTGAAAATGAAAAGTTTTTGAAACAACAAAATGAAAAGCTGAAACAAAAGAATATGATGGAATGAAATTGTCATATCATACCGTAAAAGAAGCTTATGAAACTTTAAAAAGTATAGTCAAAATTTTAGATGATAGATTGTCTGCATGTCAGAAAACAACTAAATTTCTTGAAGCTAGATATGAAGGTAAGCAAATGGTTTCAAATCAATATATTGATGATGTCGCTAAGCTTAAACAAGAATTGGCAGATAAAGAAAAGTTGGTCAATAAACTTCAAAGTTATCATGCATCTTCATACATTTTGGAACGTATTTTCAACATCACACCTGATGGGAAAGATTCAGAAAAGAACAAAAAGGGAATTGGGTCTGAATACTGTAACAACTGTCACGAAAATCCATAATTAGGATGGTAATTAGGTAATAAGAAAACCCTAATTAAGAAACCCAAGTGATTCCGCATAAACCCTAAAATTTTCATAACAATCGGAATCAGGATCAGGGCCCCTAAAACTCAGGGGGGGGGGTTAAACCTTAGCAACGTTTATCTTCAAAACTTGCTGGAGAAGTAAAATTTTCGTTGATTAACAACTCATCCAAGCTACTGGGACACGAACCTACCCTACCCTAAATTGTTACCCGTCGCGACACGCGACAGGACCAGGTTTCCCTGTCGCGACACGCGGGGGAGTCCAAATTCCAGCTATAAATAGAAGGCAGTGGGACTTAGTTCTGTGCTTTACTTTGATGTTCAATTTCGAATTGAGCTCTGAGTTATAACGAATATCGTTCACACAAAACACACACCGATCACGAAGTGCTGCCGCAATCAGGGTAATAACTCGATCGCTATTACGATTCAACGTCCGATCGATTATAACTATCCAACGATAGTCCGGGTGCTGCTCAATTGAGCTTGTACTTTGATTATTCGTCGTGATTTCGACTTGAATATTAGAGTGCTGTTCGAATTCGGACTATGCTCTGTTATTCGTTGTGAATCCGATTGAATTATCGAGTATTGCACTGATTAATCGTTGTGAAAGTTTAATCTCGTGAATTGACGTAACTGCTGTATTAGTTACTAACCTGTGTGTGTGCATTGTGTTAAATTAGGTTTAAGCAAGGCTAATCAGTAGGCTTATATCTATTGCTCATTAATCTGCAATGTGAGTCATTCTTCTTTTTAAATTGTTTTCTCACCGTTTGTGAGTAAGTATTACAATACCTCAAATTATTTTCAAGGTTATAATTACAGGGATTAAGTCTTTGTAATCACCAAATTACAGCTGGTATGTGGGGTATTGTGCACATTACTATTTTATCACTCTATGTGAGTGAGTATTACTCTATGTGAGTTATTATTACTCTGTGTGAGTACACCGTCACTATTTGGGCAACGGGACCCAATAGTGGTATGACCACAGTCACAGAAATGAATCAAGTGACAAATACCCATTCTTGATAATTGGTTGATAGAAACATTGTAATCGCTCTTAATACTGTGAATTATAACTAACGGGTCGTTTTAGAAAACAGAATGATTCACTCAGTATTTCCCGCTGACAAAACCTTTTTCAAACATGTTTCAGGTGATCTATGTGATCCAGAAAAAGTGCAATAAAGCACTATCAAGCTCAGGGAAGTGGCTCAGTGTAAATAAATGAATAAAACATGTTTTGAGAAATAAAGATTTCTGTGTGAAATCAACGTATTGTAAATTATGGGATTTATCCCTTAAACTTTGTGTAATATATTAAATGAGCATATTTCACGGATAAAAGATCCTGTTATAAAAAGACTTCCGTTGCCGTAATAATTAAATACCACGGGAACTGTCTCGCGGTCCCCCGACCCCGTCCAGGGTGGGTCGGGGAGCCGTGACAGCGAAGGTGGTATCAGAGCTAATAATTAAATTGAGCCACTGATCGAGCCACTGATTAAGCCTAAATTAAGCATTTTGGACCACAGTGCTTAATTTTACTAATTGTTATTCTGTGATTATTTGTTTAATTAACTGGCTATTTTTAGTTACAGTATGGGTAAACAAAAGTTGTCTGCTATCTACCACAAACTAGATGTGGCATCTTCTTCTAAAAATCCAGTAAATTTAGAAGAAGGAATCTTTGTCCGCAAGGCAAACTATGAGAATCCACTTTCCCCAGAGAAAAGGGATTCGATACTTAAAAAAAGTCAGGAGACAAAGAAACCCCGAACCAAGAGAGTTAGGTTTAACCCAGAAGTTCAAGAGTTGGGTAATAATACACCTTGGGAAGATAAAATAGACGGGAAATGGGCAAATCTCTATATGCTAGCTACTGTAGCAGAAAATGCTAATCTCTAAATATCCGATAAGTTGGGTCTAGTAAGAGAAATCACAATCCCGTAAATAAATAAAGTCCTAAGTGTGTTTATTTCTGTTGTTCTTTGTATAAATTAGTATGCAATAAAACTTCAGTATTTTGTTTGTTAAACTTTGTTCCAAAGTTTTAACATTGCATTTTACATATATGCTATGCAGCATGAATGAGATGTCGGAAACATTCCAGAATCTCAACTTATATCCAGTGCCTATAGAAGTCTCTCACGACTTTACTGGTTACATTGCTGACATAGAAGAACCTGTGGAATTCCAAGCTCCACCGCTGGAAAAAGCCAAACCTAAAAAGAAGAGAAGATATGTAGGGTGGAAGAAAGTACGCCGTAGGAAACCTGCCACTAGGAAACTCCCTAAAATAGAAAATCCTGTGAGTATGAGCAAGGGAAAGGAAATAGAAACTGGAGAAGGTTCGAAATCACCCGAAAAAGAAATAGGAATAGATCTGAAGCAAAAGGGAATAGAGATTGGCGAAAGCTCTAAACAGTCTGAGGAAATCACGTTCCAGGACGAAATAGATCGCCTATTAGAGAACTGTGATGTTTTAGAACCTATCAACGATAATCTCTTTTCTTACCCGGCTACAGTTCAATTCCCACTAAACCTAGGACCAGTTATTCCAGACCCACTAGTTCATACCAGACCATTAGGCCAAATGGAGGAATGGTGGACCAACGACTGGCAATTCCAAAATATAGTTAACAGTCCTTATAGTTTCCTTCCACAATTTGACCCAGAACCACTCCCAAATCCTCCCATGAGTAATGAAAACCTAGCTGAACTCCGTCAGTTCGGTGAAGAACTGATAGGTACAGGTAATAGGATCAGGGAAATGGGAGAGCATATAACTTGGAAGTACGATGAGAGGGAGCATCATTACTAGAACCGTCAGTTAAACCACAGAAAGCCGTATTGTATAATAGTAACTTAAAATTCTGTAAAATGGGCAATAAAACTCTGTAAAATACAGGTGTGTATGGATGCATATACAATATACTAACAAAAGTAAAAGTCGAGAAATCGACAATTTTGGTTATACTTGAATATTGTGATAATCTATGTGTATCTATGTGAATTTTGTCATTGATAAGTTAGATACTAATAATTTTACCAATTAGCAGATGGAAAACGCTAACAATGAACCAATTAATGAAGTAAATCAATCTGAGCAAGAACAGGAAGATCAATATATAACTCGACAAGATATCGAGCATTTTATCGCCCAAGGGATAGCTCATGCTATTCCAGAAATTGTAGCTGCTGTTCGAAAACCTGCCGAACCACAATTAATTCCTAGTAAACGTATTCCAGAAGATAACGGCAGTAACAGCATAAATGGAGGCGGTAATCATGACGATCATGATCCGCAACAGGCCCCACTCCCTAAAAGAATGAAAGCTGCAACGCCTGGTTGCACTTACAAAGAATTTCTTGCTTGCAAACCCGCTGAATTTGCAGGTAACGAAGGGGCAACTGCAACACTGCGTTGGTTAGAGAAAACCGAAGCAGTAATTGCAATAAGCAAATGTGCCACAGAGGATCAAGTGATGTATGCATCAAATCTGTTCAAAGAAGGAGCACTCGAATGGTGGAACACGGTCCTCCAGGCAAAAGGAAGAAGGATAGCCTATGCAATGAGTTGGGAAGAATTTAAGAGTCTTGTAGAAAGAAAATTCTGTCCCGAATACGAGAAGGAACAAATGGCAAACAAGTTCCTAAGTCATCGTATGCTAGGAGTAGATTGTCGGGGATATACTTCGACATTCTTTGAATACGCAAGGGTAGTGCCATCACTGGCTTCGCCAGAACCGGTACTTATCTCTCGTTACATCTGGGGATTAATTAGTGAAATCCGAAACATCGTTAAAGCGCGAGACCTCGTACTATTGACGATGCTGTAGAATTAGCTAATACCCTAACAGATGAATTGGTACGCACAAGAGAGGAAGATCGCAAGAAGGAATTAGCTCACAAGATTACCCAAGGATTTCGTGTGGGTAATGCCAAGAAGAGAGGAACCGGACAATCCTCATCATCTCCTTTCTGCAAAATTTGCAAAAAGAAGCATTATGGACAATGCAACATGGTTTGCAATTTTTGCAAAATGAAAGGACATCGGGAAGAAGACTGCAGGAAGAAAACAAAAGTTTGTTATAATTGCAGAGAAAGGGGACACTTTCAATCTGAATGTCCTAAGTTAGCTAAACCTGTAGTTAACCAAACCAAACCAGCCGAAGGAACAACTAAGAGAAATGCTCGTGCATTCCAGCTGACCACTCAAGAGGCCGAACTCATTCCAGATGTGATAGCTGGTACGTTCTTAGTTCACAACGTATTTGCAAAAGTATTATTTGACTCTGGTGCGAACCAAAGTTTTATAAATACTTTATTTTGCCAAGATCTTAAGTTACCTTTAACCACTCTTAGGCAAATCTTCACAGTAGAAACCGCAGAAGGAAATTCTGTGAAAATAGATAAAATCTGGCAAGAAGGAAAAATAGAACTATTAGGCCATAAGTTTTCTGCAAATTTGTTACCAATGAATTTAGCAGGATTTGATGTAGTATTAGGAATGGATTGGTTAATAGCCAACCATGCACGAATCCTATGTGACAAAAATACAGTAGAAATTCAAACACCTACAGGAGAAGTAATTTTAATTATTGGAGATAAACCCCGAAAGCCACTGAAATTTATCTCAGTAATGAAATTGGCTAGTTATTCGAGAAAACAGGAAATGGTGTATATGATTTTAGTAATCATTAACACTAAAGATAAGGAACTTCAGGATATTCCCGTAGTCTCAGAATACCCAGACGTTTTTCCAGAAGAATTACCTGGATTACCACCTGATAGGGAAGTAGAATTTAGAATTCATTTAATTCCAGGTACTGCACCAATAGCTAAAGCACCATATAGATTAGCACCTACCGAAATGCTAGAATTGAAAAAGCAATTAGATGAATTATTAAGCAAAGGATTTATACAACCTAGTTCATCCCCTTGGGGTGCACCGGTATTGTTTGTGAAAAAGAAAGATGGATCGATGAGAATGTGTATCGATTATAGAGAATTGAATAAGGTTACGATTAAGAATCGATACCCACTACCTAGGATTGATGATCTTTTTGACCAATTGCAAGGAGCTAGGTATTTCTCTAAGATAGATTTAAGATCCGGATATCATCAGTTGAAGGTACAAAAAGAAGACATACCTAAAACTGCTTTCAGAACCAGGTATGGTCATTATGAGTTTACAGTCATGCCCTTTGGATTAACGAATGCCCCAGCAGCATTCATGAACATGATGAATCGAATCTGTAAACCATACTTGGATAAATTTGTGATCGTTTTCATCGACGATATACTTATTTACTCCAAAAGCCAAAAAGAACATTGTGAGCATTTACATGTTCTCTTAACTTTGTTAAGAAACGAAAGGCTTTATGCCAAATTCTCGAAATGTGAATTTTGGCTACAAGAAGTACAATTCTTAGGTCATGTGGTAAATCACGAAGGTATCCATGTAGATCCTGCTAAGATAGAAGCAATTACGAAGTGGAAAGTTCCACAAACAGCAATGGAGATAAGAAGTTTTCTAGGCTTAGCTGGATACTATAGACGATTTATCAAAGATTTTTCTAAGATAACCGTACCATTAACTAAGTTAACCTGTAAAGCTGCTAAGTTTGAATGGGGACCTAGACAAGAAGAAGCCTTTAAGATTTTAAAGCATAGGTTGACGAATGCACCAATCTTAACTTTACCTGAAGGAACAGAAGATTTTGAGGTATACTGTGATGCTTCAAAATTAGGATACGGATGTGTGTTAATGCAACGTAAGAAGGTGATTGCGTATGCTTCTAGACAATTGAAAAAGCACGAAGAAAATTATACGACTCATGATTTAGAATTAGGAGCCATAATCTTTGCCCTTAAGATATGGAGACATTATCTGTATGGAAGTAAGTTTACTGTCTATACCGATCATAAAAGTTTAATATATATATTTGGGCAAAAAGAATTAAACATGAGGCAAAGAAGATGGATGGAGATGCTAAGCGATTACGACTGTGATATTCAATATCACGAAGGAAAGGCAAATGTAGTTGCAGATGCCTTAAGTCGTAAGTATCATGAGAAACAGAAGCGAGTCCGTGCTCTGAGGTTAAATCTACAAGTAGATTTAATGGCACAAATCAAAGAAGTTCAGAAAACAGCGATCCAAGATGATGCTGAAGGAATGAAAGGTTACTTAAAAGAATTAGAACAAGGAAATGATGGAATTTGGAAATTCCATAAGAAACGAATTTGGGTACCTAAGCAAGGAGAGTTAAGAAATAAGATTTTAGAAGAAGCTCATAAATCTAGGTATACTATGCACCCAGGAAACAATAAGATGTACCAAGATTTAAGAAATAATTTCTGGTGGATAGAAATGAAAAAGGATATAGCCGAATACGTATCCAAATGCTTAACTTGTTCACAAGTTAAAGCTGAACACCAGAAACCTTCAGGATTACTACAACAGTTAGAAATGCCTGTATGGAAATGGGAACTCATAACAATGGATTTTGTTACAAAGTTACCCAAAACCAAAAGAGGTAATGATGCGATTTGGGTAATCATAGACCGATTAACCAAGTCAGCTCATTTCCTACCAATGAAAGAAACCTTTAGTATGGAAAGGTTAGCACAACTCTACGTGGACGAAGTAGTATCCCTACATGGAGTCCCGCTCTCCATTGTATCGGATAGAGATAGTCGATTTACTTCGCATTTCTGGAAAAGTTTTCAGAAAGCAATGGGAACTCGACTAAATCTAAGTACTGCTTATCATCCACAAACAGACGGACAGAGTGAAAGGACAATACAAACGCTAGAAGACATGCTCCGAGCATGTGTAATTGACTTTGGTGGTAATTGGGATAGCCATTTGCCATTAATTGAATTCTCCTATAACAATAGTTATCATTCAAGCATCGAAGCTGCACCATTCGAAGCACTGTATGGACGCAAGTGCAGAACTCCAGTATGTTGGGCAGAAATCGGAGAAAGTTAATTATCAGGTCCTGAAATTGTACAAGAAACTACTGACAAAATATCTCAGATCAAGGAAAGATTAAAAACGGCTCGAGATCGTCAGAAGAGCTATGCAGACAATCGTCGCAAGCCACTCGAATTCCAAATAGGAGATAAGGTACTTTTAAAA
Organism: Helianthus annuus; assembly: GCF_002127325.2. Lineage (NCBI taxonomy): Eukaryota > Viridiplantae > Streptophyta > Magnoliopsida > Asterales > Asteraceae > Helianthus > Helianthus annuus. The sequence goes on along the minus strand of NC_035444.2, from coordinate 82,235,079 downwards.
GTTTCTCCTTGGAAAGGAGTAGTACGATTCGGAAAGAAAGGAAAGCTAAGTCCGAGATATGTTGGACCATTCCCAGTGATTCAACGAATCGGACCAGTTGCTTATTGTTTGCAACTACCAGAAGAATTGGCTGGAGTACATGATGTATTTCATGTATCCAATCTCAAGAAATGTTTAGCAGATGAATCCCTGGTAGTACCTCTTCAAGATGTAGAGGTGAACGAAAAGTTGAAGTTTATAGAGAAACCACTACAGATCGAGGACAGAAAAGTCAAGTTTCTCAAGCACAAACGACTAGTACTGGTCAAAGTCAAATGGAATTCAAGGAGAGGACCAGAATACACTTGGGAACTGGAATCGGAAATGAAGCGAAAGTACCCTCATCTATTCCAGTAAATCTCGAGGACGAGATTTTTCTTAAAGGTGGGGAGGATGTAACAACTGTCACGAAAATCCATAATTAGGATGGTAATTAGGTAATAAGGAAACCCTAATTAAGAAACCCAAGTGATTCCGCATAAACCCTAAAATTTTCATAACAATCGGAATCAGGATCAGGGCCCCTAAAACTCAGGGGGGGTTAAACCTTAGCAACGTTTATCTTCAAAACTTGCTGGAGAAGTAAAATTTTCGTTGATTAACAACTCATCCAAGCTACTGGGACACGAACCTACCCTACCCTAAATTGTTACCCGTCGCGACACGCGACAGGACCAGGTTTCCCTGTCGCGACACGCGGGGGAGTCCAAATTCCAGCTATAAATAGAAGGCAGTGGGACTTAGTTCTGTGCTTTACTTTGATGTTCAATTTCGAATTGAGCTCTGAGTTATAACGAATATCGTTCACACAAAACACACACCGATCACGAAGTGCTGCCGCAATCAGGGTAATAACTCGATCGCTATTACGATTCAACGTCCGATCGATTATAACTATCCAACGATAGTCCGGGTGCTGCTCAATTGAGCTTGTACTTTGATTATTCGTCGTGATTTCGACTTGAATATTAGAGTGCTGTTCGAATTCGGACTATGCTCTGTTATTCGTTGTGAATCCGATTGAATTATCGAGTATTGCACTGATTAATCGTTGTGAAAGTTTAATCTCGTGAATTGACGTAACTGCTGTATTAGTTACTAACCTGTGTGTGTGCATTGTGTTAAATTAGGTTTAAGCAAGGCTAATCAGTAGGCTTATATCTATTGCTCATTAATCTGCAATGTGAGTCATTCTTCTTTTTAAATTGTTTTCTCACCGTTTGTGAGTAAGTATTACAATACCTCAAATTATTTTCAAGGTTATAATTACAGGGATTAAGTCTTTGTAATCACCAAATTACAGCTGGTATGTGGGGTATTGTGCAATTACTATTTTATCACTCTATGTGAGTGAGTATTACTCTATGTGAGTTATTATTACTCTGTGTGAGTACACCGTCACTATTTGGGCAACGGGACCCAATAGTGGTATGACCACAGTCACAGAAATGAATCAAGTGACAAATACCCATTCTTGATAATTGGTTGATAGAAACATTGTAATCGCTCTTAATACTGTGAATTATAACTAACGGGTCGTTTTAGAAAACAGAATGATTCACTCAGTATTTCCCGCTGACAAAACCTTTTTCAAACATGTTTCAGGTGATCTATGTGATCCAGAAAAAGTGCAATAAAGCACTATCAAGCTCAGGGAAGTGGCTCAGTGTAAATAAATGAATAAAACATGTTTTGAGAAATAAAGATTTCTGTGTGAAATCAACGTATTGTAAATTATGGGATTTATCCCTTAAACTTTGTGTAATATATTAAATGAGCATATTTCACGGATAAAAGATCCTGTTATAAAAAGACTTCCGTTGCCGTAATAATTAAATACCACGGGAACTGTCTCGCGGTCCCCCGACCCCGTCCAGGGTGGGTCGGGGAGCCGTGACAAATACCATCAGGTTCCACCACCGTTGGGGAATAATTATACATTCTACAATGGCGAGAAGGTGGAAAAAGCAATAAACATGGTTGACCAGTTACCCGACAACATCAATGTGACTTACACCAAATCTGATGACATCAGTGATTCAGAGGTGGTTGGTAAGGTTGTTGAAAGTGTTCTAGCAGAGGAGTCTACCAGAACAGATAAGTTTGAATCACAAGAGGAAAATGAGAGAAGTTTTCATGATAGTTATCTTAAACACTCAAAATCTGACAAAGTTGTGAATGATGATTCAAAAGGATTGGTTTATACCATGATTGGATCGGACAAATTATTTTCGGATTATGAATTCCCAATTCAAAATGTGATTTCAGATAAAATCAACAAAGTTTTCAAACTAGTAGAGATTCAAAAGTCTGAAATTTCAAAGTTTGTTGGAAAAAGTCATAAAACTTTTTATAACAAACAAGGTTACAAAAAGAAAAACAGGAAGGCTGGGTTGGGTTATAAAAAGAAACAGAAGTGGAAAAGAAATGAAAGGTCAAATTATCAGGAAAAGACGAACTTTGTTCACGGAACAAGTTCTGAAGAAGAGAAAGAACTTCAATTTAGACGACAGTCTAATGAAGAGTTCTATGCTCAAAAGAAAAAGCAACAACAACAGGTTAAAGATGTGTCCAAGAGAACATGCTTTAAGTGTGATCAAATTGGACATCTCAGTCGAAATTGTCTAAATCTTAAACCTGTTGGTGTTGAAACGAAAAAGAAGTCTAATGTTGTGAATCAGAAATCAACCAAGTTTGAATCAAAGCAAACTTGGAAGCCGAAAATGTCAATGACTGACTCACAACAAACATGGAAACCGGTGACACCCAGATTTAGAACAACACAAAGCTGGAAAACAACTGTTGATGTAACGAAACCAAACCAGTTTTGGAAAACAAAAGTTGTTGTTCAAAATCAAAATGCTCAAAATGAATCGCATTTTTACAAAAGAAGTGCTTCGAAAGGACAAACTTGGGTTGAAAAGAAACAAACGGTTTCTGTGAGTGATAATCGGAATGAAAATTCATTTGTGAAAAATGATAAAGATTTTCCAAAGTTGAATGAAATGTATTGTGTTGAAATGCCCAAGGTCAAACAGACATGGGCTAACTTGTTCAAGTAATTGAGTAAGTTTGAATGTGCAGGTGCTCAAGAACTTTGAAAAATACCAAGATGGAGATGAGAGCAGCCTGGCACGAGGAGAGGAGGCTGCTGGTCCATGCGTCTGAAATCAGGGAGGTTTTTCATTTCTGTATATAAATAAACCATAATTCAAAAACCCTAAAAATTGAAAAAATTAAAAACCAAAAATATGTTTTTCTTTTGTCGAAATTTTGAAAAGTCAAAAATATGTTTGTTTTTAAATTTTGTCAAAAATTAAAAAATTTACAAAAATATGTTACTTGAATACGCCGAAACCCTCACGGCTGAACAAACATGACTAATTTCACAAGATTGAAAAACGGTTTTCAAACTGTAAAATATCAGTGTGTTGTAAATCATGAGGGTATATTTTCTGCAAAACAGAGCATGTGAAGCAGAAAATGGATGGCGAGACAAAGCTATCAGTATCAGGTTGTCAAATTTTCTTTAAATGTTTTGAATTTTAGGGGGAGTAAGAGATAGTTTTCAGAAAATCCAAAAACATTAGAAACTTTGAAAAAGCGAAAAACATGATAAAATTCAAAAAGAGTTTTGTGTAAAAAGAGGAAATGGTAGTACATCAGTAGACAGTCACAGTATGCTAAAGAATTGGAAACTTAAAATGTGATAAATGGTCTCACTGATTATATGCCAGTAGGTTTTTACACATTTAGTAGATTGTTTTCGAGATATAAACCTAAATTTCAAATACTTACTTATCTCGTGGGGAACATCTCTCGGATATATGGGTAACCCCCAAAATCTTGTTTGAGGGATTGCCTGATTATGAGATACTATGTCTTTACACTGCTTGATATCTGGGGTATTATACCTGGTCTTCTGATATTGCGGAAACAATGGCCTAGACCTCGTATAATACTTTATGTCCTTTAAAAGCTTACCCTCTGCATAAAAATTGAAAAATATCAAAAGATATTAATCAATTGCAGTTGAAGAAAAGATTCTCTAAAGGGAACACACCTTAAAGTCGAGCCTTCATCTCTTTGACTGAACAAAACTTCATACCTGAGCTCTCAAGGTCTCACACTAACCCAGATTACAGATATCAAATTGGTATACTCACCTATAAGACTGAATCTAGGGAATTTTGATACGGGAGAATATTCTGAGGTGGGCCACGCGAATAAGTTTAAGTCCTTAAAACACTAATCCGTATCTCGAATCAATTGAACTTTGTGTGAAAATTTAACTGGATCAGTATACTGACAATCTAAGTGAATCGTTTAGAACCTAAAGTGTTTTAAAAGCTCAACGGTACTAGTTATTTGTCATAAACTGATATGATCCTCTGACGCGAACTCAAACAAAAATATAATATTTCAGAAATCTAAGTTCATACTGCTTTATATTTCAGAAAATTACAAAAAGATTTTTTTATTCTGCTTTATTTTCGACAATCGATGTCTGAGAAGCTGAGTTTCAAAATCTAAGTATGCTGAACGTGTTTCTGAAAATAAACAAGTTCATTAATATGAAACTTGAGGTTTTAAAATCAAAAATAAAAAATAGTTTGTAATATCTCCAAGGTCATTAATTTGGACTTGGATGATAAATCGTGAAGGTTTTGGATTCTTAAATTGTTGAAATCTGCTGTAAAGAGCTAGTTTTCGATCTTGGATACTTAATACTGCTACATCTATAAAGCAAGTTGATGGGGGGGGGGGGGAATCAAGAAAATCATGGATATATTCAAATTATTATATTTAGAGCCAGGTTCTTGATTAACGGTTTTAAAAGAGCCAGGTCACGATTACTGGACAATCGTAAATGCTTTCACTAACGCATATTTGAAATATTTCAGCTTATGCTAAAAGAGCCAGGTTTTCATTCTTGGATGTTCAAAACATTTTCACTTATAAATGTTTGATATTTGCAGATGAAAATTCCAGATTACGATCCCGATAGCCAAGTCTAAGGGGGAGTCTGAAGACGAGCTCAACGCAAGGGGGGGCTTGTATCCGGAAAGCCAAGTGTCGATCCCAAAAGCACGGAAGCTTGATGAAAGGGGGAGCCTAAAGAAAGAGCCTACCAAAAGGGGGAGCTGAAGCTGAAGATAGATCCACGGGGATTCTGTTCGAGCAAGAGGGAGTCTGTGTTACTGAAGACGTGTTAAAGTTTCAAGAAGATTCAAAGAGAGAGAGAAAGACAAGACGCTACGAGATTGACTGCGGTAAAATCCCTGGGGGAGTCTGTTAGTGCAGTAATGTCTATCGCCTCCGTCAATCAGTCTGTAACAGAAATTAGAATAATACATAGCCTTATATTATAATATTTAGGGACATGGCAAGGTGGCATTTATGTAATTAATGAGAACTCTCATTAAAGCCTTGGCCTATAAATAGAGAAGTTAGGGCTTAGATTAAGCATTTTTGCCATTCTGGACTTTGGAGAGCTTTGGAGCTAGAGAGAGAGTCTAGAGAGAGAAAGTGCAAGAGGTGATTCACGGTGCTTGTAATACTTTCATACGATCAATTAAATAACAGATTTAGTACATTTTTGTGTTCGGTCCATGCACGTGTACGGATTCCGCACGTCACACGTGTCGATACGCAATCGTTCGGGAGTCGAAAACCGATCCTACAAGGAATCTGATGTCGTCACTAAACACATTCCTTAAATTGCAGCCATTTTTGAGTGTTTATTTTTTGGTTTCTAATCCGCATATATATCACCATTGCTCTTGATTTTCTTAACTCTATATCTCTTAAATGTCAACATATACACGTGTGATTTAGTTTACGAATATTTTTCAATGCCGAGAACCTCGATCACAGAGTAAAAAAGGCGTAAGGTTCACAATGGTGTAAAACAAAAATGGGAGATACCGGGCTAGGATTCGAGTTACAGGAACAAGGGCCAAACCAACCACCCAAGAATGGAATCGTAGAGAGAAAACACTTGACAACCTCCTAGAAGCAGTTTTTCTTGCCACCAGACCATTCTCCATCAATTAGGAATCTGATGCCGTCACTAAACACATTCCTTACTTGTAGCCATTTTTTGAGTGTTTATTTTTTGGTGTCTAATCCGTATATATATCATTATTGCTCTTGATTTTATTGATTGTATACCTCTTAAATGTCAACATATACACGTGTGATTTAGTTTACGAAGATTTTTCAATGCCAAGAACCTCGATCAGAGAGTAAAAAAGGCGTAAGGTTCACAATCGTTTAAAACTAAAATGGGATATACCGGGCTAAGATTCGAGTTACAGGAACAGGGGCAAAACCAACCACCCAAGATTGTAATCGTCGAGCGAAAACACTTGACAACCTCCTTGAAGCAGCTTTTCTAGCCACCAGACCTTTCTCCATCTATTAGGAATCTGATGCCATCACTAAACATTTGAGTGTTTATTTTTTGCTGTCTAATCCGCATATATATCACCATTGCTTTTGATTTTCTTGACTGTATATCTCTTAAATGTCAACATATACACGTGTGATTTAGTTTAGAAGATTTTTCAATGCCGAGAACCTCGATCGGAGAGTAAAAAAGGCGTAAGGTTCACAATGGTGTAAAACTAAAATGGGATATACCGGGCTAGGATTCGAGTTACAGGAACAAGGGCCAAACCAACCACCCAACAATGGAATCGTCGAGCGAAAACAGTTGACAACCTCCTGGACGCAGCTTTTCTTGCCACCAGACCTTTCTCCATCAATTAGGAATCTAATGCCGTCACTAAACACATTCCTTAAATTGTAGCCATTTTTTTAGTGTTTATTTTATGGTGTCTAATCCGCTTATATATCACCATTGCTCTTGATTTTCTTGACTGTATATCTCTTAAATGTTAACATATTCACGTGTGATTTAGTTTACGAAGATTTTTCAATGTCGAGAACCTCGATCAGAGAGTAAAAAAGGCGTAAGGTTCACAATCGTGTAAAACTAAAATGGCATATACCGGGCTAGGATTCGAGTTACAGGAACAAGGCCAAACCAACCACCCAAGAATGGAATCGTCGAGCTAAAACACTTGACAACCTCCTAGAAGCAGCTTTTCTTGCCACCAGACCTAGCTCCATCAATTAGGAATCTGATGACGTCACTAAACACATTCCTTAATTGTAGCCATTTTTTGAGTGTTTATTTTTTGGTGTCTAATCCGCATATATATCACCATTGCTCTTGATTTTCTTGACTGTATATCTCTTAAATGTCAACATATACACGTGTGATTTAGTTTACGAAGATTTTTCAATGCCGAGAACCTCGATCAGAGAGCAAAAAGGCTTAAGGTTCACAATGGGGTAAAACTAAAATTGGATATACCGGGCTAGGATTCGAGTTACAGGAACAAGGGCCAAACCAACCACCCAAGAATGGAATCGTCGAGCGAAAACACTTGGCAACCTTCTTGAAGAAGCTTTTCCTGCCACAAGACCTTTCTCCATCAATTAAGAATCTGATGTCGTCACTAAACACATTCCTTAAATTGTAGCCATTTTTAAGTGTTTATTTTTTGTTGTCTAATCCGCATATATATCACCATTGCTCTTGATTTTCTTGACTGTATATCTCTTATGTTGGGATTGAACCCTACCAAAGGAACAGATAATGAAAGCCATAATTGGATCAGAGCAATTGATCCAGAATAAGCAGATGTTTGGTTACAAGTCTCTCCCCTTGAAAGTGGTTTCAACATCTGCTGACCTCCTATCTGCTGATCATGCAAACTGCTGACCTACAACTGCTGCTCAAGACAAAGACTGATTGAAGAACTAAAAATCTGCTGCTCAATCTACTGCCTTGGTTCAAGCACTGCTGATCATGATAAGTACTGCTGGGTTCACAGCAGTGGAAGGATGCAGCAGCAGTTTATGTTTGTTTTATATATTGAAATGTAATATCAGTAGTTAGCATAGCAGGGTCTGTATAGATCAGAGGTTAGAGTTTGTTAGGAGGTTAGATGTCACTTTCATGGTGACGTCAGCTTAGATGCTCAGTGGTTTGCAAGTGCCTATAAATAGAACAGTACTCTGTACTGTTCTGTTCAGCTCTTTCACCATCTTCTTTCTGCACGAACAAACACTGAGCTCGGGCTGAGGGGGAGTTTGCATATCATACATGCATTGTAATCAGAGTTTAAAAATAAATTTAATCATTTGATTCTGTGTTGAAAATGTATGATTGAAAGCATTTCTTCTGTTTGATTGTGAAAAGTTTGCTTCCATTTAAATTCCGCTGCACTACTCTTCCATTTGTTCATCTAAATTCAAACACAAATCACAATCAATCCAAACTCAGATCCTAACAATTGGTATAAGAGTCTGGACAGTCAAATTTGATTTAACAATCATTTTGACGTAAATAGTTCAGCTCAAAATTGTTGATACTAATCGTTTGTTCGGTTTGTTGAAAACAGAGCAAGGTTTAATCACCGATAAAGTTGATTAATCAGTGCCTGTAAAACAACCAGGAAGATGTCTCAGTCACAAGATGATAAAAATAACATTGGCTCTTTGTTTAAACCTCCTATGCTTAAAAGAAATGAATACAACATCTGGGAGCGAAGGATGTGTCACATCCTTGCTCAACAAAACACTGGATGTTTGAGGTCTGTTGTTTTTGGTCCTCATGTTCCTATGGTGCCAAGTGCTGAGGACACCAAAAAGTTCGTTCCAAAACCAACTGAAAATTATACTGAATCTGATTTTCAGAAGTTCGAACTGGATGCCAAAGCATTTAGCATCATAGCCTCTGCATTGCCCAATGAGATCTATGCTGGGCTGTTACACTGTAACAGTGCCAAAGAATTATGGGATGCATTGAAGGAACAATTTGGGGGTACAGAAGAGGTTATCGAAAACAACAGGGAAATTCTGAATCAGCATTATGAAACATTTTGTCACATCAAAGGGGAATCACTAACCCAACAATTTGAACGTTTCAGTTGTCTCATCAGTGAACTAAGGCTTGTTAAGGTTACATTTCCAAATGCAACCCAAAATAGCAGGTTCCTTAGATCACTGCCAGAAAAATGGGACAAAATTGCTTTTGTCACCAGAAATTCAGCTGAGTTCAAAGATCTGACCCTGACCCAACGCCATGGTAGACCCCTGACCTATGAAAGTGTAACACCTCGAAAATTCCTGTCCATTAGAATAAAGACACGTGTCATGTGTGACAGACGTGTCAGAGAAACCGGATTTTAATAAAGAGATATGTGGTAGGATTTCTAATAAAAAGGGGCGTCATGTATTTAAAATACCTCTGAACGACCCAAGGGCGACACGTTATTAAATCACCTCTGAGCGACCCGACATTTTTATAAATCCCAAGATCCTTAAATCAATTGATGATCATCTCATACGATAACCGGTTGCCCCTGAATAAATAAAGTTTCATCTTTATTGAGGGCTATGGAATTATAGGTTGTTACTACTCCTAAATCTAAATAAAAATCCTTGTAAATAAGTTTTGTTATAGTTTGGCCAACTTATAAGAAAATCCAAGACATATCCTTGGTATTCTCCGTCAAATTTTCAAGACATATGAGTTAAATGGAATGGGAAACATGTAAGAGTCTTCCCTTCATGCAATGGTTGTGTAAGTGGTCCCACAAGCTGCAAAAGAAATGCATGTTTCGAATTTTGTGGTTGCATGGTCAAGACTTAAAAGTTTGCAAACTTTTGTCTTCTGGCCATCGCTTACGGACCGCAGGGCCCTTGGCTTACGGTCCGTAAGCAGGGTACCTGGGAATGTTCCGCATGGATCGGTTACGGACCGCAAAGCCTTAGGCTTACGGTCCGTAAGGTGGGCACCTGAACCATGTTTCAGTAAAGTCGGTCACGGACCGCAAACCATGTAGCATACGGTCAGCAAGAGGTCCTTACGGACCGTAAAGCCTCAAGCTTACGGTCCGTAAGACCCTCGCTGGCAGTATGTTTTGGACAGCTGCCTGTCCAGCCCTTTAACCGACTTAAATCGTAAAATTCTGATTCTATGGGCTTCCTAGGCAGTATATAGACCCTTAGGGACATTTGGGTTGATCTTGTAACTACCCTAGACTTGCTTGGCATGATCTTGGAGCATTGGGTTCACTATAAATAGAGTTCAAGTTGTTCATTGAGACTTGCTCATTTTGGAACTTTGGCTAAGGATTTTCTGGAGCTCCTCTGGTCACCAACTCTTTTCTTAGGCTCTCTAATCCATCTTAGGACTCTTGTAAGTGTCCTTAACCATCTTTAATCCTTTCTAGCTTAGTTAATTAAGTAAAAGTCAAACCGTCGTAATTAAGGTTTGACTTCGTGATTAAGCATAATGTGCTTTGTCTAATCACGAATTAAAGATACCTTTAGGAAGGTAATTAAGTGGGTAACAAACCCTTAAAAGGGTATTTCCAGATTCCCACTCTAAGCATGTCAATTGTCGAGTCAAAGCTAATTATAAAAAGTCAACAGAATGCTAAATTTCAAATTAACGCATAATTAGCAATGTAGGTTGAATGTAACCTGTTTGAACATTAATATAACTTGATAATAAGAATAAGAACATGTTCCAACATGTTCAACTCGACAATTTTCTGTTTAGACCCGGTTCGGAACCGAAAGTCGCATAAGTTTGACTTTCGCTTTGACTTTCAGTTCTGACCCGTTTTAGTCAAGATTAAAAATACCTTAGAGCTTCTTTTGAACCTATTAACATGTTAGTATATCCTCCTGTGATTATACAATGTGGTTCATTAGATATCTTGTTCATATGCATGTTTCCGTTAAATGCCCATATGTTGACCATTATGCCCGAATGTCCAAAAATTATAATTTTTGAAAATGTAAAAGGGTAGACACCTTAGTTACTGAAATATAAAGTTGTCCCCAAAATTTGACATCAGTTTGAGGTCTAGATTAAGAGTTATGCTCGTTAGCGTAATTAGAAGCTTTCTTAATAAATAATTAGCGTATTTAACGCATAACCTATCTAAACCCGAATTTTATACCAAAACTTTATACCCACTGTTATATAATAATATTTTGGGAATTTTAAAGATTTTTATTCATTTTTAGGCTGAGCATAACTAGAGGTTCTAAGCTTATTTCGGCTTATGCCGGTTTTACCCTTTACGGTCATAAAATGAGTTTTACATAACCTTTTGACCCCAAACATTTTCCTACTGATTTGTTATATTAAATATGATATTTTGAGCCTTCTGGAAATATAAAAATAGCAGCTTTCCTTTTTAAAACCCGGAAATGGCTCCAAATCGCCTTTTTAGGCATTTTTACGACATAGTATATGTCAGAACGAGTTTATATATAAAAGGTCTAATACCTACTGATATATTTTATAAAAATATATATTATAACAGTAGACTAAAGTTGGAAACTCAGATTTTCCGTTTTTACCCTTTTAGCCTATGTAAAATTACCAAAATGCCCTTATGAGGCGTAATTGGCGTATAAAAACATTTGGGGCATATTTGGACATACCTTACTGATATTACAATATATTTGGTGCATATAATCTCAGGAAAACTTGCATATGACTTATATGGTTACTCGTTACGCACTTTCGTGTTCGGATCGGCTTATGTGACTAGTTCACGCATATTACCCTAAACGGGTCAAACCATATCATCTAAGTCTCAAAATTCAGAATGTATTTAGTTTACCCATATTATACAAGTATCCAAGGTTGTAGGGTCTAAATCACATTCCTTCCCGGTTTTCGCATTCCTCGCGATTAAACCATATTTATTCTTCGAAACTAACCGGTCTAAGCTTAGGCTATGTTAAAAGACCCGTTAGGATTCTAATAGGTTATTATAACCTTCGTTCCAGAATAGGAGCCCAGTAAAAGACACGTGCATTTTTGAATTTGTGGTTATACTTGCTCAGGTAAATACTTTTAACTTATTTTCCCTTATACGAGCTTGGGGGTACGGTATATAAAATACCGCTTGGTCGGGCGATTGACCCCATCTCATTAGTAGTTGGGTATTATCAATGGGACCCGTTTAAAAACTTGGTGTTGTTTGTTTTTATGCCTTTGGGAGCTTAATGACCATGTCCCGGATATCCTTGGCATCATTTTTGGCCACGACCTTGACACCCGGGTGTAGGCGTACACCCGGTACTATGTCCATTATTTTTAAGGTATTAACGTTGGCTTCCCGCCACGGACTTATACCATGTGGTGTGTCATTTAACCTTAAACCCGATACGACTCGGGCGACTGAACGGTTAACAAACATGTAAATCTTTTACAAGTTTAACTCTGTTTAATTATTCCCAAGTTATAAAATGTTTTGTGCCTTGTGCATTCAAATCAATTTTTTTTTTAAAACCTTTTCAAAATGAGTCAGTTAAATTGTATTTACCAGTGCAAACTGACGTATTTTCCCCAAAAAGATTAAGTGCAGGTGCTATACGCAATAGGCTGGTTTCTCCTTAGCATCGTAGAGTCTCGCAAGCTTTTGGGATGCATATATCTGTTGAACAATTTCTTTCTTTTTCTTCGATCCGCCTGTGGATCTATTTTGACTGGTTGTGATACTTGATATTACAATTAATAGTTGAAATAAATCTATTTTCATTTGCTTCCGCTGTGCATTATAATTTGTGTTGTTTGACATATGATGATATCAACTACGTCACGTAATCCCCCACCGGGCCCACCGGTGACACGTGGAAATTAGGGGTGTGACAGGTTGGTATCAGAGCCAACACTGAGTGAATTAAACACTAGCCTTTTGTGTTTAATCTCAGTGCACAAATTGCACATTCTTCGAGTTCCAAGTCTAGACATTGAACATAGGACAAACTCTGCTTTGTTTTATTTTGAGTCTTTTATTATATTGTTGTTATTGTCTGATTATTTTATGCAGGTCATCATGCCACCCAGATTTCTTCGCGGTAGAGGCAAAGGACCCGTGTCAGGACATGATCACGAGGCCGGGCCGTCGCATCGACGTACTCCTTCCATCACCATGAGCACCAGCCCGCAAGAGCCATGGAGGCTCTATGTCGAACCCGGAAGGCGATCTGTATCCCTTAGCTCCTCTCCTTCGTACCAACACTCATTTGGGCCCCATTCTGAAAACGAGCCCAACAACCAGCCGCCAGCTTTCATACCTCTTCAGAGATCCAATTCTCACCATTATTTTGGCGACCCAACACCCGTTTTCCAAAGCCGATTTAACCCGGCTAACCTTTTGCCAGAACCCGTGGGTTTTAACCCACTTGGACCGGGAGACCACTTTTCAGGGGAAAACGACATGGACGAGGATACTGACCCCGTGGAACCTGCATCAGGAACGCCGAATCATCCCATTGAAATCTCAGATGGGTCATCATTCCATGGATCGCCATATAGCGGACCGGACAGTTTTATGGAGAAGTTCAACCAGTATGATTGGTACTTCACCCCGTCTGAACACTCGCATTATCAGCAGCCACCGGATCCTTCGGTGGGTCAACAGTTTGTGGCAGCTACGCCACCACCGCCACCACCGCCAGTAGAGCAGCAGCCGCCTCCGGAGCCACCGAGGCGAAGAAGGTCGAACGCATGGATGTCCGTGCGAGGTGGAGTTCGGATTAGTACTCCCCAGCCATCAAGTGGCAGCCATTATCCGCCACTTCAGGAGGAAGAGGACCCATATAATGGTGGTCCGTCAAGCCCTATACCAGATGTTAACTCAGTACCTGTGGTACCACCTTTGGGTTTCGATAACCCGATTCCTGCGTATGATGGGTCAGCGGCATACAACCCATTCGAGCAGCCAACGCACACCCACTACAACTACCACTATGGTTATGCGGAGGTAGATCCGTATCAAGTAGCTCGAGACTACAATGCCCTTCATCCTGAAGGACCATATGGAGGACCATGGACTACTGGTTACCCGACTTATGGGTACCAGCATCAGCCACCTCCTCCACCGGTGTATCAGCCGCCACAGCCACAGATTCAGCAGGAAGTCCTTGAGAGGCTAAACCAAGTTGAACAAGAAGTTCGTGAAGACCGCAAAGAGCGGCAAGGTTTCTTCAAAGGGCTGTCAGACTTGCTTAAGGGGAAGTCGAAGAGGAGGGGTCATTGAAAACCCTGATTATTTTATTTATGTTGTCATTCAGTCCCTGCGTGGACTTGTTATTCCAGTATTCAGCTCCTGCGTGAGCATGTGGTTTGTATTCCGCTCCTGCGTGAGCAAGTTTGGTTACTTAACCCCTGCGTGGGTTTGTTCTTGTTTCCCGCCCCTGCGTGGGCATTTTTATTTATTTTTAGTAGAAGTCCCGTTTGGGCAATTATTGTACTGTTTTAAAATAATTGGTGAGATGTTTTAATTAAGTTTTTCATTTTATTGCATGCATAAATTATGAAAATAAATGAAATATTTAAAAGGATCTGCCATTATAATTAATTGGTAAAATCTAAAGTGAACCAAGACCTAGCTTTATAAAACAAGGCCAAGATGGTAGTTCCATAATTAGGTTAAGATCCATAATTAACATCTCAATTTAGGACTAATCTGCGTTAATTACTAAAAGAATCTTAGAGGTAAAACCTAGCCTTTGTGTTATTCAAACCTGGCCAAGATGGTATAACCCACATAATAGATTCCAATTATTAACATCTAGTATGTTAATGCTCTTGGCAAACTGTGAATCAGTAAAGTCACACAGGCCATGTATATTTGGGTTAATTTCTAAATTCCCTTAAAAATTATTTAACCACTTCTTTGAAAGTGAAGTGCCTGTGGGCAATAATTAAATGTCCTCCGTGACTAAGGACAGTGGTAGCTCATGACTCCCTGTTAATTAATGGTAGAGAATTATGATTCGACCTAAAACACCTAGATACTGTAAAATCTTGGTTATTAAATATCTTAACTGTCTTTGTGACTAGGCCTTATGTGCTAATAATAAAGTATTATAGGATAATAACAACATCCTAATGTTTTAATAAATTAACCTAAAATGGCAATTTAAAACCTTGGTTAATAAAACATAAAATACTATAAAGAGCCTTTAAGTGAAAATCTTGTCTATTAATTATATGTAGCGTTGAAGCTACATGACCAGATCAGAGGAAGCCAATAGCCATCCGGTTGAGAACCATGATGATGCAAAGTTCCTAGTGACTAGTGCCGAGTTGAAAGCGATTGTGAATGAAGCGGTTGAGAAAGCCTTAGCGCGACAGTACAGTGAGTACAGTGAAACCCACAGTAGAACTCTGTCTGCACCACATGCGAAACCAAAGAATCATTCTGAGATTCGCAACAAGCCGCCACCTACTCCTCCCAAACCTAAGAAAGATGAGGATCGTCATTCCTCAAATGAAAACAGTGTTCACCCCAAGAAGCTTGTGGTTGATGAAGCCCCACGTGCTAAGGGTTGCACGTATAAGTATTTTATGTCATGTAAACCTCGAGAGTTTACAGGGGAGAAAGGGGCAGTTGACTGTATGACATGGCTTGATGAGATTGAGACAGTGGTAGACATCAGTGGATGTGCTGAGAGGGATATGGTTAAGTTTGCATCCCAGTCTTTCAAAGGTGAGGCTCTAGCCTGGTGGGGAGCATTGATCCAGGCTTCTGGAAAAGCTACCCTGTACAGTATGTCTTGGGAGCAGTTTGTTGCTCTTATCAAGGAAAACTACTGCCCTCAGCATGAGGTTGAGCGTATTGAATCCGATTTCCTATCCTTGGTTATGAAGAACCTTGATTGCCAAGCATACCTCACCAGTTTCAACACCCTATCCAGATTGGTTCCTTATCTGGTAACCCCTGAACCAAAAAGGATCGCGCGTTTTATTGGGGGTTTGGCCCCAGAGATCAAGGCCAGTGTGAAGGCCTCGCGACCTGTTACATTCCGATCTGTCACCGACTTATCTCTGTCTCTCACTCAGGATGCAGCGAGACAGAGAGCTCTAAGAAGTTCGGAATCTGACAAGAGAAAACGTGAAGATGATAATTCACGTCGATCAAACAAGAAGCATAGGGGAAACCATGACGGTAAGAAAGGCTCTGAGGCTAGAAGGAACGAGCATCGGTCGGGCGATAAGCCCAAGTGCAAGACCTGTCAAAAGCACCATTTTGGGAGGTGCAGGTTTGAACAGAAATCCCAGTCTAAGATGTGTGGGATATGCAAGTCTTCTGAACACCGGACTCTTGAATGCAAGAAGTTAAAAGATGCAACTTGTTTCAGTTGCAATGAGAAGGGGCGCATCAAGACCAACTGCCCAAAGAATGCCAAGAAGGCGGAAGAAGGAAAGAAGACCAATGCCAGGGTCTTTCAAATGAATGTTCAAGAGGCCATCCAGAACGATAACGTCATAACTGGTACGTTTCTCATTAATGACGTTTTCGCAAGAGTATTATTTGATTCTGGGGCAGATAAGTCTTTTGTGGATAGTAAATTCTGTGAGCTGTTAGGATTGCCTGTTAAAGCCCTTAGTGCTAAGTATGAGGTAGAGTTAGCAGATGGTACCTTAGAAACAGTCTCGACTGTGTTAGATGGATGTGCAATATCCATTAGGAACCACTCTTTTCCTCTATCCCTATTACCCTTCAAATTAGCCGGTTTCGATGTAGTATTGGGTATGGATTGGTTATCGCATAACCAAGCCAAAATCGTATGCAGTAGAAGGCAAGTAATAATCAAGACTCCATTTGGTGAGTCTCTCACCATTCAGGGAGATACGCGTCATGGGTTGCCTAAGCAGATGTCTATGCTTAAAGCATCCCGATGTTTGAAGAATGGTTGTGTCATCTATATGGCACAGGTAACCATTGATGAGCAAAAGCCCAAGATTGAAGATATCCCCGTTATATCCGAATACCCTGAAGTGTTTCCAGAAGAACTGCCTGTGTTGCCACCAGACAGGAAAGTGGAATTCAAAATCGATATCGTTCCTGGAGCTGCACCTATTGCTAGAGCGCCTTATAGGCTAGCGCCAACGGAAATGAAGGAATTGAGAACGCAGCTAGACGATTTGCTAGCCAAAGGTTTCATTAGACCTAGTTCGTCTCCTTGGGGAGCGCCGATTTTATTTGTCAAGAAGAAAGATGGTTCGATGCGTTTATGTATCGATTACCGAGAGCTCAACAAAGTTACCATTAAGAATAGGTATCCTCTACCCAGGATCGACGATCTATTCGATCAACTTCAAGGGGCAAGCTACTTCTCCAAGATCGACCTGAGATCTGGATATCATCAGTTGAAGGTTAAGGAAGAAGACGTGCACAAGACTGCGTTTAGGACTCGTTATGGCCACTACGAGTTCCTAGTAATGCCGTTCGGACTCACAAACGCACCTGCCGCATTCATTGATCTCATGAATCGCGTTTGCAAGCCTTATTTGGATAAATTTGTTATCGTCTTCATCGATGACATTCTCATTTATTCCAAGAGTAAAGCTGATCACGAGAAACACCTCCGCAGTATTCTGAACCTGCTTCATCAAGAAAAACTGTATGCAAAGTTTTCCAAATGTGAGTTTTGGTTGAGAGAAGTCCAATTTCTTGGACATGTGGTCAGTGAGCATGGTATTCAAGTGGATCCCGCTAAAGTTGAAGCTGTCATGAATTGGCAGGAGCCAAGGACGCCTACGGAAATCCGCAGTTTCCTAGGTTTAGCTGGATACTACAGGAGATTCATCGAAAATTTCTCAAGAATTGCAGCACCCCTAACTTTGCTGACTCGCAAGAATAGCAAGTTCAATTGGGGACCTAAGCAGCAAGAGTCATTCGATACTTTGAAGCAGAAATTAAGTAACGCTCCCGTGTTGATGTTACCTGATGGGATTGATGAATTTGTAGTATATTGTGATGCATCACACACCGGGATGGGTTGTGTGTTGATGCAGAAAGGCAAGGTCATTGCCTACGCTTCGCGACAATTGAAAGTGCACGAGAAGAATTACACCACTCATGATTTGGAATTGGGTGCCGTTGTATTTGCACTAAAATTGTGGAGGCGCTATTTGTATGGCACTAAATGTGTGATCTATTCTGATCACAAAAGCCTTCAGCACCTGTTCAACCAGAAAGAATTAAACATGAGGCAGCGACGTTGGATGGAAACTCTAAATGACTATGATTGTGAAATAAGATACCATCCCGGCAAGGCCAATGTAGTCGCAGATGCCCTAAGCAGGAAGGAAAGGATAAAGCCAATCAGAATCAATGCCAAAAGCATTGAGGTCAGGAATAGTCTGCATGAAAGGTTGTTAGCTGCACAGAAGGAAGCAGTGCTAGAAGCTAACTACCCTAATGAGAAGCTAGGAGTGACTGAAGAACAGTTATCCTATGGCAAAGACGGAATCCTGAGGTTGAATGGAAGAATATGGGTTCCTATTTTTGGAGGTCTTCGTGACGTCATCCTAAAGGAAGCCCACAGTTCCAAATATTTCGTCCATCCTGGAGCGGACAAGATGTATCAGGATGTAAAGGCAAATTACTGGTGGATAGGCTTGAAAAAGTCTATAGCAACCCATGTGGCTAAATGTCTGACGTGCGCTCAAGTTAAAGCTGAGCATCAGAAACCGTCAGGTTTGCTGCAACAGCCTGAGATTCCCACCTGGAAATGGGAAATGGTAACAATGGATTTCATTACCAAGTTGCCTAAAACACCGAAGGGAAATGACACTATTTGGGTGATAGTTGATCGACTGACTAAGTCAGCTCATTTCCTACCCATTAGAGAAACTTTCAGTTCTGACATGCTAGCCCAACTGTATATGGATAAGATAGTATCCCTGCATGGCGTACCAGTATCCATCATCTCTGATAGGGATACCAGATATACATCACACTTCTGGAAAAGTTTCCAAAGGTCTCTGGGTACGCAACTGAATTTTAGTACAGCCTATCATCCTCAGACGGATGGACAAAGCGAGCGTACTATTCAAACCCTGGAGGACATGCTTCGTGCGTGTGTGATAGACCTAGGAGGAAGTTGGGATAGACACCTGCCTCTAATCGAGTTCTCATACAATAATAGCTACCACACCAGCATTAAGGCTGCGCCTTTTGAGGCACTATACGGTAGGAAGTGCAGAACACCCATTTGTTGGGCAGAGGTAGGAGACGTTCAAGTATCAAGACCCGAATTAGTCCTGGAGACGACTGACAAAGTTACCCAAATCACCGAGCACCTAAAAGCTGCCCGTGATAGGCAAAGAAGCTATGCCGATGGTAAGCGAAAGTCCCTCAAGTTTGAGGTTGGCGATAAGGTTTTGCTCAAGGTATCACCTTGGAAAGGGGTAATGAGATTTGGCAAGAAAGGTAAGTTAAGCCCAAGATACATTGGACCATTCGAGATTATCGAATGTGTAGGATCAGTGGCTTATAAGTTGAACTTACCAGAAGAGCTTAGTGGTATTCACAATGTGTTCCACATCTGCAATTTTAAGAAATGTCTGGCTGATGAATCGCTAGTCATACCGCATACAGATGTGCATATTGATGAAAGCTTGAAGTTTATAGAAAAACCTGTGTCGATTGAGGACCGACAGGTAAAGAAGCTTCAAAGGAAGCACGTACCCATTGTCAAGGTTAAATGTGAGGGCCGCAGAGGTCCTGATTATACGTGGGAGTTAGAATCCACGATGAAGGAGAAATACCCTCAATTGTTTCAGTAAATCTCGAGGTCGAGATTTCTTTTAAGGGGGTGAGGATGTAACACCTCGAAAATCCCTGTCCATTAGAATAAAGACACGTGTCATGTGTGACAGACGTGTCAGAGAAACCGGATTTTAATAAAGAGATATGTGGTAGGATTTCTAATAAAAAGGGGCGTCATGTATTTAAAATACCTCTGAACGACCCAAGGGCGACACGTTATTAAATCACCTCTGAGCGACCCGACATTTTTATAAATCCCAAGATCCTTAAATCAATTGATGATCATCTCATACGATAACCGGTTGCCCCTGAATAAATAAAGTTTCATCTTTATTGAGGGCTATGGAATTATAGGTTGTTACTACTCCTAAATCTAAATAAAAATCCTTGTAAATAAGTTTTGTTATAGTTTGGCCAACTTATAAGAAAATCCAAGACATATCCTTGGTATTCTCCGTCAAATTTTCAAGACATATGAGTTAAATGGAATGGGGAACATGTAAGAGTCTTCCCTTCATGCAATGGCTGTGTAAGTGGTCCCACAAGCTGCAAAAGAAATGCATGTTTCGAATTTTGTGGTTGCATGGTCAAGTCTTAAAAGTTTGCAAACTTTTTTCTTCTGGCCATCGCTTACGGACCGCAGGGCCCTTGGCTTACGGTCCGTAAGCAGGGTACCTGGGAATGTTCCGCATGGATCGGTTACGGACCGCAAAGCCTTAGGCTTACGGTCCGTAAGGTGGGCACCTGAACCATGTTTCAGTAAAGTCGGTCACGGACCGCAAACCATGTAGCATACGGTCCGCAAGAGGTCCTTACGGACCGTAAAGCCTCAAGCTTACGGTCCGTAAGACCCTCGCTGGCAGTATGTTTTGGACAGCTGCCTGTCCAGCCCTTTAACCGACTTAAATCGTAAAATTCTGATTCTATGGGCTTCCTAGGCAGTATATAGACCCTTAGGGACATTTGGGTTGATCTTGTAACTACCCTAGACTTGCTTGGCATGATCTTGGAGCATTGGGTTCACTATAAATAGAGTTCAAGTTGTTCATTGAGACTTGCTCATTTTGGAACTTTGGCTAAGGATTTTCTGGAGCTCCTCTGGTCACCAACTCTTTTCTTAGGCTCTCTAATCCATCTTAGGACTCTTGTAAGTGTCCTTCACCATCTTTAATCCTTTCTAGCTTAGTTAATTAAGTAAAAGTCAAACCGTCGTAATTAAGGTTTGACTTCGTGATTAAGCATAATGTGCTTTGTCTAATCACGAATTAAAGATACCTTTAGGAAGGTAATTAAGTGGGTAACAAACCCTTAAAAGGGTATTTCCAGATTCCCACTCTAAGCATGTCAATTGTCGAGTCAAAGCTAATTATAAAAAGTCAACAGAATGCTAAATTTCAAATTAACGTATAATTAGCAATGTAGGTTGAATGTAACCTGTTTGAACATTAATATAACTTGATAATAAGAATAAGAACATGTTCCAACATGTTCAACTCGACAATTTTCTGTTTAGACCCGGTTCGGAACCGAAAGTCGCATAAGTTTGACTTTCGCTTTGACTTTCAGTTCTGACCCGTTTTAGTCAAGATTAAAAATACCTTAGAGCTTCTTTTGAACCTATTAACATGTTAGTATATCCTCCTGTGATTATACAATGTGGTTCATTAGATATCTTGTTCATATGCATGTTTCCGTTAAATGCCCATATGTTGACCATTATGCCCGAATGTCCAAAAATTATAATTTTTGAAAATGTAAAAGGGTAGACACCTTAGTTACTGAAATATAAAGTTGTCCCCAAAATTTGACATCAGTTTGAGGTCTAGATTAAGAGTTATGCTCGTTAGCGTAATTAGAAGCTTTCTTAATAAATAATTAGCGTATTTAACGCATAACCTATCTAAACCCGAATTTTATACCAAAACTTTATACCCACTGTTATATAATAATATTTTGGGAATTTTAAAGATTTTTATTCATTTTTAGGCTGAGCATAACTAGAGGTTCTAAGCTTATTTCGGCTTATGCCGGTTTTACCCTTTACGGTCATAAAATGAGTTTTACATAACCTTTTGACCCCAAACATTTTCCTACTGATTTGTTATATTAAATATGATATTTTGAGCCTTCTGGAAATATAAAAATAGCAGCTTTCCTTTTTAAACCCGGAAATGGCTCCAAATCGCCTTTTTAGGCATTTTTACGACATAGTATATGTCAGAACGAGTTTATATATAAAAGGTCTAATACCTACTGATATATTTTATAAAAATATATATTATAACAGTAGACTAAAGTTGGAAACTCAGATTTTCCGTTTTTACCCTTTTAGCCTATGTAAAATTACCAAAATGCCCTTATGAGGCGTAATTGGCGTATAAAAACATTTGGGGCATATTTGGACATACCTTACTGATATTACAATATATTTGGTGCATATAATCTCAGGAAAACTTGCATATGACTTATATGGTTACTCGTTACGCACTTTCACGTTCGGATCGGCTTATGTGACTAGTTCACGCATATTAGCCTAAACGGGTCAAACCATATCATCTAAGTCTCAAAATTCAGAATGTATTTAGTTTACCCATATTATACAAGTATCCAAGCTTGTAGGGTCTAAATCACATTCCTTCCCGGTTTTCGCATTCCTCGCGATTAAACCATATTTATTCTTCGAAACTAACCGGTCTAAGCTTAGGCTATGTTAAAAGACCCGTTAGGATTCTAATAGGTTATTATAACCTTCGTTCCAGAATAGGAGCCCAGTAAAAGACACGTGCATTTTTGAATTTGTGGTTATACTTGCTCAGGTAAATACTTTTAACTTATTTTCCCTTATACGGGCTTGGGGGTACGGTATATAAATACCGCTTGGTCGGGCGATTGACCCCATCTCATTAGTAGTTGGGTATTATCAATGGGACCCGTTTAAAAACTTGGTGTTGTTTGTTTTTATGCCTTTGGGAGCTTAATGACCATGTCCCGGATATCCTTGGCATCATTTTTGGCCACGACCTTGACACCCGGGTGTAGGCGTACACCCGGTACTATGTCCATTATTTTTAAGGTGTTAACGTTGGCTTCCCGCCGCGGACTTATACCATGTGGTGTGTCATTTAACCTTAAACCCGATACGACTCGGGCGACTGAACGGTTAACAAACATGTAAATCTTTTACAAGTTTAACTCTGTTTAATTATTCCCAAGTTATAAAATGTTTTGTGCCTTGTGCATTCAAATCAATTTTTTTTAAAACCTTTTCAAAATGAGTCAGTTAAATTGTATTTACCAGTGCAAACTGACGTATTTTCCCCAAAAAGATTAAGTGCAGGTGCTATACGCAATAGGCTGGTTTCTCCTTAGCATCGTAGAGTCTCGCAAGCTTTTGGGATGCATATATCTGTTGAACAATTTCTTTCTTTTTCTTCGATCCGCCTGTGGATCTATTTTGACTGGTTGTGATACTTGATATTACAATTAATAGTTGAAATAAATCTATTTTCATTTGCTTCTGCTGTGCATTATAATTTGTGTTATTTGACATATGATGATATCAACTACGTCACGTAATCCCCCACCGGGCCCACCGGTGATACGTGGAAATTAGGGGTGTGACAGAAAGGGAGTTAAACCAAAAAAGGAAGTTGCAAGAGTCTGGTAAAGTTGCTGATGACTATTCATTTGGCAGCACAGCTCTGTTTGGCCAGGAAGAGTCTGGTAGCAGTAGTAAGGATCAGAGTTATGATCACTTTATTGACATAACTGCTGGGGGTAATTTTAACAACTCTGATTCTCACTCAGCAAATTATGCTTTCACTGCAAATACTGAAAACCAGATGTCAGACAATTTGTGCTTTGAGCTGAATGATTTGCAACATTTTGATCCCACTGACTTAGAAGAGACGGACATCTTGCATCAATTGGCTTTGCTTAGTGTTAGAACAAGCAAATTCTACAAAAGAACAGGGAGAAAGTTCCCAGGACTTCATGGGAACTTAAGGGTGGGGTTGGATAAATCAAAAATCAAGTGTTTCAAGTGTAATAGGCTAGGTCATTTTGCTAGTGAATGTAGGAGTCAAACCACTGGTCCCATAATCACTCACCCTGGCTCAAACCCTTGACCACAACAACAAAACACTATGCACTATACCCAATATGCCCCTGCAGCACATGTTAACACTGCTCATTATGCTGCTACCCCTGTGCCTGTGCATTATGTTCAAACCACTGTGCCACAAATTCAGTATGTTCAAGCCCCTGTTCCTCAGGCACAAGTGCAACCTGCTGCACCACAACAAGCTGCTCCAACAGTGACCCAACCAGACCAGCAAAGCTTTTTCACACAAGACTTTGTTGATTGGAGCAGCATGCCTGAAGAACTTGGTGATGAAAATTTTGCTCTCTATGCTTCTAATGATGCTTTTAATGATGAATTTTGTTTGATGGCATTAGAGTCAATACCAGAAGGGGTTGAAACTGAAGGTGAACAACTAAGTGCTGAAACAGTGGATGAAGTTGCTGAAGCAGTGGTTACTGCAGTTGCTGGTGAACTACTTCTGGGAGAAAATTCAGAAACCCTGCTTGAACCACTGTCTGACCCTTGGTCCAAAGAAGACAAAAAGGAAGAAGAAAAGAAGAAAGCTAGTGAGGAAGAAGTTAGAGCTGATGAAGAAGGTGATCATCAATGTGACTGTGCCATGATGGCTGCTGCTAAGGTATCACCTCAAGTTCTTGAAAAACTATGTTCAGACAAATGTATTATTGCATTTGCTAACATCAAAGAGGTAAATGAAAACCTTAGGAATAAAGTCCTATCTGATGAAGTCAAATTTGAAAAGTCATTAAAAGAACTTAGAAACAAATTAACTGAAAAAGATAAAGAGATCAACAGTTTAAAAGAAGAGCAGAGCATAACCAAAACTCAACTCCAAACTATGGTAGAAAAATACCAAGTTTGCAAAAAGGAGTTGGAGTCTACCCAGATCACCTGTGAAAATATGATGAAAGCAATGTTAAATTTGGTATTGGACATAGAAAATATGATGATCTTGAAAACACTGCTGGAAAACAAGCTGGTTCAACTGAGATAATTCCAACAAAAAAAAAATGGCCAAGAGGTTAAAATAACCGATAAACTTGGTAACAAAATTACTCTGGAAAGATCTGTGGGATCCTCAACTTTTGAGGAAATTGAGAAATACCAATTTAAACCCACATGGTCTGATGAGTGTGATATCCTGGAAAATTTCAAACCAATGGATTTCACAACCACTGATGGTGTAAAAGCTCCAAAAGCAAGAATCATTCCTATCAAAGATATCCCAACAGAGGTTCAAAACTCTGTTGCAAAGGAATCTGAGAAAAGGAAGAAAAGAGAAAAGATCAAAAACTTGTTTTGTGAATTCTGTGAAAAGAAGAATCATCTAACAAAAAGATTGTTTTCATCTAAAAGCATATGATATAAACAAAACAAGCATCATTTTACCAACTGAAAGCTGCACCATCTGTGGTAAAGATAATCACAAAACTCAAGAATGTGTGTATCTCAAAAACTTTGACATAAAAAAGAATGAATACACTGCAAAAACATCCTTGAGTCCATCAACATCATCTGTCAAGTTCACCAAGAAACAACCACTGTTTGTCCCTGTCCAAACTGCTGTCACAAAACAGCTAAACCAAATGTCTGTCCAAAGAGATGTACAGGTAACTGATACACCCCCTGCTAATCAATTCAGAAAAGGCAAGGAAAAAGCATCATACCAAAGGATTCCACATGTTTATGAGGCTTACAAAAATCCCTCTAAACCAAGAGTGAACAGACATCCTTTTGGTTATCAACAGATGATGGGCCAAGACCCCCAACAGTGGTTAGAGAAAAACATTCTCAAAAATGTTCAAACCCATGTGCTAACCACTGTCCATGCATCTGCCTCCATCCCAGACACTGTTGAGACCCCATCCAAAGCCCTGTTGGCTTTGGAGACCTTTATGAACTAATCCTTTTACTTCATGTTGAGACCCATCCATGCCCATGTTTCATTCTAAACTTAAAAGATTCTATCTCAAAGTTTGCAGCCAAAATTGATATGGGATATCACCTGGGATACTCAACCACTGCTAAGGCCTACAAAGTGTTTAATACACGGACCAAAGCAGTGGAAGAGACTTTGAATGTAAAGTTCAATGAACTTTCATCAATGAAAATCCCTGCAAATCCTGCAGAATTGTTTGATCTTGAAAAATTCACTTTTGAAAATACTGCTGTCAAGACTAACAGTGCAGGTCCATCAGAAGATTCATCACCAGACTATGGATATGAGATCATCATTCCTCAAAAGTCTGCTTCACTAGGGAGAGCATCAGTTGTTCAAAACAGTTGTCAAAGCTCAACCACTGCTACCTGATGTAGGATAAAATACACATATTTGTCCCGTGTAAATTGTATAATTATTGTATAGTTTTTTATTCTTTTTATTTAGTTTTAGTATTATATTACATTATTTTATGTTTGGCTAGGTCCTGGTGCAAATAGAGCGGAAACGAGTAATAAAGAAATAACCTATCAGTTGGATAGAGTAGGGCGCTAGTGACCAAAGGAAATTAGCCGCCATTTTCTGTGAGTGGGTCGGAGCCACAATCTCTATTTTATATGTTAGAAGGAAGCGCCACTACTGGACATGAAAGGGCTTTATGTTAGTATGTCTACGTAAAAAGGAAGTCATGATACTGGGCCTTGTGGTTATTATTTGTTCAATGTTATGACAAAATAAAAAAACCTGGTCCATCATAATTAACATGGGCCACACGAATTCACAAGGAGGGAATTAGATCTATTGGATCAACAGGGCGGCAACATTGATTGGTTTTTAGTGGGCGGCATTCTTTGGAGGGAACGAGTATACACGCCGACTTTTGGACTTTGGAAAGAAAAAGATATTAATATTTATTAAAGGGAGCCGCCATACATCACACGCAAACAGTGGACGGCTAAAGGGCCCTCACAAGTGGGTTCGTAGACTTTTAAATTCTTTTTGGATTGGGCCTATTAACAAAACACATCATTCTCAACATATACAAAAACAACTTGATTACGTCAGCAAGTAATAGGACTTTTAAGTGATTGGCCCTTTTGGGCGGCCACTTTGAATTTTTTTTTTTTTCATACAATAGTTATCTATAGGTATAGGTGATGCCAAATTACAATTTTATCCTAGGTGTAAAAATACGATTTCGCCCTCGATTCAAAATAAAATTTTGCTTTTGCCCCTTGCTTAAATTTACGATTTTGCCATCAATTAAAAAATACAATTTTGCCCCCAATTCAAAATAAAAATATGCTTTTGCCCTCAGCTAGAGTCCTGCCAAGTTACGTTTTGCTTCCCAGTTTAAAATTAGGATTTTGCTCCCAGCTAAAAATTACGATTTCGCCCGCAGTTAAAATATTCCGATTTTGCCCCCATTTCAAAATAAAAAAATGGTTTTGCCCTCAGTTAAACATATTATTTTACCTCAATTTTAAAATTACGATTTTACCTCCGCTAAAAATTGCAAGCTTGCCATCAGTTTTTTTAGTGTTTTATTTTTCTTTGTTGACTTAATTTTGTTTTTATTCATGCCAAACAGCTGCCTAGCACTCGCTAATTGGGCCTGACAAATTATTGTTTTGCCCCCAACTCTAAGTTACACGCTTGTCATCGTTTTAGTTAATTTTTTTTATCATAACTATGGTACTGTTTTCGTTAATTGGTTAACTTGATGTGTCTTTTTTTATATCGTGTTATAGGTATCATGTACAACTAACCGACATAAAGGCGTACATGTTATTAACCTAAGAAATACTCGGTTTAGTGCCCCGCAATGCGGGCGGCGCATAACTCTAGCTGCCTAACACTGGCTCATTAGTCCTGAAAAATTACAGTTTTGCTGAGCCAAAAAATACGGTCTTATCATCGTTTTTTTTCATAGCAAAATTATTGTAGTGTGTTTTTAATTGATTGATAATTATTCGGCCATTGCCCCGCAACGCCCATTGCCCCGCAACGCGGGCGGGGCATCTACTAGTTATATACAAAGAACAGGAGACGCATGAAAGATATTGACGGCTGGACATCAACATCAGACGAAAAAGAGACACGAGTTTGGCACGAATTTGGGACATCTTTTGAAGGTTTTGAAGATTCGGGAAGGCGTGGAATCATCGTGGAAGGCTAGGGAGCACTCGGGTTTGAAGATTTTCGGGTTTTATCTTCTCGTTTATTCTTCGTGTTCGTTTGTTCTTTGTTTATTCATGATGAATTCTGGATTAGTTATGATTATTATGTCTTTTGATACAATGATTATTGGCTAGACTTTTCGTACTGCCTAGGTAATGATAATAGTTTAATAAAGTTTGGATTTTTATTTGATTTTTGTCGTGGTTGTGGATCTTTCTTGTATTGTAAACGCTATGGTAGTTTATCTTGGTGCGTATGCGTGCTTGTGATTATTTGATTATTGTCTATTGCTTCATTCGATTCTTGGTGACGGTCTTTATCACATAATAGAGTCGGATTAGGGTTCTTGATTTAGTTGAGTGTCTATATCACGTAATAGGTCATTAATCCTTTAGGGTGAAAACGCGTAAGTAACCTTAGAAACAATATTCGGTAATTAAATAAAATCAAGTGTGCTGCTAGACTCGTCGCGGAAAGGCTCGAGGATATTAATAGGTCTCGGAGTAGTTATAAGGAATTAACAACCCATTGTCTATTAAGCCAAGATTAAACCCATAGTTGCTTTAGACGTTCGCGCGGCAAAGTAGAGCGTCTTACATAGGCACTTTCAAGAAACTAGAGGACGGAAAAGAAATCTAGAAAACCGGTGAGCGTAACAGCCTAGGTAGTGCCATAAGAATCGCCTTGAGAATGTTTGAGGGGCTTAGTGGTGTCTTAATAGGTTTAGTATCCAAAGATCCCGGTTCCACACCACAAAATCATCGAATAGAGATCCATTCTGAGTTTAGCTTGCGTCTAGCCTAGGTAGTTCCTTCATCATCCTTGAGTTCAGTCTTCGTGTCTCGTTCGTCTAGTTCGTTTAGTTAATTTTTAATTATATAATTTTAGGATATTTAGAAAACCCCCCAATCAATAAACAATTAGTTGAGTTGTGTCAGTCTAGGTCTAGATAGAGTCATAGCGTAATCAGTAGAGTCTCTTGGGTTCGATACTCGGACTTGCTTTAGCTTTACTACATTGATCGGTTCACTTGCCGGTTGTGCGGTTTAGGGTTTAGATCGAGTCTTAGTTTTATAAATTTAAAGCTTAGAGAGTCTAGAATTAGGGTAATTTTAGTTGTTTTAATAAATGCTCAATTGCGTTCATTGGCTTTGATTAGACTTAATTGACATCGTCTGTGCTACTTGTATAGTTGTTTAACTTTTTTTTTTTAGTTAGTTTTTTTTTTCTCTCTACCTTTTCTGCTCTTTCTACTCTTTTTATGGCAGTTGATCCTATTGACCTGGATGTCTCTGATGATGAATCTTATCCCACTGAACCAATATGGGATTTGTCAGATGAAGAAGATGAGGAAAGTAAGGATGAGCTGTTTTGGGAGAGAGAATTTGCGGATGAGTTAGAGGGTTTGTCGGTAGATGAAGAAGTAGGTACGTCTGATCCGGAGGGTGACCTTGCATACTTAGAAGCTTTACTTGTAGGAAACCCAATGACGGACATCAAAGAAGAAGAAGTGGTGGTGGAAGAGGAAGAGCACCACAGCTGGCCCGTGGTAGGGGTAACTGAAAAATCAGAAAAATCACGGGAGAAGGCTATGAGAAGAACACCTGGGATCGTGATTCAGCGGCTCCTGCCAGGTAAGTTCAAATTTTTGTGTTCTAACCCGTTAAAAATTTTAAAATCATTTTATAATTCCACCATTAAATTTTTAAATGTTTATGAGAAACGGGTGGAATTAAACAGGTTGGACAGGGTCCAAGTCAAAGAGAAACCTCCTGATTAAATTCAAGTGTGGGGAGGTTTTGTAGAGTTTGTAATTTTATATATTTGGTATATTTTCGGTAGTTTGTACATTGAGTTTTTTTTTTTTGTGTATCATGAGTCTAAGTTAGTAGTTTTTGAGTCGTTTGTATTTCGAGTCGGTATTGCTTTGGTGTTTGCTTGTGAGTAGGAGTTCTGCGGAAAGTGTGTTTTTCCTAGAAAGTCTAGAAAGCGATCTGGGCCCTCCGATTGGTGTTTTTAATGGCTTAGATCAAATGGATGGCATTTTCGTAATATCTGAGTTATATAATTAGAGACTTTTAATATAGTGAGGGTATTTTGGTAATTGGAAGTGTTTTAAATCAGTCAAGAAACTGCCATATCAATAACCAATCACTAAAATCATGGGATTTCCCCTCTTTCTCTCTCTCTCTCTCTCTCTCTCTCTCTCTCTCTCTCTCTCTCTCTCTCTCTCTCTCTCTCTCCCTAACCGAACCAAAGAAGAACACTATCTATGCAAGATATTCAAACTGGCTGTCCTAATATTAACCGAAAGACTGTTAATTCAGGGAAACATTTGAGAGCACATTTACAGCTAGATGAAGGAGACGTAAGTTATTTTCATACACCACTTTTTTCGTATTAAATTAGTTTACACATTAAAAAAAACATGTATTTGATTTTGGTTTATCTACATTTTTGAGTGTAGGTATGTGGTACATGTGTTTTCCAAGGATCATGTGACAGGGCCTTGCTGTTAAAACATAGCGTCAAGAAATCTGCTTACTGTTAAAACACAGTGTCAAGGAAATCTGCTTGCTGTTAAAACACAATGTCAAGAAATCTGCTTGCTGTTAAAACACAGTGTCAGGAATCCTCCAGCAATCTGCTTGCTGTTAAAACACAGTGTCAAGAATCCTCCAGCACTCTGCTTACTGTTAAAACACATCGTCAAGAAATCTGCTTGCTGTTAAAACACATTGTCAAGAAATCTGCTTGCTGTTAAAACACAGTGTCAAGAATCCTCCAGCAATCTGCTTGCTGTTAAAACACAGTGTCAAGAATCCTCCATCAATCTGTTTGCTGTTAAAACACAGCGTCAAGAAATCTGCTTGCTGTTAAAACACAGCGTCAAGAAATCTGCTTGTTGTTAAAACACATTGTCAAGAAACACAGCGTCTTGTACGATTTAAATTGAAACTGTCAATTTGATTTAAATGGAATATTTAGTTTCCATAATTTTCTGGTTAGTTAGTTATCCTAATAAAATAATCCATAATTAAAATAATATTCAAATTACACAATTGCCCTTTTAGTTAAAATCTTTCAATGCCACATGTCGCGTTCTTATTGCTTTCTAGACTTTCTAGGAAAAACACACTTTCCGCAGGAACCTTACTCATTATAAAAAAAATTAGAAAATGTCTTTTGAAATAAGAAGTTTGCAAAAATAAAAACGGAAAATGATAGAAAAGTCGAGTTTTTGTTCGGGTTCAAATAATAATAATATGAGATGAAATAATTGAGCTTGTGTCTAGTTTGGGATGTGCGGGTAGGCCTGATTCGGTTCTAGGTTTCTTTGATATTAAATATACCTAATTGTCGGTCTACTAGTGGGTTCTCATCTAGGGAAAGTGGGGAAATTGAAACCGCCAATAATAGTATAAAGGATGCCGTTATAAATTAAGATCGTTAGAGTTTTTTGTCATTATCTCGTTGAAAAAAATAAAAATAGAATGTGAGCTAGAAACTAAATGAAAGTAGCCATTCCTATGTAGTCTGTGGTTGGGGATAGCGACTCTACAGCCGGATTACCTCTAGGGTGTGTGAAATCGACTGTGCAAAGCAAAGAAAAAGAAAAAAAATAATAAAAAGTACCGAAACTAAGTAGTCTGTGGTTGGGGATAGCGACTCTACAGCCGGATTGCCTCTTGTTTTGGGAAAGCACCGTCTAGACTCACGAAAAAGAAAAAGAAAAAAAATGAAAAAAAAGAAAAAGATTTGATTTTAAACTCTCTTGATCTTGGTATAAAACGGTTAGGAAATAACCCAGTGGTTGTTCCTTTTGTCCTATAAGCTTGAGGGGGACTAGGTGTACTTGCAACTCTTAGCGTGAGACCCTAGGTAGATTGGCCATAATTGAACTTAAATTGCATGATAAGGGCTTGGAACCGGGTTTGGGTTTAAGAGGATCGAAATACTT
This sequence comes from Helianthus annuus, assembly GCF_002127325.2. NCBI lineage: Eukaryota > Viridiplantae > Streptophyta > Magnoliopsida > Asterales > Asteraceae > Helianthus > Helianthus annuus. The sequence continues at coordinate 82,203,181 of NC_035444.2, read as the reverse complement.
GCAATCGCAGCTAACACAAGTCTCAGATTTTAATAAAGTAATATAAGCTTTTGGCCCGAACGATTATCTTGACTATGATTTCGTTTGCATAATTCTTTTTCGGGGACGAAAAAATGTTAAGTGTGGGGATATTTGATGTAGGATAAAATACACATATTTGTCCCGTGTAAATTGTATAATTATTGTATAGTTTTTTATTCTTTTTATTTAGTTTTAGTATTATATTACATTATTTTATGTTTGGCTAGGTCCTGGTGCAAATAGAGCGGAAACGAGTAATAAAGAAATAACCTGTCAGTTGGATAGAGTAGGGCGCTAGTGACCAAAGGAAATTAGCCGCTATTTTCTGTGAGTGGGTCGGAGCCACAATCTCTATTTTATATGTTAGAAGGAAGCGCCACTACTGGACATGAAAGGGCTTTATGTTAGTATGTCTACGTAAAAAAGGAAGTCATGATACTGGGCCTTGTGGTTATTATTTGTTCAATGTTATGACAAAATAAAAAAACCTGGTCCATCATAATTAACATGGGCCACACGAATTCACAAGGAGGGAATTAGATCTATTGGATCAACAGGGCGGCAACATTGATTGATTTTTAGTGGGCAGCATTCTTTGGAGGGAACGAGTATACACGCCGACTTTTGGACTTTGGAAAGAAAAAGATATTAATATTTATTAAAGGGAGCCGCCATACATCACACGCAAACAGTGGACGGCTAAAGGGCCCTCACAAGTGGGTTCGTAGACTTTTAAATTCTTTTTGGATTGGGCCTATTAACAAAACACATCATTATATACAAAGAACAGGAGACGCATGAAAGATATTGACGGCTGGACATCAACATCAGACGAAAAAGAGACACGAGTTTGGCACGAATTTGGGACATCTTTTGAAGATTTTGAAGATTCGGGAAGGCGTGGAATCATCGTGGAAGGCTAGGGAGCACTCGGGTTTGAAGATTTTCGGGTTTTATCTTCTCGTTTATTCTTCGTGTTCGTTTGTTCTTTGTTTATTCATGATGAATTCTGGATTAGTTATGATTATTATGTCTTTTGATACAATGATTATTGGCTAGACTTTTCGTACTGCCTAGGTAATGACAATAGTTTAATAAAGTTTGGATTTTTATTTGATTTTTGTCGTGGTTGTGGATCTTTCTTGTATTGTAAACGCTATGGTAGTTGATCTTGGTGCGTATGCGTGCTTGTGATTATTTGATTATTGTCTATTGCTTCATTCGATTCTTGGTGACGGTCTTTATCACATAATAGAGTCGGATTAGGGTTCTTGATTTAGATGAGTGTCTATATCACGTAATAGGTCATTAATCCTTTAGGGTGAAAACGCGTAAGTAACCTTAGAAACAATATTCGGTAATTAAATAAAATCAAGTGTGCTGCTAGACTCGTCGCGGAAAGGCTCGAGGATATTAATAGGTCTCGGAGTAGTTATAAGGAATTAACAACCCATTGTCTATTAAGCCAAGATTAAACCCATAGTTGCTTTAGACGTTCGCGCGGCAAAGTAGAGCGTCTTACATAGGCACTTTCAAGAAACTAGAGGACGGAAAAGAAATCTAGAAAACCGGTGAGCGTAACAGCCTAGGTAGTGCCATAAGAATCGCCTTGAGAATGTTTGAGGGGCTTAGTGGTGTCTTAATAGGTTTAGTATCCAAAGATCCCGGTTCCACACCACAAAATCATCGAATAGAGATCCATTCTGAGTTTAGCTTGCGTCTAGCCTAGGTAGTTCCTTCATCATCCTTGAGTTCAGTCTTCGTGTCTCGTTCGTCTAGTTCGTTTAGTTAATTTTTAATTATATAATTTTAGGATATTTAGAAAACCCCCCAATCAATAAACAATTAGTTGAGTTGTGTCAGTCTAGGTCTAGATAGAGTCATAGCGTAATCAGTAGAGTCTCTTGGGTTCGATACTCGGACTTGCTTTAGCTTTACTACATTGATCGGTTCACTTGCCGGTTGTGCGGTTTAGGGTTTAGATCGAGTCTTAGTTTTATAAATTTAAAGCTTAGAGAGTCTAGAATTAGGGTAATTTTAGTTGTTTTAATTAACCCATTTTCAGCACATCACTACCTCAACAGTTGTTGACCAAAGTAGCCCTTTAACCATTGCTTCCACCTCATCAAACACTGCTGACAAAAGTCCTCAAACAGTGGATCAAAGTCAGCAGGTGTCCACACCTTTACCCCCTATGCCACCACCTTTCGAAGCCACTGCTGGGTCATCAAAGTCACCAGCAGTGGTTAGCTCAGATGATACACATTTGCAGCCTTCACCACTCAATGCCATTATTCCATACCAAGGAGAGCTAATCTTCTTGAAATCTCATCCACCAGATCAAATCATTGGCAACATCAATGAAGGGGTGCTCACAAGAAAGCAGTCCCAAAACATTTGTCTTTTTGCAGGTTTTCTATCACTCCATCAGCCAGTCAAGTACCAAGAGGCACTGAAAGACAACAGCTGGGTAGAAGCTATGCAAGAGGAGCTCCAACAGTTTAGAAGACAACGAGTATGGGAGCTTGTTCCATTGCCAGAGGGTGTGAGTCCTATTGACACAAAATGGGTATTCAAAAATAAAACTAATGAAAGGGGTGTTGTTGTCAAGAATAAAGCCAGGCTTGTGGTTCAAGGTTTCAGACAAGAAGAGGGCATTGATTATGATGAAACATTTGCCCCTGTAGCAAGACTTGAAGCTATCAGACTCTTTCTGGCCTTTGTTGTCAACCACAACATCAAGGTGTATCAAATGGATATCAAATGTGCATTCCTCTATGGTAAGATTCAAGAGGAGGTTTATGTTTGTCAACCTCCAGGTTTTGAGGATCCATTTAATCCAGATCATGTCTACAAGCTAAATAAAGCTTTGTATGGCCTGAAACAAGCACCAAGAGCCTGGTATGAAACTCTGTCCACCATTTTACTTTCCATTGGTTTCACCAGAGGCAGGATTGATAAAACACTGTTTTTAAAATGGAGAGGAAAGGATTTGATGATTGTCCAGATTTATGTGGATGACATAATTTTTGGAAGCACATGTAATAAAATGTGTGAAGAGTTCAGGCAACGCATGATAGCTGAGTTTGAAATGAGTGCAATGGGTGAACTCTAGTGCTTTCTTGGTCTCCAAGTAAGGCAGCTGCAAAATGGTACTTTCATCCATCAAGGCAAATATGCCAAAGAACTTTTAAAGAAATTTGATATGGATGATTGTAAGCCATGTAGTACACCCATTGCAACCAATAAATTGGTCATGTCTGAAGAGAAGGATGATTTGGTTGATCAGACCTTATATAGAAGCATGATTGGGTCCTTATTGTACCTAACTGCATCTAGACAAGACATCATGTTTGCAACATGTGTCTGTGCAAGATCCCAATCAGCCCCTAGAAAATCAAACCTTATTGCTATAAAAAGGATATTCAGATACCTCAAAGGTGCTCCCACACTTGGTATCTGGTATCCAGTTGATGGTAAAATTGAGCTTTCAGGTTTCTCAGATAGTGACTTTGCTGGATGTGATAAAACAAGGAAGTGCACTTCAGGAGGGTGCCAATTCCTAGGCAATTGCTTAGTGTCTTGGCAAAGCAAAAAGCAAGCAGCTGTTTCCACATCCACTGCTGAGGCAGAATATATAGCTGCTGCAAGCTGTATAGCCCAACTGCTCTGGCTTCAAAATCAGTTATTGGATTTTGGTATCACTGCCTTGAAGACACCACTTATGTTGGACAGTCAGGCAGCAGAAAATATCATCAAAAATCCAGTTTCCCATTCAACCACCAAACACATCGACATCAGACATCACTTTGTGAGGGATTGCTATGAAAAAGGTTTGATTTCTCTGCATCATGTTCCAACTAAGGATTAGCTGGCAGATGTGCTAACCAAAGCATTAGACACATCCACCTTTGAAAGCTTAAACACTAGGATTGGCATGCTAAACATGGAATAACAGGCAAAATCCTGCTTTTCTATGAATAAAAGCATTAAAATGTTTTCAGAAAATCAAAAATCCATCCTTAAGAATAGCTTAAAATGAAATTTTCATTAAAATCCTAAAGTCTGCCATAACCACTGATGGGTTCAAAAGTCTGTTCTACCTCAAAAGTCTGTCCACTGCTGAAAGTCATCCCCTGTTCTCATTTTCCTTTGATAACCACTGATAGTCAAAATCAGTGTTGTATCCACTGCTGAGCTATCCACTGATAGTTAAAAGCACCCATTGTTCTCCATTACCATTACAACTACTGTCTTCACCAGTTGTTTTCACAAAATGTACTGTTCAAAAGTACTGTCCTTCATTTCACCAGGGGATGGCATGCGGACAGTACATAGTGGTCAGACCTTTTGTAACCGCTGCCACGTCAACATTCACTTTTCCTCTACAAAACCCCCTTTTCAAAGCCCAAACAGGGTTTCACTGTCGAATTGAATTCATAAAAATTCTCTTCTCAAAGCAGTTTCCAATCCATTCCATCAAATTTCTCCATAATCTCATCTTCGATTCTCATCTTCAAAATGACAAAATCGAAATCATCCGCAAAATCTTCCAAAGGGGCCTCTCAAAAGGCTACCTCCACAAAATCCCACATAAACTATCTCATAATCTTCTGGGTCTCCTCACAAAACCCGGCAACATTGATACATTTGATTCCATTCTCGATATGATCAACGCATCAAAGTATAAAACTTTGTTAACCGTTGATGCACCCATTTACCTGCAAACTCAGAGAGAGTTTTGGAAAAATTGTACCCTTGAAAAACAAGGAGAAGATGTCATAGCCATTAACTCTGTAGGATCGTGTCTCGACCCAAACGAGTCGTTCAGAGGTGTTTAACTTCGTTTCAGGTACGGAATAACAAGAAACGGAGGTAGAAATAGCTGATTCTTCACTTAAACTACTGTTTGTATTGATTTATCAACGTTTACAGTTCGTTCTTCACACCGGCAGCACTTCGACGTGGAATACAAGGAGATGCTTAATGGTTTCGCTTATAGGATCTCCTATTTATAGAGCACATGGTTTCGCTTATGTGTACATGACACATAAGCGGAACCTCTACAATGATATTTAAGCGAAACCTATTCTAATGTACCTAAAAGTGAAACCTTCCTATAACACACATACAATCTTCAGTTTTCTCGTATATTGAGCCCTAATTTATACCATGCAATGGTTGACTTGATCCAAGACGAAATCAACAGATGTAGTGCACCAACAGACTCCCCCTCAGATGTTGATGGAGTCGTTCATCGAGTCACAATAATGCTATGTCTTCACATCTTCAGTCTAGATCAGTCTCTGGGCTTTTCTCTTTTTCTATCTTCACCAACAGACTCCCCCTCTCGATTTGCTGGCATTCCTTTGTTCTTCAGCAACATCTTCAGGATCGTTGTCTGGCCTTCACAGGTTCTCAGGATCGATCAGCCTGGCTTAAACAGAGGTCTTCAGGAATTGAAACCTGGCACTCTATTTTCAGATCCCAAATCAAAACCTGACTATACCTGCACATTCTTAACCTAGCAATAAGATTTCTAAATTTAACAACTTGAGTGCACCAACTACAACTCTCCCTCAAATATGCAACAACAACCACTCTCTCTCAGATCATTCACTTATGATGAACCACTTGATAATTTTGAAAAAAAACATATTTTGACAATTAGACACTCTCCCCCTCACAACAATGTCATCATGTTTAGCACTTGGAATTTTGAAAATCAGCTTTCCAATATCAGTTGTCAAAAAATCTTTTTGAATTTTCTGAAACTTTATGCTAAAACACACTAAAATCTTTTTGGATTTTCTGAAAGAAAGTAATGCAGTAAAGAAATATTTACACACAATATATTTTGTGAGTTTGTGCAAGAGGATCATATCAGTTTTGAGACAAATCACTAACACCGTTAAGCTTTAAACATTCTCAGTTCTAAACAATTTACCTAGATTTTCAGTAAATTGGTCCACTTTAAATTTTCACACAAATTTCAATCGAATCGAGATACAATATTAATGTCTTTAGAAACTTAAACTTAATTGTGTATCACTCCACTTGAATATACTCCTGTATCCAGATCCCAATATTCAGTCTTACAGGTGAGTATACCACAGATGATATCTGTAAAGGGGTTATGTGCGAGGGCCGTGAGAGCTCAGGTCGATACTTCCGTATACGCAGAGAGATGACGGCTTCGACTTTAGGTGGGTTCCCTTTAGAGGATCTTTTGATTACAACAGCAGCGACTATCAATTTTATTGTTTCATCAGCTTGCTGAGGGCGAGCTTATATTTCAAAGCTTTTTGCAGAAAGTATTATCCGGGGACTAGGTCAGTATTTCCATACAACAGAAGTCCCGGGATAATACCCCAGATATCGCTGAGCATAAAGACCTAGTATTTCAGAATACGGGACCTTTCAAACAAGATTTCGGGGGTTACCCATATATTCAAGAATAGTTACCCACAGATCAAGTAAGTTTGAATTTGGTTTATATCTCGTTTCAATTTACTAAGTGTACGAAAACCTACTGACACATCCGCAGTAAGATTGTTTATCACATTTTTACTTTACATTTCCTTAGCGTGTTGTGATAGTCCACTGATGTACTATCATTTCCTCTATTCACAACGAAACTCTTTTTAGAATTTTATCATGTTTTTGGCTTTTTCAAATTTTCTAATGTTTTTGGATTTTCTGAAATTTTCTACTCCCCCTAAAATGCAAACACATTAACGAAAATTGAAAACAAACTGTACAGAAACATGACAACCGATATCAAATCGCCTCAATTCACCATTCACTTGGCATAAACAATCAAAACTCCCCCTATCAACAAACTATTTTCTCATTTAGATTTCAAAACACTTAAGTTTGTTTTAATCAAAATGATTTTTCCGAAAAGTAAGTTTGATTGATTTTATCACTTGTAGGTATATAATACTAAGTTCGGGGATGTGGTTCATCATCTTGTCTCTCAATCTCTTGTAGGAAAATGCAAGTACAAATTAATGTCCTTGATTTACCATATGCACAAGTTATGCACAATCAAATCTTCTAACCACTTGTAAACAAAACACAAACAAACCTTTTTATTTTACCGTTTGCATAATTGACATTACCGTAGTAAATTCCTCAAGAAAGATGCCGATACCTGCTCCTCGCTTACCAACCTGGGAGCTCCGGCAAAGTCCTTCAACCTGTAAAATTTTAACAATTTCAAACACTTTCAAATCATCCTAATTAAACATGAAATATGCCGATTCCTGATCCACGATTACCAACTTGGGATCTCCGGCATCGTCCGGTGTTTTACTCAAACATAATGTCCACCCAAGCCTCACCAGCCTTGGGTGACTTTGGAACACATCTGTCCCACCAACATTTTGATTTATAAAATTCTTTAGCACCCTTGACCTTCTTATCAACCATCTTCCCAAAAATGTGTTTGACTTTCCCGTTGAAAGCCTTCTCAACATCAAATTCTCCTTTATCAGCGAAGAATTGATTTGAGATCTCAACCTTTCCAACTTTCTTCATCAAATTTTCCTTTGACAATGACGGAAAATTCTCATCTTTCACCACTGGAACGGAATTCACAATCTTTTTATCAACCAATGACTCCTCTGATTTTATGGAATCAGATTCATTGTCAGAATTACTCTCAGATTTAACAACCCATTTTTGTTTACTTAAATCTCCTCTTCTTTTGTAAAACCTTTTTGAACTTTCTCCTTCCTCAGAAGTAGAATTTTCAAATTTTTTAACAAGTTTTACAGATTGTTCTTTCTTACCAACACAAGCTTCTCTCAAAATAGAGTTAGAAGAAATTCCTGTCTTTGGTAGTTCGTCTTGGGGCAATTCCACGCTATGTGTCCAATCTTTTGACATTTGAAACAAGTTCTTCTGTCAACTCTTTGAGCAGATTTTCTCACATTCTTCTTCACTTCAGCAAGAAACTCTTGATTCGACTGTTTCCAGAAAGGTTTCTTCTGCTCATCTTCAGAACTCCCACCTGAAACAAATTTTGTTTTTGGTTTATAAGTTTTCTGATTTTTATAATTTTCTTGTGAAATAAAACCAATACCTTTCTTTTTGAGATTACCATTATGGTTTGGTTTCTTTTGGGAACTATAACCACAACCATAACCCATTTTCTTGTTTACTCTTTGTTGAATCCTTGAAGTGTAAGGTTTAGGTTTTGCAGAAAGATTTAAATCTTTTATTTCAGAAATATTAATTTCTGTTAATTTGAAAACCTTTTTGATCATTTCAGTTTTAACACTTCTTATTGGGAATTCCTCATCAGAATATAATTTGTCTGAATCATTCAATGTATATGCTACTTTGACTGATTCGTCATTCAAATTTGATTTTGATAACAGAAATTCTTTATTGTAAACCCTCTTAACCAACGAACTCGGACTTTTCTTAGACGAACTCGAACTATCTGACTTAAACTCCGACTTTGACTCTTCATCCATATCCAACACCTGATCGGCAACTCTCTTAACTAACTCAGATTCATGATCAGTGTCAGACGCTGTGAATGTGACATCAATATTGTCTGGTAATTCATCAGTGATTTCAGACTTTAATTTGATGTTTAGAGCCTTGTCTATTTGTTCCTCATTTGGCTTCCTGGGGGAATAACTCTCAAAGATAGGAGGCGGACATCTGTTATACTTGACACTTTGGGGCTTACCAGTATCCTCTTCTTTGTCTTTCTTCTTTTTGAAAGCTTCAAGACCTGCAACAGTAGGATAAACACGATCAATCAGATAATCACAAGTAGTATAACTCAAAAGTAATCGGTTAATCCTTTCTCTCTCAATCTTTCCAAGTTCCAGCTCCTTCTTCAGATTCGCAGAATCTTCAATATAGTCATTGATGACACTTTGCTTCGTCATTAAAGTTCCATTCATCTTTTCATTTACCTTTTCCATTTCTGCATTCGTTCTTTTCAAACTATCAACTGTCCTGTTCAAAACGTCGTATGATTCTTTTACATACTTCACATCCGACAGTAGATCTTCTTTCATTTTTTCTAACACAGCAATCTCCTTATCTTTTCTTTCACAATCTTTACAAGATTCTAAACATTTATCACAAGGCTTTATAACTTTAACTACCTTTTCAACTATCTTTTCAACTTCGACAAGTTTCTCTGTTTCGACAATCTTTTCAACAATTTTCTCAACTTCGACAATTTTCTCCACCACTTTCTCCACTTCAACAATCTTTTCAGTTGCATTTTCAGTAACTGCTTCAGCTTTTGTTTCTCCAGCTTCTATCTTTTCAGCAACTTGCATTTTTGCTGCTTCCAGCTCTTTCCTCAATCTTGCCAACTTTTTCTGATAAAGCATCTCCATTTTATCTGCAAAAAACAAATTAAAACTAGTCAGATCAATGCCTTTTCTAGCTTTGTTGAGATGTTCTTCCACATCATCGGTATCCACATCACTTCCAAGATCAGGAAATATTGGGATTCTTTTCTCACTAGCCTCTTCACCTAGTATTCTAGCAACAAAGCCTGAACCAGGTGGAATGTATTTATCCCAACTAAAACCCTCTGCAACTTTTTCATCATCTTGATGAATCAGTAAAGGCTTTTTCTTTCCATCGTTCGTAGCATGAGCATGTGAAATTTGAGGTTGTTGAGTAGTCTTATGGAAAATTGATTTCTGATAATAATTGTTTCTGTCTTGATTCCCTGTTGCTTCTTTACTTTTGCACTCTCGTTTAAAATGACCTTTTCCTTTGCAACGGAAACAGGTAACTTTTGATTTATCAAATCCCAACGGAGAGGTAGCCATTCCTCGAAATTCATCTCTACCAGTAATCTCTTGAAACTTTTCAGCTCTCCTCCAAGCACTCGCTAAACACCATTTAATATCCATTACTTCAAGTTCTTCAGCATCAATTTGGTCGTAATCTTCTTTGGTAAGCATCGGATTTCCAATCTTCCCACCAATTAAACTTTCATAAGATTCTAACATAGTAACCAATGATGCCATATGCTGCTTGGCAACTTCCGGAGACAAATTCTGACCATTTTGAATGTTCAAAGTAACATTGCACTGAAGATGTGTTGAATTTTGTCGTTGAGCATTTGATAAAGTGCTGTTTGGATCAAAACTTGAGAATGATGACGAATATCCACTACTTTGATTTGCATTACAACTGTTTGATCCAGATGAACTGTCAGCGCTAAAACCAGTCTGAATCTTTGGACTAGGACTGGGAGTTGCCTCAAACTTATTCCCTCTGTAATACAGACTCACATCTTGTTTGGCATTTGGATTTGTCATGATAGCAGTCCTTTGAATATCCAACTCCTGTTCTTCAATCTTCTGAATAAACTGTGCCAAGTTCATACTCTGAGTTTTCCTCAAAAGTTTCACAATCATCAGATAAGTTCCCCATTTTTGTTGAGGTAATGCCTCTGCTAACTTATCAACCCACTCATCATCATCTTTCTGAATATCCAATCTTTTCATTTCTAGAACCAGATGACAGTATCTATCTATTGTTTCCTTCGTGGTTTCATGATCAAATGCAGTAAATATAACAAACGACTTCTTCAATAATGCCTTTTTGTTTTTGATCATATCAGCACTCCCTCGGAATTTCTGAAGTAAAGCTTCCCAGATTGATCTAGCAGTTCCATTATGTTGAAGTAAGACAAAGATGTCTTCTTTAACAGTTTGCTGTAAGATGCTGATCATCATCTAATCACTAGTGTATTTCAACTTATCAGCTTCAGTCAAATCATCAAACCCCTTTTCCAACCCACGTTCATTCTTTGGTTTCTCGTAATCTTTCTGTAAAGAACACCAAGCATCAAATCTGTAAGCCTGTACCCAATTCTCAAAACGGTTTTTCCAACCCTGAAAATCTTCGATATACATCAATTTTGGCGGTTTCTGATGAGTACCCGTCTCATTCTCACTATATACAGTCTCAGCAGCAGTAACAGGTGCAACCGGTGTTGCAAAAGCATTGTAAAACTCTTCGGCCATGATTTGATAACACGTTTTTCAATATCAGTGACAAATAAGCGAAACTTAGTGTTTGTGCAAAATAAGCGAAACCCAGATAGTCCACAGAAGCAAAACCACAACTATGCCTTTGAAGCGAAATCTCTATGTTCAAATAAGCGGAACCTTAGATGTCCTTTAAGCGAAAACTTAGATTATCACTGAAGCGGAACCTAATAAGCGAAAACACCAAATCCGTCCCTTGAAGCGGAAACTTGAAATGAAAGCTCCAAATCCGTCTCTTGAAGCGAAACCTTGAAGCGGAACCTTTGATGTTTGTGATACAAAAGCGGAACTATGATGCAGTTTTAAGCGGAACTACTTAAGCGAAACTTCAACTTGTCACTTGAAGCGGAACCTTTCAAGCGAAACTATCAAGTGTGCCTTGAAGCGAAATCTGGTCTGAAGTTCATTTGGTCCATTTTTAGTTCGTATTTTGGCATGAAACTTTCCAGGGTTTATTAATGTCCAATAACACACATTCTGTGCAATTTTGATCCAATTCTAACCGATACAACTTTCTGAAATGATAAAAGAAGGTGTAGAAGTAAGAAAGCACGATGAAATCCAGCTGATTTCTGTAGAAAACCTCCTCCCAAGCTCTGATACCACTTGTAGGATCGTGTCTCGACCCAAACGAGTCGTTCAGAGGTGTCCAACTTCGTTTCAGGTGCGGAATAACAAGAAACAGAGGTAGAAATAGCTGATTCTTCACTTAAACTACTGTTTGTATTGATTTATCAACGTTTACAGTTCGTTCTTCACACCGGCAGCACTTCGGCGTGGAATACAAGGAGATGCTTAATGGTTTCGCTTATAGGATCTCCTATTTATAGAGCAGATGGTTTCGCTTATGTGTACATGACACATAAGCGGAACCTCTACAATGACATTCAAGCGAAACCTATTCTAATGTACCTAAAAGAGAAACCTTCCTATAACACACATACAATCTTCAGTTTTCTCGTATATTAAGCCGTAATTTATACCATGCAATGTTTGACTTGATCCAAGACGAAATCAACAGATGTAGTGCACCAACAAACTCTACTCTTCAGAAGAAAGCAGTCCGAATCACACCGCAATCCATATCTGAAGTCTTTCAGCTCGATGATCAGGAAGGTAAACTTTCTTTCCCTAAAAACGAGTTAAAAATTGACTTCATTGAGCGAGGGTATGCAGACACAATGATGAAGAGGGATACCTTACAAAAAGGTTTCTTCCCTTCTGCAACACGATTTTTATTCCATACCCTTCTCATGTGTGTTTCAAATAAAACCACTTCTTTTAATGAAATACCATTGAAGATTCAAAATCTGGGATATGCTATTCTTCAAGAAGAAAATTTCAATTATTCCCAGGTAATCTTCAATGATTTGGTTAAAAATGTTGAAACAAAATCATTTTTACTGTTTCCGAGATTTTTGAGTTATTATTTTGAGAAAAAAAATTAGTAAAGATGATATTGCGGTAATAAATCAAGGTGACTCTTTTCAGATAAACAGCTTAACTGCTGAAACATTTACAAGAATGTCAACACCTTGCAAAACACAAGCAGAGGTGCCTGAGCAGACTTTAGCAGCAAACACTGCTCCTCAGGTATCTGCTGCTGAGCCCACTGCTCAAGGTGATCAAGGTAGCCAAACAACTGCCTTGAAACCCACACCTAAAATCACCAAAAAGCCACAGAAAAAGAAAAATCAAAACCCCCCCCAAACCCATCAAAAAGGCAACTCTGGAGGATGAGATACCAGAGCAACTGCCTGTGATAGCACAAAAGTCACAACAAACCACTGCTGCTACTTCCTCATAGCAGTTGGTAAAAGTATCTCAAACCCTAGCCGAAACTCCTCTTGTCTCTTCACAAAAAGAACCGGTTGTACAACAAGGGTCACCACATCATGATGCTCTGGAAGCACTCGTTTCCATCATCCACAGTCCAATGCCCGGGGCAATTTCGCTTTCTAAACATACCTTCACATCCCCAATTTCCCCAAACACCAAACTATTGTTGGATGCAATTGATTTGAACCTAGCACAAACCAGTCCTTCTCAATCACCTGTTCATGAGAATACACCTCAACAAAAGACTGGGCTTGATGTATCAATCTTTGCTAACCCACCAACACAACCTGAGGAGGTTACCCCCGTTGAGTTACAAATAACTCTTGGTGGTAATCCAAGTGAAGCAGCCACTACAAGTGTTGAACCTACAGGTTTACATTTGGACAGTGTTTACATCAATAAGACTTCCTTGGAGGCAATTCCTTCCATAACACCGTTGTTATCTGCTAGTGAGTTTGTATTAACCACTGGTGCCATTAAAAGATTATCAAGTGTTGAAGGAAGAAGACCCCAGTACCAAGAAAAAGGGGCATCAGTTGTTGATGTTTGGAGTACACTCCCTACCACAACATCTGATAAAACCACTGCTAATGGGAAATCAGATGATCCCATTAAATTGGGTGATGGTTTAAAGTACCAGGAATTGACAGACAGAGTTGAAAAACTGGATACCATTGTTGCAGAAATCAAAGACATGCTGCATCAGTTGTTGACAGTTCAAATGGTACAATCCACTATTGTTCCACCTCAAGCACCTGCTCCACCACCAGCAGATGTTACAAATGAGCTCTGGAATCTTTTTCAACCATTTCTCCACCAACAACACCAGATGGCTGAGCAGCAACATGAAAAACATGTTCAAGAGCTCAAAAATGCAATGGAGTCTAGGTTCAAGGATACAAATGATGACATCAAGGCTATCAAGGCCCATCTGTTGACAACCACTGGCAGTGCCCATCCGACAGTTCTTTTCATTGATGAAATCCCCTCAGATAATGCCAAAAAGGGGGAGAAAATTAAGGAGTGGATAAAGAAAGGGATTGATAATGGGCTATATCTTGATACAGAAAAAGATGCAATGCTTAGAGAAATTCCCTTGCCAGATGGTAGTAAGAAGGTTGATGTTACCCAGAATGCACTTGATGATGCTGTCATAAGTGTAGAAAGGGATAGAGCGGCAAAGGATTTGTCAAGGTGGAATGAGGAGAAAAGAGCCTTCATGCAGCTGAATGCGCAGGGTTGTTCTGGTGAAAAGGATGATCAAAATCCTGTTCCAAAAAGAAATCTTACTAGAAAAGTAAGGAAACCCAAGTCCACACCATCCAGTCTTCCAAAGCATACTCCAAAACCACCATCCAAAAGCCACCAACATCAAACCTCCATCCAAACAGTTGCTGAAACTCCTGTTGTATCAACATCTGCTGGTACCTCAGTTGTTACAACAACTGCTGCCACTTCAACACACACCACTACCACTGCCCTATCACCACTTAAAACAACATCTCCACCATCACCTCCTGCCAAAAAGCAGAAGACAGCAGATGTTACAACATCTGCTGTAATGACAACAGTGGTTGAAACACCAGTTGTTCCAACAGCCGTTAGTCAATCACAAACCATTGCCCCTCCTAAAATAAAAGGGAGAAGGGTTATCATATCAGATGATGATTCTCCATCACCACCAACAGCTTCAAAATCCCAAGCACTTGTCACAGTTTCAAAACCCATTCCTCTCTCTTCAACTCAAATTCAAAAGCCATTACCTCCTGCAGGTGTTGTGTTTCCTTTAGAACTCAAAGCAGTTAGAGATGAAATCAAATCTTTCTACTATGTGGATAACCCTGCCAAAAGGAGCTTGCCCTCAGTTAGAGGATATCCCAGGCCAAACAACATTGGAGAATATTTAGAAATCAAAGCCAAGCAAGCAGTGGATATCGCTAACAAAAACAAACAAGGGAAATCTGATAGGGAATTTCAGCAAAACTATCAGTTTCTCCTTACACAGGTCAGATCAATGGAACAATTTGCCAAAAATGTTAGTCAACAAATTTCAGAAAGGGCAGAGGAGACCCTAAGAAAAGACTACATTGAAAATATCATGACCTACAAGAAATACAAGGGGGAGAAACACATGTACAAAAACTGGACCATTCCTGAGCTTGAAAAAGAAGTAGCCAGGATTCATGAAATGATCAAAGATAATGTCCAGCAGACTCCCCCTGAAAAATTCAAACAGGTTAAAGCTGACAAAGCCTTAGAGTTGAAGAGAATGAAAGAGGAGCTGATATTTGCTGAATATGGGTCAAGGAACTCTGTGTCAAAGTGGGGAGAAGCTAGGGTCAGGGCCACCTATAAAAGGTTGGAGGAACTTAGGAAGAAAGATCCGACAGCTCCACAAAAGCCTGATTACTCCAAAGCAGAGGTCTCAAAAAGGCCACCAAAGCTGCAAGTCAAAAGAACCACTGCTCCTACTGGTGCTACCTTATATAAAAGAAGGAGTAAAAAACAGTAGGATGCTGAAACAATTCAAGAGTTAATTGCTGGAGATGACCTTGTGAAAGAAGGCATACAAAAAATGATTAAAGAAGCTCTTGAGTTGGACCAATCTGCAAGTACTGCTCAGCCAGTCATGAATAGGCCAACATCACCAAACTCCTCATTAAATAAAAATCTCCCAAGAAACCCATCAGGCTCAAAAGTACTAAAGTGGAAAACTGATAAACAGACCCACGTATTGACTGTGTTCAGGTCTGATGGCGAAGTGAAGAAACTAACAAGGGAACAAGCTCTTGGCCTGAGTCTTGAAGATTTGCAGGATCTCCTTGATCTTCCACTTAGCAGGGATGATGATGATACAGATGCCTTAACTTTTGAATTACAATTCAAAGGGCAAATAAGGGAACTGCTGATGAGGCAATAAAGATCTACAATAATGAAGAGTTTTGGCATTATCTGTTCCAGGGGGAGATTGTTGGGATTGAACCCTGCCAAAGGAACAGATAATGAAAGCCAAAACTGGATCAGAGCAATGGATCCAGAATAAGCAGATGTTTGGTTGCAAGTCTCTCCCCTTGAAAGTGGTTTCAACATCTGCTGACCTCCTATCTGCTGATCATGCAAACTGCTGACCTACAACTGCTGCTCAAGACAAAGACTGATTGAAGAACTAAAACTCTGCTGCTCAATCTACTGCCTTGGTTCAAGCACTGCTGATCATGACAAGTACTGCTGGGTTCACAGCAGTGGAAGGATGCAGCAGTAGTTTATGTTTGTTTTATGTATTGAAATGTAATATCAGTAGTTAGCATAGCAGTGTCTGTATAGATCAGAGGTTAGATCTTGTTAGGAGGTTAGATGTCACTTTCATGGTGACGTCAGCTTAGATGCTCAGTGGTTTGCAAGTGCCTATAAATAGAACAGTACTCTTTACTGTTCTGTTCAGCTCTTTCACCATCTTCTTTCTGCACGAACAAACACTGAGCTCGGGCTGAGGTGGAGTTTGCATATCATACATGCATTGTAATCAGAGTTTAAAAATAAATTTAATCATTTGATTCTGTGTTGAAAATGTATGATTGAAAGTATTTCTTCTGTTTGATTGTGAAAAGTTTGCTTCCATTTAAATTCCGCTGCACTACTCTTCCATTTGTTCATCTAAATTCAAACACAAATCACAATCAATCCAAACTCAGATCCTAACATCTTAAATGTCAACATATACACGTGTGATTTAGTTTATGAAGATTTTTCAAAGCCGAGAACCTCGATCAGAGAGTAAAAAAGGCATAAGGTTCACAATGGTGTAAAACTAAAATGGGATATAATGGGCTAGGATTCGAGTTACAGGAACAAGGGCTAAACCAACTGTTGGTGCATATTTGTGACAACAGCTTAGATTTAGTCTTTGGATATCTTGGAATTAGTTAAATGATAAACAGTTAGCGGGTTTAGCTTTGTAATAGTGAAATAATAGAGTTTGGGCTAAACTAAACCCAGTTTGGGTCTAGGGAACGAATTGGGCTTGCCCAAGTAGTAAACCCTAGTCCAACTTGTAAACCTTGTGTTATATAAACAAGGTTAGGCTTTAGGGTTTAGGTTAATCAGTTAATCAGTTAATCAGCCAAAACAGTTGTTAGAGAGAATTCGTGAGAGCAAGACAGGCTTGGACGAATTTTGAGTGGTTAGGGTTTGATTGATTGTAATACGGTTGTTTCATAATCAATAGAAACCCGGTTGAAAGTGATTGCTGATTTCTGTTTCTACTTATTTCTGCTATATTTTGATCAAGAGGATTCCACACTCTTGATTAGAAAGACAATTCTGTGAAGATCCATACACATCAAGGGGACCTACAATTGGCATCAGAGCGTTAGGCTCTTGAAGGCTCGGTTCAGAATTGTGTTCTGCAGAATCAGGGAGTTTTTCGATTTTTTTGTTAAACCTGAAAATTAGGGTTTTTAAAATTTTCGAAATTTTGTGTTGGTTTGATAAAATTTTTGAAAATTTTTGGCTGTTTGATCTTCTGGTTTGTTTGTTTGGTGTTTTGCAGGATTTCTGGAAAGATTCGGTTGATTCTGGAAAAGTTTTCGGCTGATAGACTTGAAGATTCGAAGACTGTTCTTCGTGTTTATTCAATCAGTTCTTGATAATTTTCGGTTTTACGTTGCTGATTTGCTTGTTTTGATTTTGCAGATTTGTTTTGGAGAATCCAGAAAATCATCAAAAAATTTCGAAAAGATTGGATTTCCATATTTACTGGCGAATTTAATTAATTTCGCAGTCAGGATCTGCGAAATTATCTGATCAGCGAAATTTATCGGCGAAGTAAATCCAAAGGCGACTTTGGTAACCGTGAAATTTTCCACAGCGAAAATATTACGGTTTTCGGCAACTTTACAGGTCGTCGTAATAGCGACTTGTCAGCGAACCACACCAGCGAACTTGACTTGACAACGAAATTGACCTGCGAACTAAAACTAGCGAAATTGACCCCGAACTCAGCGAAATTAGGAGAGAAATTAAGGGGTGGAATTTCAGTTGGCAAGCGTCGTAAAAATTTCAGTGTTTTGCAAATAGAAATTGATCCGTTGCTCGTTTGACAGAACCGTTTGCGCCGTTAGATTCCTTGGATTTTTAGGACAGAAAAAAAAGAGAGACGATTCTTACCGTCTGCAGAATCCCGAAATCGGTTTTTGACATTATATATCATTGGATTCGTCTTTTCGAGACGATTCTAACGGTGTAATTTGGTAACCACTGTTTTCGGAGATATTTTGTACGGTTTTACCAGTCTGTTGTGTTAAAATGTCGAACTTGAAGAGTTTGAATGCTCCTAAGATGATGAAGGTGGAGAATTATCTTACATGGAAGGACAGTTTCAAATCCTTCATTGAATCTCAGGATGCACGCATGTGGATCTGTATTGAAGATGGGTACATAAACCCAGTACATGATTTTGAGGGCAGACCACGTAGAACAGATTATGCAAACATGCAAGAGGCTGATAAGAAAATGTATGAAGCTGAAAAGAGAGTCTTGGCTGCAATAAAGATGTCGTTACCTGATAGCATCAAGCATACCTTCAAAAAGTACACAAATTCAAAGGATATGTGGGATGCATTACAAAAGAGATATCAGGGAAATGAATGTGTGGCATTCATGGCAGAGATAGTGCCAGTTGATGAGGCTGAAACTACTGTGAGTGATGCTGATTCTGAAGTGAAAAATGTTGAAGCAAAAGTGGATGCTGAAGTCGAGAAAGAGAGTGAAGCTGAACAGGTTGTTGCTGATGAAACTACAGAAGTTCATGAGGAAGAGGTACAATCTAATTCTGTATGTTTAAGATGTCGTGAATTAGAGGGTGAGGTTGACAGGTTGAGAACACAAAACCAAAGTCTGGTAAGCGAGATGTCGAGCATAAAAGAGTCAAACTTTTTCGCTAAAAGAAACGAAACTTCATACTTGAAGAAGATAAAAGGGTATGAAAGTGAAATTGAAGCTTTAACATGCAAATTAAATGAAAAACTTCAAGTCATAGACTTAGCTCATGAAATGATGGCTGAGAAAACAAAAGAGATTTCTGAAAAATGCAAAGAGTTGTCAGATGCACAACTCAAAATTGTTGAACTTGAACAAAAATTAAGTCAATTTAGAGATTCGTCTTTTGTAATGAAACACATGATGGGTGGGTTAAAGAAGAGTAATGACAAGACCACTGTGGGCTTCCAAGGCTTTAATGAAGTCCCACCTCCTCTTAGTCATGATTATTCATTCCTACATGATGAAGATGAGCTAACCAATTTCATGTCAACAACACCAAGTAGTTCCACAGCAAGTCGAGGTGATGAGTCTGCGTGTGATGATGCTAAGAAGAATGATAACAGCAAACCAGTTTTGAAAAAGAAAACTTCACATCCTAAGAATAAGAATCCAACTGTTGTTAAACAGATTAATTTTGTTCAAGGAAGTGACATGAAAAACGAAACTGTTGTTATTGAAAACGAATCAAATGTAGAGTTTGCTAAAAACAAGAACAAAGAAAATTCTGAAACTAAGCAAACTGAACCAGATTCTTCTAAAGCATCATCATCAAAGCCTGAATCTAGTTCAAAGGCTTCAGATAAGAAGTCTTCGAAAAGGATGTCGTGCTTCAAACGTCACACCAAAGGACATGTAGCTAGCTGCTGTCCTAACAAAAAGAATGAAGCACAAGTGAATGAGAGGAAGAGAGAGAAGTCACCAGAGAAAAGTGGTGATAAGCAGGAGAGAGAGTCCAACTCTCCAAAGAAATCTGTTCCTAAGCAACCAGAGAAAGTTGTTGTTGGTGTGGATAAGGCTGAAAAAGGAACTCCACAAGTTCCTCGTTTTCAAAGAAATCAACCTAGATTTCAGCCTAGATCTCCACCAGGCAGATTTGAGAGACCTAGAAGCAGTTCACCAAGAATGAACAATCAAAATACAAATAATTTCAGAAGTCAAGGTCAATATCAAAATCGATACCAGCATAATGGTGGTCGAACTTTTTATAACAATGGCTTTAGAAATTACAACAATAATGCTTCTTGGTTTCAAAATAAAAATTTCCAAAGGTCAAATAGTCCAAATGTATATAGGAACCCTCAGGACCAAAGACCTAGTGGAAATCAAAATCAAATTCCAACAGGTCTGAGATCCAAGACTCCAGTTAGGAGTAATGGATATTGGATGGATGTTCCAGTGGTTGGTGAATTTGGACGACCCAAGACCATTAAGGCTTGGGTCCCCTAATCTAACTAATTTCTTAAGTTAGTGTGTGCAGGAGCTGCTAAGGAGGATTATCAACTTATGTTGATAGTGGCTGCTCTAGGCACATGACGGGGGATGTGAGATTGTTGATATGTATATATATTTTAAATGATTTAAATTGAAGTTCAAAGTGCTGAGTCGACACAGAAGATAACCTGGCAGATCTTTATACTAAGGCATTTGACAGGGCTCGCTTTGAACACTTAGTCGAACTCAACGGGATGAGGAATCCTGAATAACTGGTTTTTCATAAGAATTTTTGTAAATAGTTTACTGCTTTTTCTAAAAAATCAAAAATACAAAAAAATTGAAAAATCAAAAACATAAAAAAATAGAAAAATTAAAAATGAGATTTCACTGTGTGAAAAAGAAGAAATGATAGTACATCGGCAAGTTAGACTGTCACACTGAAATTGAACCAAAATTGCTTAAGTGTGATAGCAGCTTCATCATACGATGTACCAGTAGGCAAAAAGCATGAAATAATCAACTTACCAATGTGATATAAACATAAATGAACTGAATATGAGTGGGGAACACATCAGTGGTGTATGGTTTAATGACCTTAATTCTTGTGTTGATAGATTGCCAAAATCTGAAGTTTTGGGTCTTTATACTGTTATTTCATTTGGGGATATCTTGGCTGTCTTTCTGTTCAGAACTAAAATTGTACATGACCCCAGGAAAGAAAGTCACTTGGAATTAACTCATTTCTATTTGAATGTCTGTATGTTGTCCTGATACACACAATTTTGATCTGATTCTGAAATCTTCTCTGAAAAAAGTCGTGTACCTCCTCTGCTGCATCCAGATATATGCTGACCTGGAGGTGCTAGGCAACGACAGCTTCCGCTGCATACAGATACATGCTGACCTAGCTGTACGTTGTCGCGCTATAGATCTAATACACCAGAAAGAGGCCCTCAAGTGCCCAAAAGAAACCCAAGAAACCTATATCAAACTGAGAAAATCTCATTTGATCTGTATATTATACCATCTCTGCTAAAGATCTATTCTGTTCTCTTCTCAACCTATTCCCAGTTAAGATTTCAGAAATCTGGATTGGACTTGTGAAATATGTGGTAGGGAAGATACTTGCATGATAGAGTGTGCAGTTTATATTTCCAGGATTTGATTAGTATTTATTTGGGTGTTCATAGTTAAGCAATCAAAACATGATAAAACAGATTATATGCAGACCTAGACACAGTCAGGATATCTTAAAGGATGACATCAGTATACTCACCTACTACGATGAATCTTTGTGCATGCCTTGATCGCGGGGGTACATCCTGAAGTGGGACACACTAGTATATCAGTAAATAAAATTACCTTAACGTATCATACGGTAATGGTACTTGAAATATTCATGCATTTTGTTTAAGTGGACAAACATACTGGTAATCGTCTTGGACTGCTTTTCACGAAACATTAAAATAAGAATTATCTAATTGTGTGAAACAGTTTGATTGTGCTGATATGATCTTCTTACCAGTGATTCTCACAAAAATAGAGTGTTTATTGCTTTTGTATTTACTTGCTTTCAGAAAATATAAAAATCCAAAAATAGTGTCTTTTTCTGTTTAAAATTCTTAATGTACGGAACACTGTTATTCTTGGAGGAATTGTTATTGATGGGGGAGACGGTGTTAGAAAGTGAGTTCAAAATTTTTAAATCAGACAGGTTCTTGTGTGTTGAACAAAAAGTTTTGCGTGTTGGTGATAAGTTTGTAAATGCTTAATCTGTGATACAGTTTACATATCTCTTGAAAAATAATAATTTATTTAACTTATGTTGAAAAATTCTTATGGTTTCTCGAGATGTTTGTTTTATAGTATACAGATTGAAGCGGTATGTTGCTGAAAAGTTGCTGAGAAGTTGCTTAGAAGATGAGAGTTTGATTGGATGCATGGTAGAACCTCCTTTCTATATTGCAGACAAAGTGAAGAGTTTGAAGATTTCTGTGCAAATGCTCAACTGGAGTTTACTCAAACGCTAACGTTTTGAAGATTTGATGATTGGATGCATCAGCTTAGGGGGAGTCTGTTGCTGACAGAAGCTATTGAAGCTGAAGCTATCCAAAGACCAAAGACAGTGCAAGATTCATGAAGTTTGCAAGAAGACTGAAGACAAAGTTTTTATGAAGCTATTGTCAAGGGGGAGTTTGTTGGTGCATATTTGTGACAACAGCTTAGATTTGGTCTTTGGATATCTTGTAATTAGTTAAATGATAAACAGTTAGCGGGTTTAGCTTTGTAATAGTGAAATAATAGAGTTTGGGCTAAACTAAACCCAGTTTGGGTCTAGGGAACGAATTGGGCTTACCCAAGTAGTAAACCCTAGTCCAACTTGTAAACCTTGTGTTATATAAACAAGGTTAGGCTTTAGGGTTTAGGTTAATCAGTTAATCAGCCAAAACAGTTGTTAGAGAGAATTCGTGAGAGCATGACAGGCTTGGACGAATTTTGAGTGGTTAGGGTTTGATTGATTGTAATACGGTTGTTTGATAATCAATAGAAACCCGGTTGAAAGTGATTGCTGATTTCTGTTTCTACTTATTTCTGCTATATTTTGATCAAGAGGATTCCGCACTCTTGATTAGAAAGACAATTCTGTGAAGATCCATACACATCAAGGGGACTTACACCAACCACCCAAGAATGGAATCGTCAAGCGAAAACACTTGACGACCTCCTGAAAGCAGCTTTTCTTGGAACCAGACCTTTCTCCATCAATTAGGAATCGGATGCCATCACTAAACACATTCCTTAAATTGTAGCCGTTTTTGAGTGTTTATTTTTTGGTGTCTAATCCGCATATATATCGCCATTGCTATTGATTTTCTTGACTGTATATCTCTTAAATGTCAACATATACACGTGTGATTTAGTTTTTGAAGATTTTTCAATGCCAGAATCTCGATCAGAGAGTAAAAAAGGCGTAATGTTCACAATGGTGTAAAACTAAAATGGGATATACCGGGCTAGGATTCGAGTTACAGGAAAAAGAGCCAAACCAACCACCCAAGAATGGAATCGTCGAGCTAAAACACTTGACAACCTTCTGGAAGCAGCTTGTCCTGCCACCAGACCTTTCTCCATCAATTAGGAATTTGATGTCGTCACTAAACATATTCCTTAAGTTGTAGCCATTTTTTAAGTGTTTATTTTTTGTTGTCTAATCCGCATATATATCACCATTGCTCTTGATTTTCTTGACTGTATATCTCTTAAATGTCAACATATACACGTGTGATTTAGTTTACGAAGATTTTTTAATGCCGAGAACCTCGATCAGTGAGTAAAAAAGGCGTAAGGTTCACAATCGTGTAAAACTAAAATGGGATATATCGGGCTAGGATTTGAGTTTCAGGAACAAGGGCCAAACCAACCGCCCAAGAATGGAATCGTTAAGCGAAAACACTTGACGACCTCCTGGAAGCAGCTTTTCTTGCCACCAGACATTTATCCATCAATTAGGAATCTGATAACGTCGCTAAACACATTCCTTAAATTGTAGCCGTTTTTTGAGTGTTTATTTTTTGGTGTCTAATCCGCATATATATCACCATTGCTCTTGATTTTCTTGACTGTATATCTCTTAAATGTCAACATATACATGTGTGATTTAGTTTACGATGATTTTTCAATGCCGAGAACCTCGATCAGAGAGTAAAAAAGGCGTAAGGTTCACAATGGTGTTAAACTAAAATGGGATATACCGGGCTAGGATTCAAGTTACAGGAACAAGGGCTAAACCAACCACCCAAGGATGAAATCGTCGAACGAAAACACTTGACATCCTTCTGGAAGCAGCTTTTCTTGCCATCAGACCTTTTTTCATCAATTAGGAATCTTATGCTGTCACTAAACATATTCCTTAAATTGTAGCCATTTTTAGTGTTTATTTTTTGGTGTCTAATCCACATATATATCACCATTGCTCTTGATTTTCTTGACTGGTTATGATGTTTATTTGTGAAATTTAATGAATTGGTAAATTTAAACCTTGGTAAAAATTATGTTGGCAACGATAATATAAACGCTTATCGCGTAACGGATAAAATGCGAAACGAACGTCGGTGACCACCCGATCAGTGTTAAAATCCTAAAAATAGTCTGTTATGATTTAAATAATTATTTTAATCATATCCGTGTTGAAAAATAATTTAAAACGCTAGGAAACTCTATTTCTCGAGTTTAAGCGCGTACCGCGCAATGCAGCGCGTGTACCGACAAAATACTGTCAACACAGCCTGTCAAGGCAACTGATAATCATTTTAATAATAATTTGATGAGTTTATTACTATAGAATGATAAAAATAAATAAAAACTCTTAAATCCCTATTTTTGTGATTTTAAGCACAGACCGCGCAGCACAGCGTGCATAATGCTAAATACCGGCAACATCGCCAGTCCCGGTAAACAAAATATTATTCAATAATATTTTGGTGAGTTCATTTTTGTAGAGTGTTAAAAATAATTTAAAACGCGTTAAAACGGGTTAAAATGCTAGATAAAATTCTCGGTATCTAGTATAATACCTGTTTTAATACTAGTTTACATATATGTATGTATATGTGTGTGTATGTATGTGTAATATATATATCTCAAGAAACAAGATCACAACAACTTCTCTTTCTCTCTGCTATAATTCAGCCGAAAATCCCCTTACCGCCTCCAAATTTTTGAAATTTTTGATGTTCTTGCAAGAACTAAATTAAATCTAAGGTGTTTCCAAGTTATTTTGAAGATCCAAAGGTGTTTTCAAGGTGAAAGAAGCTCCATAACATCAAAATCTTGTCAAAAACCCACTTGAATCTTGAGGGTATAAAACTATTATTTTTAAAAGTGTTATTGATTCTTAGTGTTGAAAATAATAGTGAAAGGTTTCTCTCGAATCTTAGAATATTTCACAAACTTGAATTCTTATACAAGTGGGTTTTCAAAGAAAATAAAATGGATGAACTAGTGTGTATATGTGTGGCCGTATGTGTGTGTATATATATATGTATGGAGTTTGAGTTTTAATTTTCTTGATGTTCTTGATTGATAAAAATCAAAAAGATGAATGCATGCATGTTTAAAAGGTGTCATATGAAAGCTTTTTGATTTGAAATGAGTTTATATGAAAAGTGATGATTTGATAATGATCATAGGAAGATTAGAATGTTCTTGAATATTTGAATATGAGTAAATGCATGATGAATATAAATTAGATCATAAGTAATGATGTTAATGTTGTATGAGTGCATTAGATGCACATACATGAACATGCATGATGATATGAAAGCATGAAATGATGATTTGAACATGATTTGATAAAAATGATATTTTATCAGATTATAAACATTAAAATATGATTATTTTTAAGTATTTAATGATATAAAACTTTGTCATAAGGTTTACTAGCTTTGCATGTTATACATGAGGCTTGGAAACTTATAAAATAAGTGAAATAATGTGTTTTGTGTATGATGTAGTAAAAATCAGTTTTTATCAGATTATAAACACTAAAATAAAGTTATTTTAAAGTGTTTAGTGACATATAACTTTGTCATAATGTTTGCTAGCTTTGCATGTTGTACTTGGTGAATTAAAAGTTGTAAAATACGTGAAATCGCATGATTTATGGGACTTACACAAAAACTGCACTAATCTGATTATAACCACTATTTTAATCAGTAAATAACATGTATTGTGTTAAAATATCAAGTCATTTCGAGTTGGGATGATTATAGTAGCGTTTAACACAAAACTATGCGTTAAAACGGTCAAAAATCGGCTTTTCGAGTGATTTTTATAAAACTGATTTAGATCAGTAAGTAAACTGATATTTTTAGTTTAAAAATGAGTATTTTAACTAATTTTTAGTTTACATGGTGTTTGGTTGGTCATACGTGACTTCCGACGCCCGAAACCGTTACCGAATCGCTAAAATACGCATTTTTCAATATACACTAGTATAGGTAAAATTTTGGGTAAATCTTATGTGTTAAAATGTGTTAGGTGATTTAAACATGAGAATGTGAAAGTATGTTAAGTTTTTAACATGATTTTGGAAATTTAGATTATGCATGTATATTTGTGCGTTTTGTGCGGTAGAAACGGTAAAAATCGCGTTAAATGTGTAACTTGTTTGTCGAGCATGAAATTTGATACATATGAGATGTTTTATGTATATTTGCTTTAAAAATGACAAAATAGATAAGTTAACAAGATTTCGTGTGTGTTGATGATAAATTATATGAACACTTATGTATATATATTACGACGCGCAAATCGTAGATATATTGCGTATAAACGGGAGTATTAACGGATTTACACAATAATGGTCACCAACAAAATCGTTTAAGTCGCAAAATCATAAAAATATATATATGGATTCATATATATATATATATATATATATATATATATATATATATATATATATATATATATATATATATATATATTAATGTGCCAACATAATAAAAAATGATAACTTTTCAAGAAAATCTCAAAGTTATGTGATAATTCTAAGAAACAGAGAAAATTAGGATTTATGTGATGTTTATATTGATTTAAAATCGTTCCTATATATATATAATAGGACGTGTGGAAATCAATCTCTGGGGTTGCGCTATTTAAAATACGCACCCAAAGTTGAGTGTCACTAAACCCCTCTTTTTACTGCTTTGTATATATTTTGGGGGTAGAACACGTCAATAAAAGGGTTTAATAATGTTTTTGAAATAAAACATACCTTTTAATATAAAATATATGAAATTTGATAAGTCATACGTGTGACACCTGTGCTTGTAATCATTGTAAACAGTTCAGTTATCAATAAAATAATGTTATTTGTTCCCAATGTTTGTTTGTTTATGTTTGACATTTTTCATGTTTTGGTTTTTGTTCAATTTCAAACTCTATATCGCCTTCTAGAGAGTTATACGCAAACTGGTGCGTAAACATAATCAGTTTAACGCAACGAACACTCCAGAACATCAACATATGCTTAACATACCTTAAATAACCTTTACATAACTTAGAAATAAGTTTTGAAGGCTTTGGTGTGGCAAAATCAAGTTTATTCGCTTATAGGGACTAAATTCGACAAACTGCGGAAGTATGCCGATTCGTACTGTAACGAACATTCTGGAATATGATCATAAGTTAAACATACCCTAAATATCCTTTACATAGCTTAGAAATAGGCTTTGAGGGGTTCGGTATGCTAAAATAAACTTTTTGGTCGTTCAGGGACTAAAAGCGTCATAAAGTGCATAAGTTTGCATTTTCGCGCATATCTTATGCCCTGAATACATCCGGAAATCCAAAAATTTATGTAATCATTAAAATATTTTATTTTAGTGATTGGCATGAGAAAAATTCATTCGTCGCGTAATTTGGATCGTTTTTCGCGTTCGTGCGTATTTCGTCGTAATTAAACGAATAACGCGTCCGTACGACCAAACGAACCGATATCCGGCATATTTTTGAGCATCTTTCATGTCCATTATGTTTAGGCATCATTGTAGAGCTTTGAAAATGGCTTAACAGGCCTTAAAAGTATCGAAAATGGGCTTAATTACATACAGGGACCAAATCTGCCAAATCTGCCAAACATTTCTAGGCCGGCCGCGTAAGCCAAGCCTTGGCTTCTACGCAGGCCGCGCCTGAACCTGCAGATCAGCAAAACAAGCTGCTGGTTTCAGCATCTGGGTTTTTCTTGTTTGCACCTGGTTTTGGACATTCTATGGGCTCTTTTAGGGGCTCCCATAGTTTTAGAAATCAGGCGGCACACATGTACGGTTGTGATCGAAGCTCGTTTTACGATGAACGATCTTAACGGTTGTACAAAAACTATATAAACTCCACCCCCATTTGCTCAAACTCATACTTTGATCTGATTTGGCTCTCTAAGTTGGAGTATTCATTTCATACCTGAGAGTAATCGGATCAAAACTCCATAGCTTGGACCCACTGTTAGTCCTCTTTCGTTCTTTTATGCGTTTTAAGCACGAAAGTCAAACTTTGTTTGACCTTCTGCATTAACCAGTTTATGGTCAACCCCGAAGTTCGTTTGAACTTCATAACGTGAGCCTAATCACGATGGTTTTAGTCTCTCATGACTATACCTACTGATTACCACGTTATCTAGGCTTAGTGACGAGTCGTAGTTTCGGCCAAAATGTGTATTCTTGCGTATTTTGTAACCAAACTACTTTTCGGTATCAAGACCCTTTGTTTTGATACCAAGCCTGTTTTCAAACCTCGTTAAACATGTTTTAACATGTTTAGCTCGTCACTTTTAGATTTGTGCTTATATAGGGTCGTAAGGTAAGCGATCTAATCAATCGCTTATACTTACGAACCCGACCCGTTTGGTCGATCATTAGGATTCGACCAAACACATTAGGTGACCATAGTTGTATAGGGAATAACCTTCCGAGGTTATACCTTATGGTCACTTCGTTTAGTTAGTTGTATGATAGGTAGTTTATATGCCTTAGGAAAATGACCAAAATGCCCTTTTTGCGCCAAAATTCATTTTAAGTATATGAACATAAATTTTGATATCTAAACTGATTAGGCAACATTATTAGACATGTTAAGGCATATTTTACTTGTCATAGGACTAGTTAGGCGGTCCGAACGCGTTTTACGCGAACGACGCGTTAAAGTAGCGTAAGCTACCTAAACGAGTCCTAATGGGTCGTAAGCACTTAGGATAGGTTCCGTTTTAGAATGTAGGTTTTGTTAAACCATATTACATGAGTTCTTACACTCGTTTGGTTTACGAAACCTCATTCTACCCGATCCTCCGATTAGGTCCGTTTATTAACATAGATACCTATATTGGGTGCCGTTTGATTCCGTGATCTTTCTAGCATTGCTTGGTGGTTATCTAAAGACTATTGAGCAATCTCAAGTGAGTACATAGACCCCTCTTTTTACTGTTTTTCAAACGTTTTGGGGTGAAACACGTGTGCCTACTTGTTACTTTCGTGCTTTCATGTTTTCATATCATATGCTTGTTATGTTCATTAGTACACATATAGTACATGATTTCAATATGTTTTTGCTAAATATGTCCGTTTAGTGCATACTTAGTACATTGTTTTACATTACATTTCATGCTATGTATGTCCATTTAGTGCATACTTAGTACATTGTTTTACATTACATTTTATGCTATGTATGTCCATTTAGTGCATACTTAGTACATTGTTTTACATTACATTTCACGCTATGTATGTCCATTTAATGCATACTTAGTGCAATATTTTACATCACATCAAATGCTATGTATGTTCATTTGTTGCAAACCTAGTATATTTGTTTTTCATCACAGGCTTACATTTTGGTATGACATTTGGTTTGTTTAAATGAGACAAAAATACGTTCATTAACATTGGCCACGCCGTTCGTTAGTAGGTAGTGGTACCATAGGAATTGACAACTCCCATTCCTAACATCCTAGGTATGTTTGGATGAAAGGAATGACCGAATTCGATACACATAACTCAGATAAACCTTTAATTTGTTTAAAGGTTTATCGCCACAGTCTCAAGGCTTGAATATATGCATTTTCACAATACCGCATAGATGTTTGTATCAGTATAGCATGCATTTCCACAAAACATAACTTTGATTTAAACTAAGTTTTATTTCAATACCTTGTTTTTGTGCATTTTACCTATGGTTTAGTTGATATATTTCACATGCCATACATAATATTTTGGATACACATTACATGATTTACATATGACACATGAACATTTTGACATTTAAAATACATTACATGGTTTACATTTTGACATAAACATTTTGACTGTAGGTTTAAACATAAACATTTTACATTGGTGGTTTGTTTGGGTAAGTGATTTAAGTAACGAGGCGTGTGTAATATGATACAAGCATGGTGGATACTGACGTGTGCGCGTCTACACATATTTTTACAATGAAATTACACACGATTTGGTTTTAAATTTATAAAAGTGATTATTACTTTTACATCAAAACACACACGAAAGAGGCAAGTGCACCCCGTCATATATGTAGTAAAGTATCGGTAAGAACCAAGTATCGATCCAAGGAAATGGGCGGAGAAATAATACTAGACCTTTGTCACTAAACTACCGGTAAAAACATAAGTTGTTTGATTTTTAATAAACTAAAGTAAGCATAAACAAATATGTAAAACAACATAATAGACTCCAAATAAGAAAATAAGTATATAGCCTAGCTTTATACACAACCCAAGCATGTCAACTATGTCGGTTTTGTCACTAGAAACATTCGGTCAATTTTCCATTTTTAAGACAATTAGTATCCCTTTCGGAATCCTAACATGACAATCGTTCGGAAAGCTAAAACGATAAACACACTTTAACCACCTAAAATTGGTCTTTAACGTGCAATTGATAAATGTCTATGAAAATCTCTTAAAAAATAATTTAGTCATCCGTTAGGAGTTTTCTAACCTCACTTAAACAAGGAAAGCGACACCAATAAACACAATGCAACCACCGAGACAAGCATAAACTAGATTAAATCACAACCGAGTTCATTTTACAAATCTTGCACATAAATTCACCAAGATAGCAATTTTGGCCTAAACTACTAACTAAGCTAACAAATCATGGCAAGAATTCATAACAACACCATTTAACCTGTTAAGGTCCTTACGTGACGGCAAGCTTTCTTGATTAACAATAATTACATTTTATTAAACCACTAACCATTTCTAGTATCATGGTGCCCACATTTTAACCAAGCTAAACTAGTTAACCAAGTTTAAAGTTTACTAATACATGATTAATTAAGCTTCATTTTTCAACTATCTCAACTAACCAAGTACCAATCATCCAACATAATTACTTATAATCAAGAAATCAATATCAATAACAAGGTTGCAAACTAATCATCAAAGATTAACATAGAAAATACTTCCAAATGTCATTACAAACAAAGATTAACATACTAATGGCTATAATCAAGCAAGGGATTGTTGTGTTTTTGCCCAAAGGCTACAATAATACATAAATATTAATCAAAATGCTTGAAAGATTAACAAAATTCTGGAAAGATTAGAAAACCAAACCATAAACAAGCATAAGATTAAGAATCTGGAAGATAACGAAGCTTATCGGCGCAATGTGGCTTGAATCCGGGTGAAAGCAGAAGCCTCGAGAGCCTGAAAATCGCCAGAATCGCTCCCAAAATGTCCAGAGTTACGAGCAGAATGTTTCTGCATGTTTTTATATAATTTCGATCTCGCACGGTCGTGCATCCGATCGCACGACCGTTCACTTTTTGAGTTATTGAAGTTACTGTTCATGACATCAGCAGAGTTGACTGGTCTTCGGTCTCGCACGACTGTTCTTCCTGAGGCACGATCGTGCGTTTTCGGGATCATGTTGCACGGACTGCTGCACTTGTAGTGCATTGCCGGGCTTTGGCTGAACATCGGATCCGCACGGGGTGCAATCGGACGCACGCCCATGCATTGACGGAATATGCTTGCACGCCGAGTCGCACCCTCGTTCACTGCCGGATTGTGCTGCATTCGTCGGAGATGCACGGTCGTGCATTAGGTCGCACGACCGTTCCACTTGCCAAGGTCAGAATTCTAACAGAATGTCCGCAGCTTTGTCGTTTCGTCCTGAAAGTCCTCGTTTTCACTATCATCTTGTCTGGTATGCTGTTTTAGGCCTGTAAACAAAAGTATACATGATTAAGTATCCAAATGACGGTTTTACGGCCGAAAACGCATAAAATGGGGATAAAATGGGAGACTAAAATATGTGTAAATTAGCGAATATCAAATCTCCCCACACTTGAACCTTGCTTGTCCTCAAGCAAGCTAAACTAAAATGCAATAAAAGATAGAATCAAACAAGAACGATAATTTACACACTATTTATTGAAACAACTACCAACGGTTAGCCGGTTTTTCGAAAGACAACATCAAAAGAATCAAACCCAAACAAGCATATGCTAATATATGGTGATAACCAAAAAGCCGTGACTTCACTTTCGATTGACTTAACATGCTAATCTTCACACAACTCACAATGTTCACATACACTCGGCTTTATTTGTGAAACATACATAAAATGTGTACATGCAAACACTCAATGCCATGTCAATGAAATGTGTAATATCATAAGCTTGTCATAAGATCTCGTCTCCGCCAACTAACATGCGAAAAAGTGCAAATCAAGAGGTCTTTACGGGGTGTAACATTAGGCTTGGGCGAAGGGTATGGAAATGGATATTTAAAGTGGCGAAATGGTTAAAACTCAATTTTAGCGTTTAACTAGCGTAAAACAATACAACTATACATACTAATGCCTTAAAAAGGCGACTTTTGTGACATCGAGCTTATCAACAAGATTTAAACAATTTAGCATTCAAAATTGCTCGATTTTTGTCAACTTTACTCTATTTTAGGGTGTTTTATTTTCTGTTTTTTTTTTTTTTGCAAACTGATTTATACAATGAAAATTAAACTATAACAAGCGCTAGTTAAACGATTATTTTGACCGAGTTTCAACACTAAAAGGTTTAAAACATAAAAAGGCTAAATTTGGCTAAGTGGGCGATTATGTTGGGTAAACAAAGGTAAACGGGAAGGCTCGACATGGTTAATCCTAAAGGGTAATGTACGGTTTACGGGAAACAAAACACAAAGAACAAGGTTAACAACAAAGGGGTAATCTAAGTGCCTCTATCACTTCTACACAATTCCGCACGTTCATGGTCTTAACAAGCATACTAGTGACAAGTTCTAAATTACACAAGACATCCGGCTCACTCCTATATCCGAAATGAACAAATATACAACAATCTCAAGGCTTAAATATGCTCACGTAACGGAAGGAATGGGTAAAAATGTGAAAACTATCATGCAAGTTTTTCTTTGTTTGTCACGCTTTCCGGTTTTCTTTTCAAAATTTATTTTGCTTGTCGAGTTTTTATCAAGTCTGAAGCTTTCTAAAACACAACTAACCGGTTTATTTACTATAATATATATACAGAATACAGATATTTTTGAAAGATTTTTCTGATTTTTTTAAGAGGACAAACAAAGTTAACAAAGTTAACCCCCTCCCCACACTTGAACTTCGCATTGTCCCCAATGCGAAACCCGAAATATAGAGAAAAAGGATAATAGTACTCCCCTCAAGATGATTTCTGATGAAACGAGACTTCCAAGCTGTATCTGTCATGTGCTCCGATCAAAGACTTGATAGCCAAAATCTGCATATACGTCACAAGGTACAGCAAAGCAGAACAGAAACAAAATAAACACAAATAAACCATAACGTACATAAATAGAAGTACTAAAATCCAAACAAAGACATGACAAACAAAGTAAAGTGTCTGAAAATAAAGAGTACATAACCGAGGGTGTTTGACATAACAACAAAAATGAACACCCGGAATAAACAAAGTACTGAAATAACTACTAAAACCACCAACGATCAACTCCACCGTCTCCTACTCATCGTCACCAGCATCATCTCTCGTGAAGGACGGGCCTGCATCTCCCTAACCAGGTGGGTTCCAGGGTGGGAACTGTGGAGGATGCTGAAAGTAGTCGGGATAGGCATGATGCATCTCCTCGAACAGGTATGAGAACCCAGCTTGCACTCCCTGATACAAGCTGTCCTGGTTTGATCTGATCTGATCCTGAGTAGCCCTGATCTGGTCCTGACTAGCCCTGATATGGTCCTGACTAGTCCTAATCTGGTCAATATAAATCCCATGCTACTCCTGGTTAACCTGCATTTGTTGGAACTGCTGGTAGAACTCAGGGTAAGAGGGGATGCCCTCGGGCCACTCCTGGTGGTGGTATCCATGATGCTGCGGTGAATGTGGCGGTGTCTGTGGCTGGTGTGGTGGTGTCTGTGGCTGGTGCTGCTCCTGATGCTCTTGATCATGCATCTCCCCATCCTCGTTTTCCTCCTCAGCTGGAGGCAACGGGTCCCAGACCTCGTTGTTTAAACCCTTCAATCTATCCCCGTGATCCGTCTCAACAATCAACCCCATCGTCTTCAATGACCGAATATCAACTTATACCCCTTCGGTCACCATAGTGAGACTCTCAAGTACCTCATCAGTCATCAAGTCTAAATTGTAAGCAATTTCGGTCACATACTGACCGCCGTGAATCTGACTGCTGGGTGTCCTCCCTGAGCTCTTCATAAAATATTCAGCCATCCTTGCGGCTAGGTTGATGTGTACTCCATCGACCAGCGCATAAAGAAATATCAAATCCGGTGTTGGACAGTTCCCTAAACTGTCCATGCGGCCGCAAATGGTGTGGCTGAATATATG
This sequence comes from Helianthus annuus, assembly GCF_002127325.2. Classification (NCBI taxonomy): domain Eukaryota; kingdom Viridiplantae; phylum Streptophyta; class Magnoliopsida; order Asterales; family Asteraceae; genus Helianthus; species Helianthus annuus. The sequence goes on along the minus strand of NC_035444.2, from coordinate 82,168,652 downwards.
ATGCATCACTCGATGCAACGGGTCTTTCAATCGCGAAGCTTTAGACACTCTCGGGTCGTAAGGGTCACTAATTGCATTTTCAGCCCAAAACGCGGCCCGTGCTTCATCACTCGGGAAGGTAAACTGCTCCGTGAAGAATTCAGAATCCATGTCTGCAGTCGTGTAGATACCAAGCCTCCTACCCAATCGACCCACTGACCAAGTGTGCCAGCGTCCACCTAACCTAAAGTTATCCGCTCCTTGTAGCGGAATTTTGGCCTTCTATAAGCAAGTGGTTTTTCGTTGGCATATGTTTAGCTCGAGATAGATGGGTCGGTCGATAGCTAACAAGCGCGCAAGTGGGATAGTGAGCATGTTTTCAAGTCTATCATACTAATTTAGATCCCTCATAACGTCCCAATCCAGCCTCCGGGGGACGCCAAATTGCCCTCGCCTTCTCCATAAGGCGTCACGTCTTGGGATAGAAAGAGCCTCTCTCTCATCATTGGGGTTAAACTGCAAGAAGGGATGATCCATCTGCATGAGGAATATCGTTAGAATAGAGGTAACAGGAAAAATTTCACTCAAAAACAGTAGAACACATAATTATGAAGATTCTGTTATTCTGATCTGGGCATGTTGCATGGTCGTGCGATGAGACGCACGGTCGTGCGTCATCGAGTATCAGCACAGATGGCCGGCATTTGTTGTATCCGCACGGCGTGTGACCAACGGCACCACCGTGCAACACCGAGCCAACAACGATCAATCGTGAACAGCCGGCGAGGCACGACCGTTCCATAAAAGGAACGTCTGTGCGACCCCGATTCTGCAGATTTTGAACCCCTGAACTATGAACAACCTGATTTTTGCAAAATTTCAACAAGTTTTGGGCCAACAGGGGTCGGAAGGTCAACCGGGTGTTCACGAGACAAATTATTCTAGCAAGGGCTAGGGTTTCGATTTGTTTATGAAGAGAACCCTAGAGAATCCTTGAAGAATCGGATGAATCTAACCTAGAAAGCGAAGAAACAGAAAATCTACGAGAAGGAACGTACCGTGCGAAGAAGTGTGTGAAACCGTGCGAAGAAACCGTGCGATTTGAGGCGAAATCGCTCTGGAACGGCTGCAACAGTTTAGGGTTCGCGAATGAGGGGAAAGGCAGCAGATGGGGGTTTTTATAGTGTGCAAAAGACAAAACTACCCCTGCCTCGCGCATGGTCGTGCGATAGATCGCACGGTCGTGCATCACCGACATTTTGTTAACCCTGCACGCTATTCTCGGAGATGCACCTGGGGTGCGACTCGTCGTGTCGGCCAGCCCGCAAACGCACGGTTGTGCGACCCTCAGAACGGGCGTGCCATAGCTGCAGATGTGTCTGTTTTCTGCAGAATGCAGATTCAGCAGCCGTTTTCGCCGTTTTTCACCATTTTTACCATCCGCAACATGTTTTAACAATATTCCCACGTAGACCCTTCACTCGGCACGTATAAAAACTGTACAAACTAACGGAAACTACCAAACACTCCTAAATTACACTAAAACTAGAAAAACACATAAAAAGACGATACTACCCCTAAAGCGCTTTTGACGCTCTTGCTACATTTTTAGTCCGCGAGTCACTAGCGTAGTCTCTCTCCCCACACTTATGATGTGTGCGGGGTTTGGAGCTCGATGACCTCCACCGCCGACTCTATCAGCCCGGCAACGTATAAATTCAACCGGTGACCATTCACCTTGAAAATAACGCCATCTGCGTTCTCTATTGCAACAGTAACATACGGAAATACCTCTTTAACTGTGTATGGCCCTGTCCAATGTGAATGAAGCTTCCCTGGAAATAAGCGCAACCGCGAGTTGTAAAGAAGAACAAGATCGCCCGCGTGGAATTCTTTGTGGTCCTTCAAGCGTTTATCGTGCAATCTCTTCGTGCGCTCTTTGTACAACATGGAGCTTTCATAAGCGTGTTGTCACAGCTCTTCCAATTCATGAATCTGGAGAAACCGGGCTTCACCTCCGGCTTTTAGGTCCAAATTTGCGGTTTTTAGAGCCCACGTCGCTTTATGCTCCAACTCCACCAGTAAATGGCATGCCTTTCCGTAAACAAGCCTAAAGGGAGTAGTCCCAATAGGCGTCTTGTAAGCCGTACGGAAAGCCCAAAGCGCCTCGTCAAGCTTATCCGACCAATCCTTGCGGTTTGCACCTACCGACCACTCAAGGATTCTCTTCAGCCCCCGGTTCGTGACTTCCACCTGCCCGCTTGTCTGCTGATGATAGGGCGTGGATAAACGGTGATGCACACCGTAACGGGACAAAGCTCTCTCGAGCTGAGTATTGCAAAAATGCATCCCTCTATCACTGATAAGTGCCTTTGGTGCGCCAAACTGGGCAAACAAACTTTTCAGAAATCTCACGACCACCCTGGCATCATTGGTGGGTAAGGCCTGTGCCTCCGCCCACTTTGATACATAGTCAACTGCGACCAGGATGTACTTATTACCTCGTGAGGGGGGAAATGGTCCCATGAAGTCTATCCCCCAGATATCAAAGACTTCACAAACTTGAATCCAGTTCTGAGGCATTTCATCACGTGCGGATATGTTTGCTGCCCTCTGGCAGGCATCGCACGCTCTAACCCAACTCTGTGCATCACCAAATATAGTCGGCCAATAAAACCCGTAATCCAACACCTTCTTGGCGGTAAAGTTGGCTCCATGGTGGCCTCCGGCAGGTCCCCCGTGACAATGGCGCAGAATATCTGTCGCCTCTTTCCCAGAAACACATCTCCTGATCACCTGATCAGCACCAACCCAAAACAAGTAAGGGTCATCCCAAATGTAGTACTTGACATCCGAAAAGAATTTCCTCTTTTGCTGGTGAGTCAACCCTTTAATCAGAATCCCGCAAGCAAGGTAGTTCGCAAAGTCAGCGAACCATGGCGACTCATCGCATATCTCAACACTCATCAACGACTCGTGTGGGAAGTTGTCATTTATGGAATCCCAACGCGTGTCCTTGATGTCTACATGCTCTAACCGAGATAGATGGCCAGCCGCTACATTCAACGCACCATTCTTATCTTGAATTTCAATATCGAACTCCTGCAGCAACAAGATCCACCTGATTAGACGCGGTTTAGCGTCCTGTTTGCTGAAGAGATATCTGATGGCTGCGTGATCAGTATACACAACGGTTTTCGAAAGCACCAAGTACGATCTAAATTTGTCAAATGCGAAAACGACCGCCAAGAGCTCTTTTTCAGTCGTGGTGTAATGCTCCTGAGTGTCGTGAAGAGTCTTGCTCGCACAATAGATCGGGTGAAAGTGCTTTTCTCTCTTTTGTCCAAGAACGGCCCCTATAGCGTAATCACTCGCTTCGCACATAATTTCAAACGGCAGACTCCAGCCTGGTGCAACTAAAATAGGGGCCTCAATCAACTTTTGCTTGAGAAGGTCAAAGGCTCTCAAGCAATCATCTCCAAATATGAACGGAGCGTCTTTATCCAACAAACGGGTCATGGGCCTAGCGATTATTGAAAAATCCTTGATGAATCGCCTATAGAACCCCGCATGACCAAGAAAGCTCTGTATCGCTCTCACAGAGGTGGGAGGCGGAAGTCGTGAAATAATGTCAACTTTAGCTGGATCGACCTCCATACCGGCATGAGAAATCTTATGTCCCAGAACTATGCCCTCCTTCACCATGAAGTGGCACTTTTCCCAGTTCAGGACCAGATTCGTCTCCTCGCACCTTCTCAACATCTTTTTCAAATTTTCAAGACAATGATCGAAGGAATCTCCAAACACTGAAAAGTCATCCATGAAAACCTCCATAGAATCCTCGATCATATCATGAAAAATTGCAACCATGCACCTCTGGAAGGTTGCCGGTGCATTACACAGCCCAAAAGGCATCCGCCGGTAGGCGAATGTGCCGAAGGGGCAGGTAAAGGTAGTCTTCTCCTGATCCTCAGGAGCAATAGGAATTTGGAAGTACCCAGAGAACCCGTCCAAGAAACAGTAATACAACTTCCCCGACAGACGTTCCAACATCTGGTCGATGAATGGAAGCGGGAAGTGATCCTTACGAGTAGCATCGTTGAGTTTGCGGTAATCAATGAAAACTCGCCACCCAGTGATGGTACGGGTAGGAATTAGCTCATTCCTATCATTTGAAACTACAGTCATACCACCTTTCTTAGGTACAACCTGCACTGGACTCACCCACACAGAGTCAGAAATAGGATAAATCATTCCGGCATCCAACAACTTAATCACTTCTTTCTTCACTACGTCTTGTGACGGGTGGTCCATTGGACAACCCTTTATGATGTTAAAAGACAAGTTTAACCCCCATTTAAGTGTGTAATTATCTTGAATTAGATAACTATGTTGCTTATGTCTCAGGTGCGGTTTGGTGGCTTAAAGTGGATAAAATGCAGCTTTGGAGGGTTTGAAGACGAACGGGTCATGTGCGGAACAAAAGAAGAAACAAGGCACACATTTCAGGGGTCCACCGTAATTTACGGTGCCACCGTAATTTACGGCGGCCCTGAAATGTCAAAAGATCCCACCGTACCTCAGTCCTCAACTACCGTAACAACCTGATGGTCACCGTAACTTACGGTGGCACCGTAAGTTACGGTGGAAGCTGCGAGAAAAATGTAACTGCCTCATTTAATCAGTTTTGATGGTGTCTTTATGGATATTCTCATCATTGGATGGTTTTGGAGCTTGCTAGGGGCGATTTTGGCTATCTTGCTTGGTTGTAAACATTTTCTAAACAATTCGTTTGTGTTTTCGATCCGTATGAACATTGAACATGTTGCTATGATGATTCACCAAGCTATGTGTGGCTAAACTTATGGTGATCATCCTGAATTGAAGGTTTGTCTATGACTTTTGTGTTTGGATTCATATTTCTAGAGTAATAGATTTGCAATGTCTGTTTGTTTATTATGATGTGTGAATGTTTGTTTGTAAATTGTTGGTTGATGTTATAATCATATTCTAAACCGTACGTTCTTGGTGTCGTTGACAATCGAGATATCACGGGAGGGATTAGGGTTGGATATTAATCAATTGGTTATCGGGTAACAACCTCGCATTGTCATAATCCGAGTACTTAGTTCCCTTTTATCACAACAAACAATTATACACGAATCATGTCTATGTGATTCTTTCTAGTGAATTTAAACACAATTGTCAAAAGCAAACTGGAAATTTAGGATGGTCGCTTGTTACTAATCTGTTTACAACTTAATCTTTGATTTGCAATTTAAGTAGTTAATAGTAGTTCGTAAAACCAAAACAAACAACTCTTGAATTTTAATTTCTGCATTTTAGTTTAATTTTAGTTTAAGTGCAAAGCTATAAAATCACACATTTTCCACATACTCCCTGAGTTCGATACCCACTTACCGCTAACTATTAGTTGTAATTGGATTAAATTTGCGTGTACCTACGACAGCACGTCAAATTTTGGCGCCGTTGCCGGGGAGTAGTGCGCAACGTGTGTTAGTTTAATAGTTTTGTTTTGTTATTTTCGGGTTTACGCTGGTTGTGTGTAGTGTGCAGGTACTTCAGGTGTGTGCATACTAGGGGCTCTCACAGGTCATCACCGCTATCGTTTGATCCGGAAATTGAAAGAACGCTAAGGCAAAACAGAGTTTTAGTATGGGAAAACAAGATTATTGGTTCACCCACTTCACCCATCACACCGAGAAACATCATGGCTGATTCACAGATTCCACCTACAACGGGTCAAACGACCTCATCCTTTATACCTACTTCCACCCAACCATCACCAAACACCACTTTGCCTAATACCACTGTCGTATTCACACCAACCAATGTCACTCAACCGATCACTACCCAAGTCAAACCCGCCATTACCTTTAACCCTTCTACCACAATCCCACCATTATCCCACTTCTTTCCCCCAACTACGGGTCAATCATCATCTAACTTCACAATTGCACCAAATTCAACTATTGTACATGCTATGCCCTCTTTTAGACCACAACACCAATCGAGTTTTCAGTACTCGAATCTCCCATTTGGGCAATCTTCGGGAATTCAAGGAGATGGGTATGATGAAGGATATGAGGAGTTTGAAGGTTTTGATGAAGACGGGTATGCTTATAGGGGTGATGGAAATCAAGGAGAATTCGGATACATGCAAGGTCAAATGCAAGTAATGCCAAGTGTTGGTGGAGTACAACAACAACAATAACTCATACCACAACACATTCGGCCAAGACCACAAGGGCCACAAATGCAACGCCCTACACCATTGCAACAAGTTCGACCGCAACACGTATAACCACAATTCCAAAGACCAATTCAACGCCCACAGATGCCACAACAACAGTTTCAACAACCAATTGCACCACAAGGGCATGTACCAAGGCCAATGGGTCCTATTCCTCCAAGGGTAGGTTCGGTGTACCAAGGAGGCATCTTAGAGAAAATGTGAAGGGCATTGAAGCGCATTTTAGGCCAGTAATCACTCATAATCCTTCACCGGTAGTCATTCCTCACAATGATCAAGGGAGGACATTTGAAGTGAGGACTAACTCATTGCAAAGCTTGCCAAAATATAAGGGTTTAGCAACGGAGGAGCCTTACTTTCATTTGGAGGCTTATGACTCGATTTGCAACACTCTTGGGAGTCAAGGACTCTCAGCCGATGATATTAAATTGGTACTATTCCAATTTTCTTTGGAAGACAAGGCGAAAAAGTGGTTCTACACATTACCTTCAGCATCTATATATACATGGGGGGAAATGCAACAAACCTTTTTGGATGAATTTTACACCGCTCAAAAGACGAATGATGCTAGAAAAGGGTTGAGGAGCTTCCAACAACAATATGGTGAAATGTTTCATGAGGCTTTTAAGCGTTTCAATATGATGATCAAAAATTGCCCTCACCATGGAATTGAATTGTGGGAATTAATGAATGCTTTTCACGAGGGGTTGAGTGCTGAAGATGCTCGTGATTTAATGTCTATCACCGGTGGGACTTTTGGTACAAATTACAAGAATGATGATTGGGAGTTTTTGGAGAGCATGGCAACTACATCAAAAAGAAAAGCTCAAGCATCGAGGAGAGCACGACCGGCCATTGCCCGACCTCAAGTGCACGCAATAGATGACGGTAATGTTCAAACCAGTAACCAAATTTATGATGTTTGTGCATTGTGTAATGAAATAGGTCATGCGGCTGAAAATTACCAAGGAATGGTGGAAGGGCAATATGAAGAAGTTCATGTCGTTCAAGGTCAAGGAGGGGGTGGTAGAAATTATAACAACATGAATTCTAATACTTACCACCCCGGGTTGAGGAACCACCCAAATTTTCGGTATGGGAACCCTTCAAATCAAGCTAACCCAAACTTTCAAGGTAGCCAAGGTAACTTTGGTTCGCGTCAACCTTATAACAATCAAAGTGGGTATAGAGGTGGAAACAACCAAGGCTATCAAAGGCAGTACCAAACGGGTCAAGAACAAGGGGGGTCGTCGGGTGGAAATGAAATGATGGATATGTTGAAGAGTATGCAAGCGGAAATGCAAAAGAGAAATAAACTTGATGAAGTCCGAATGCAAAAAGATGAAGTTCGTGATAAGACCATCCAATCACTAACAACCCAAATGGGTCAATTGGCAACCGATGTGGCGGAATTGAAGAAGGGAAAAGGTCAACTTCCTAGCGACACCAAGGTAAACCCTTCACATGGTTCATCACGAGGTAATGTTAATATTAATCATGTTAGTGTCTTGAGAAGTGGAAAAGAATTTAAAGCCAATTTGTCACCCGAATTGGTTGAGGGGGTGGTTGAGGATATCACGGGTATTGAAAGTGATGAGGAAGTTTCACCGGTAAAATCAAAAGAATCAAATGTTAACAAACCGGGTTTGGGTGAAAATGAAAAAAAAATGAAAAAAAAATGAAAAAGTTGAGGGTGAACCGAGTCAAGTCCCGTTTCCATCGGCTTTACTTGACCCGGGAAAGAAAAACTTTATTGCATCAAGAGGTCCCTAAAAAGAAGAGTTGTGGGATATGTTTAAACAAGTTAAAATTAACCTCCCACTCCTTGATGCAATAAAACAAGTACCCGCCTATGCAAAATTTTTAAAAGAGTTATGTACACAAAAAAGGCAAAACAAGAAGAAAGTGCCTAAGCGGGTGGACTTAACCGGGCAAGTGAGTGCGGTTTTGAATGGGGAGCTTCCTCCTAAGCTCCAAGATTCGGGTACGCCATTAATTAACATTCAAGTGGGTAATTTTCAAATGGCAAAGGCGTTGCTAGATCTTGGAGCCGGGTTAGCATTTTACCTGGGGGTTTATATGACAAATATGATTTAGGTCCGTTAGCAAGGGTAGAGACAACGGTTGTTTTAGCCGATTTGTCTCATAAGTTGCCCCGGGGGATGGTTCAAAACGTGATTGTTAAAATTGATGAGTTTTATTACTCGATTGACTTTCTAGTTTTGGAGTACTCGTCCGCGGACCCAAAACAACAACAAAATGTAATTTTGGGTCGGCCATTTTTGAGCACCGCACACGCTGTCATCGATTGTAGATTTGGTACAGTCGATATGACTTTTGGTAATCGAAAAATGCGTTTGAATGTTTTCACTAACAATTCTAATGCTAATGGCGTTGATGAGTGTTTCATGGCAGATATAGTCGAAGGATGCAACCCGCATGAGTATGAGGAGGATGGTATGGATATTTGTTTGTGTGATTTTTCTGAACAGGTTCATGCTTATGCGCTACGGGTTGAAGAAGAAAAGCAGGATGCCATGGCTTTGAGGGAAGGTTGGCCACCATGGACTCACCAATTTGAAAACTTTCCGACGGAAATCGATTCGGGAACTAAACCATCATTAGAGGAGCCGCCAAGGTTGGAGCTCAAAGACTTGCCGAGCCACTTGAAATACGCGTTTTTAGGGGATAATGACACTTTGCCGGTCATTATTGCCTCTAATTTGGAGTTGGCACAAGAGCAAGCCTTACTGGAGGTTTTAAAAGAAAACAAGGGAGCTATCGGATGGACGATTGCCGACCTCAATGGAATTAGTCCATCCATCATCATGCACAAGATCATTACCACCGAAGATGCAAAGCCGACACGAGAAGCTCAAAGGCGATTGAATCCGAACCTACGGGAGGTAGTTAAAAAGGAGGTAATTAAATGGTTGGATGCGGGAATTATCTATCCGATTTCGGATAGTGCTTGGGTGAGTCCCACCCAAGTTGTGCCTAAGAAGGCCGGCATTCAAGTAGTCAAGGACGAAAATGGTGAACAAATTGCCACCTGACCGGTTACCGGGTGGCGTGTATGTATTGACTATAGAAAATTGAATGCCGCCACTTCTAAAGACCATTTCCCGTTACCTTTCATTGACCAAATCATTGAAAAACTGTCAGGTCAAAAATATTACTGCTTTTTGGACGGGTATTCGGGTTACAATCAAATCGCAATACACCCGGATGACCAACACAAGACCACCTTCACTTGTCCATATGGTACCTTCGCCTTTCGGAGAATGCCCTTTGTTTTGTGTAATGCTCCGGCTACTTTCCAACGATGTATGATGAGTATCTTCTCGGACATGGTTGGAGAGCCGCTCGAAGTGTTCATGGATGATTTTTCCATTTTTGGCACTAGTATTGATGCTTGTCTCAACGAATTACAAAAAGTTTTAAAACGGTGCGTTGAGAAAAATTTAGTGCTAAGTTGGGAGAAAAGTCATTTCATGGTGCAAGAGGGCATTGTGTTGGGTCACGTAATTTCGGAAAGGGGCATGGAGGTGGACAAGGCAAAAATACGGGTAATAGCCTCTTTGCCACCTCCGAAAAATGTTAAGGGGGTAAGATCGTTTTTGGGACACGCGGGTTTTTATAGACGTTTCATTAAAGGATTTAGTGTTATCACTAAGCCTTTGTGCAACTTGTTACTAAAGGATGTCCCATTTGATTTTACTAACGAGTGTATGCAAGCTTTCACTGTTTTGAAGGAACATTTGGTCAAAGCTCCCATTTTGCAACCGCCAGATTGGTCAAAGCCATTCGAGATCATGTGTGACGCAAGCGACACTACTATTGGTGCAGTTTTGGGTCAACGGGTTGACAAGAAACCGGTGGTTATTTACTATGCAAGCAAAACTTTATCTGAAGCGCAACTGAATTACACCACAACCGAGAAGGAATTACTAGCGGTGGTGTATGCTTTAGATAAGTTTCGCTCGTATATTTGGGGGAGCAAGGTGGTGGTATATTCGGACCATAGTGCGGTCCATTACTTGATGGACAAAAGGATGCGAAGCCTCGTTTAATTCGGTGGGTGTTGTTGTTGCAAGAATTTGATTTAGAAATCCGAGACAAAAAGGGAAGTGAGAATGTGGTGGCGGATCACTTGTCTCGGATTCCGGTTGAAGGGATTGACGATGTTAGTGAAATAAACGGAAGTTTTCCCGATGAGCAACTCCTAGCCGTGTCCACCTTTGTTGCACCGTGGTACGCGCATTACGTAAATTATTTGGCCACGGGTGCCATCCAAAGTCATTGGACCAAAAAGCGAAGACAACAATTTATGGTTCAAGTGAAACAATACATTTGGGATGAACCGGATCTCTTCAAGATTGGACCGGATCAAGTCATTAGAAGGTGTGTGCCTGAAACGGAAGTATTGGAAATTTTGACCCATGCTCATTCATCCGCATGTGGGGGTCATTTTAGCGGGCACAAAACGGGTTACCGGGTTCTTTCATGTGGGTTTTATTGGCCCACTATTTTCAAGGATGCTTGCGAGTTTGATAGAAATTGCATCAATTGCCAAAAGATGGGAAGCATATCGAAAAGAGATGAAATGCCATTACAACCAATCTTGGTTGTGGAAATATTTGATGTTTGGGCCATTGACTTTATGGGTCCCTTTCCGAATTCGAATGGTGTCCTATACATTTTGGTGGCGGTTGATTATGTCTCTAAGTGGATTAAAGCCATTGCAACAAGAACAAATGACCACTCGGTTGTTTGCAAATTTGTTCAATCCAACATTTTTGCTCGGTTCGGCATTCCAAGAGTTATCATAAGTGATGGGGGTTCGCACTTCAAAAACTTTGATTTCAGTAAATTGTTGAAGAGGTATAGTGTGAATCACCGAATTGCCACACCTTACCATCCGCAAACGAGTGGATAAGTCGAAGTGTCCAACCGTCAAATTAAGGAAATTCTCATGAAGACCGTAAGAACGGATAGGAAGGATTGGTCGAGCAAGTTGGATGATGCATTGTGGGCATACCGAACGGCCTACAAGACTCCTATTGGCACAACCCCTTACCGGATGGTTTATGGGAAATGTTGTCATTTGCCAATGGAGTTAGCGCATCGGGCTTATTGGGCGATCACTACAGTTAATGCGGATTACAATGAAGCGGGGAAAATGAGAAAGCTTCAATTGTGTGAAATCGAAGAACTTAGAGACGAGGCGTATGAATGTGCATCGGCATATAAAGACAAACTCAAGAAGGTGAATGATGCAAAATTGCGAAAGAAGACATTCGAAGTGGGTCAAAAGGTTTGGTTGTACAACTCAAGACTCAAGATGTTTGCGGGCAAGCTTAAAAGTAAATGGATGGGCCCGTATGTCGTTCGGCGAGTTGGAAGGTTTGGCGACGTTGACATTCAAGACGAGCAAACACTAAAACAACAAACGGTGAACGGTCACCGGTTGAAACCGTACTTGGAGGGGAACGACATAAACAATTTAGAGCTTGACAAAGTGGGCTACATTCTACGCCCGGTCGATGAGGAACAACCGTGAGAGGCCCAGGTTTGGTAGTGTAAATAGTAGCGTTTTGTTTTTTTTTTTTTTTTTTTGTATAGTTTGCACAATTATCGTATTTCCTTGAAATCCGTGTTTGAAACAAGTGTGGGGACATTCGGGTCACGGATTGCTCTAACATTGCGTTGAGGACAACACGGGACTTTCGAGGGGGTAAGGTGATTTTTACTTGTTTTTGACAAATTTTAAAAACATAAAAAAATCGAAAAAAACTGAAAAAAATATAAAAAATACATGTAAAATAACATTTTTTAGCGAACCAGAAACGCCCAGGTGCTGCCGTAATTTACGGTGGCACTGTAACTTACGGTGGATATTGAAAAAGTCTGGCCTTTACAGTGATTTGAGACTGAGTTACGGTAAGGATATTGTTCCAGGTTCTACCGTAAGTTACGGTGATACCGTAAATTACGGTAGACCTGGAAGTCAGACGGGTCGTTCCGGGTTACGCACATATAAAAAATAATAATAATAATAACAATCACACACATCAGTCCCGAAAATTAACCCTATCCACCCATTTTCTCTTCATCTTTCTCACCTATCTCTTTCACCTATCACTTTCCAAACCCCACAAGACCTCCATAGCTTTCTCAACCTTTAATCACCCATAACTTCTTCAATTTCCAACCAAATCAAGTGAAATCGGAGTCTATTTTGGCTAATTTTTCACGCACTTTCTGATTTTGAGAAGAGATTGGTGAAAAAACGAAGTTTTTGGGCTCGGATTCCAAACCCTAGTCCGAAAATTTTAGGGGTTTTTGAAGCTTTTGTTTCACAAGTGTGTTAGCATCTCCAAACCAAGGTATTAAAGCTTATTTGTTATATTTTGATGCTACATTGTGAAAAGTAAGGTTATTTAGGTTATTTGCCCATACCCACTTGCTTGTTCTTAGATATGGTCATGAAATTGGTTATTTGAACATGGTTATGGTTGTAGATGTGGGATTTGTGATTAAAGTAGTGAACTTTTGGGATGCTCTACATTGTAGAGACACCATGCCCGATTTTTTGAAGAATTCTTGATAAATTTTCGGTTCACTAACATCTACAACCATGGTAACAAGCAAGTGTGGGGATATTGTGAGAGAAGACTAATGTTTGCGTTTGGTTGTGTTGTTTGCTCTAATGTGTGTAGAAAATGGCACGAACAAAAGAAAAGACCGGAGCTAGTTCATCTTCGTCATCGAAGGGAAAGGGCAAACAGCCGGAACAACAACCAAGGAAGAGACAATACATGGGTCGAGTAAGCAAAAGTGAAAGTGAAGATGAGGAAATGGAGTTGGACCCGGCTGAAAAGCCGAAATGGGACTCGGGTCCTTTGGATGAACAGCCAGAGCATTGGCAGCCAACTTTATATCATGACGGTATGAATAAGTTGAAGAATAAGGCAGCGGCCTTTATATGTGAGAGGGAAGTTCGGGAAGTTGAATTTCAACAGTTAGGTGTGTTTGACAAATTCCGCGCTCTAGGTTGGGAGTCGGCACTTAAATGTTTTGACAAAGATAAAAGCAACTTGTTTATCACCGAAATTCAAGAATGGATGGCAACTCTCAAGGTTAACACATATGAAAAGCCATCGCAGATGAAGCTAATTGGTGAAGTGCATGGGGTTCTAGTGGAAATGTCTTTTGACACGTTGAAGAAGCTCGGGAAATATGATAGTCTTCCAGCCGTGATTATATGATTCCCACTCTTGATAACCTTTTGGTGAAGCCGGAGAAGCACCCCCGTTGGAACGACATGTTGGCAACGCTATTTTTGCCTGGTACTTATCATGGAGTTTTGTATCGGAAGAATTTAAAAATCGAAGCAAAATTGTTGTTGGCAATTTGTCTTTTGAATGTCATACCACGAAGGGGGGACAAAGAGCAAGTAAGATTGCCGGAAGTACCAGTTCTCTATTCACTTATTACTGGGGGTCCGCGCTTCCCAATCCGTTATTTGATCATGAACCACCTATGGATCTGCCGGAACAAGTTTGGAAGAGACATTATTCCATATTGTCGAATCATCACGGGGTTAATGAAGCAACAAAAGGCACTTACGTCAGAAGATAGAGGAGCAACAAAAAGACATCAGCCTTTTACTCTAGACAAGATGGGAATTGGTTGGAATTATACGCATTCGGAGCGGTACCATAAGCTTAAGTCTGAGGGGCAAAGATGGAGAGCGTTAAAGGCAGGTGCTAGAGATTTGTTACCGGGTGAAGAAGATGAACCCGAGAGTGATGCAGAAATCCCATGTGGTGACGATGATTATGCGGATGCGCCGCATGGTGGTGCATATGTGAACTTTAATGTTGGGCAAGGGGGCCCGGGTGGAGGTTATGGTAGCGCTTTTTACGACTACACGGAGCGTTCTTACGAGCCCGGGTGGGCTTATGAAGGTACTATGCAAGAGGTGATAGCAAATCAACGTCCTCCGGCTTCCGTTTTTGAAACGTGGTCGGGATCGGAGCGGACGTTATATGATCAAAATACAATGATGAGTGCAAGCATAGAGCGGTCGTTGAAACATAGCTTTGATCGTAATGAGGCGTGGAATCGCACCCGTGCGTATTCCCATGAGTTGGAGATGAATAGTCGGTCTAATGATGATCAAGCTAGAAGAATGCACGCGGATTGGCACGCCGGGCGGCCGGTGGTGGTGGATCCACAACATGTGGATTATGCTTCTCTACCACCTTATGATGGTAGTGTGTCGTATCCGACTCCACAGCTTCACCACTCACAATGGATCGACCCGCGGCAACAAGAAGGAGCTCAACAACAACAAGGTGGGAGTAGTAGCGGCTCATTTGCGTTTGGAGAATGGAACGACATGATGTCTTCCATTTTTGGACCTCCAGGACCGCGCTATTATTAGTCAGGTTGTGTTCCTCCTTTGTATATTTTGTGCATATTTGTTAGTTTGTTTTGTTTATGGTCGGGTGGTTGGGTGGTGTTAGTTGTTATGTTGTGTTTGGGTTGGTGCTAGTCGGTGGTGTGTTGGTGTTAAAAAAAAGAGAAGAAAAATATAAAAAAAATTATAAAATGAAAAATCCAAAAAGAAATTTGTGGTTTGAGTGTTGAGCTTTTGGATTATGTTGAAGGATTTAGTGATCAAAGCCTCCTAAAACCATACATTGGGGTCAATGTATCCCAAGTGTGGGGATGGGGGGTAATTTTTGAAGATTTCGAAAAATTTTGAGTGAAGCAAAACATTGTGAAAATTTGAACACCCTAGATTAACCCCAAATGATGCACCGGCAACCCTTGATACCCTTTTCATTCTTGGTGAAAGTTGAAGCCACCTTGTACATAAATAATGCTTATCTTTGATGAGAGTGGCAACGGGTGGGTGTGCATTAGAACTTGTGCTTGAATGCGGTTTGAGTCCTTAGTTGAATGTGAATGTGAAAAGGATAAGGGAAATTAGGTAGCCTCGTCTTGGTGTGAGCGAGTGTGGGATTTGGGGGGTTGGACCTCATAAGTTATATATATGAGCATGGTTGCGAGAGGGGCGGGGGGTTTGGACATGTAGTAGCCATTTTGTGCCTAAAAGCTTATCGTTTGTTACCCCTAGCTACTTACTTAAAAATTTACCCAATTTAACCCGGTCTTATAGTGCTAGTAGTTGCTTTAGTCTTGTTTAGATATGTTATGTGAATGTTTCTATTTGTTGAAAAAAAAAAGAACAAAAATGATGAAAAAGAAAAAAGAAAAAAAAAGTGATGGTAGTAGTCTTGTATATATTAGTTAACTTGGTAGTTGTTAGTTTGCTTTATTGTAATAAAAAGACCGGGTTAAGTTTAGCTACTTCATATATATTCCATTTCCTACCCATACACTTAGCCACGTTACAACCTTGGAAGTCCCTTTGATTTGCATTCATGTTCGACACATACGAGGAGAAGAATCGATTTAGGTACAAGCTTATTGTTGTGCAACCACCCGTTAGCCGTTGTGTGTCTAGCTCATGTTGCTAGTGCTTGCTTGTTACCGAGAGGAGAGACATAGCAAGGGGTGCATTAGTTGGGTGTTAAAAAGGGGTTAGTAAAAAGGATTGCATGTTTTTGCTTGGTTTACAATGATCACTTGTTGAGAACTTGATTTAATGAGTTGCTTGGGACAAGCAACGACTAAGTGTGGGGATGTGACGGGTGGTCCATTGGACAACCCTTTTTGATGTTAAAAGACAAGTTTATCCCTCATTTAAGTGTGTAATTATCTTGAATAAGATAACTACTGTTGCTTATGTCTCAGGTGCGGTTTGGTGGCTTAAACTGGATAAAATGCAGCTTTGGAGGGTTTGAAGAAGAACGGGTCATGTGGGGAACGAAAGAAGAAACAAGGCACACATTTCAGGGGTCCACCGTAATTTACGGTGCCACCGTAATTTACGGTGCCACCGTAATTTACGGTGGCCCTGAAATGTCAAAAGATCCTACCGTACCTCAGTCCTCAACTACCGTAACAACCTGATGGTCACTGTAACTTACGGTGGCACCGTAAGTTACGGTGGAAGCTGCGAGAAAAATGTAACTGCCTCATTTAATCAGTTTTGATGGTGTCTTTTGGGATATTCTCATCATTGGACGGTTTTGGAGCTTGCTAGGGGCGATTTTGGCTATCTTGCTTGGTTGTAAACATTTTCTAAACAATTCGTTTGTGTTTTCGATCCGTATGAACATTGAACTTGTTGCTATGATGATTCACCAAGCTATGTGTGGCTAAACTTATGGTGATCATCTTGAATTGAAGGTTTGTCTATGACTTTTGTGTTTGGATTCATATTTCTAGAGTAATAGACTTGCAATGTCTGTTTGTTTATTATGGTGTGTGAATGTTTGTTTGTAAATTGTTGGTTGATGTTATAATCATATTCTAAACCGTACGTTCTTGGTGTCGTTGACAATCGAGATATCACGGGAGGGATTAGGGTTGGATATTAATCAATTGGTTATCAGGTAACAACCTCGCATTGTCATAATCCGAGTACTTAGTTCCCTTTTATCACAACAAACAATTATACATGAATCATGTCTATGTGATTCTTTCTAGTGAATTTAAACACAATTGTCAAAAGCAAACTGGAAATTTAGGATGGTCGCTTGTTCCCAATCTGTTTACAACTTAATATTTGATTTGCAATTCAAGTAGTTAATAGTAGTTCGTAAAACCAAAACAAACAACTCTTGAATTTTAATTTCTGCATTTTAGTTTAATTTTAGTTTAAGTGCAAAGCTATAAAATCACACATTTTCCACATACTCCCTGAGTTTGATACCCACTTACCGCTAACTATTAGTTGTAATTGGATTAAATTTGCGTGTACCTACGACAGCACGTCATCTTGCATATTTGGATTTAAACGCCTCTGATGTTGTGCACATGGTTTGTAATCGTCTTCCATCAGAATCTTGTGAGTACAGAAAGAAGGATTGATGCCCTTTATATCCATGATTTTCCACGCAATGGCTCTCTTATGAAGTCTTAGAACCTTGAGAAGCTGATTTTTCTCATCCTTTTCCAATGATGCCGAAATTATGACCGGTAAGTGACGTTCCTCGTCCAGAAATGCGTACTCGAGATGTGGTGGGAGTTCTTTCAACTCCAAAGGCGTCGGATCTTCAACCGAAGGTTTTGCTTTCTCTTCTTCTACATGGCCAATTTCTGGAAATCTCTCCGAACTCTGGGAACCATCGTCACCAATCTGATAGACTGGCTGCTCGAAATCGTGGCCCTCCTGCGTAATGCCAATCAGGTCCCCACACGCTAGACGTGTGTCCGAATCAATCTCGTCAATAGTTCCTTGAAAATGAGAGCACACACATGCATCGACAATGTCGACATAATAAAGCATGTCATCATGACTTTGCGGATGCTGCATTGATCTTTTGATATCAAAAGTCACGTGCTCGTCATTTACTCGGAGCGTGATTTGGCCAGCTGCCACATCAACAATCGTCCTCGCTGTATTAAGGAACGAGCGTCCAAGTATTAAAGGCACTCTTGAATCTTCGTCCATGTCAAGAATAACAAAATCCACGGGGAAAACAGATTTATTGATTTTTACAAGCATGTTTTCCACAAATCCACGCGGATACTTTATTGAGCGGTCTGCCAACCGAATGCTCATTCTAGTGGGTGACGGCTCACCCAGATCCAGCTTAGTAAAAACCTTATATGGCATCGCTCCCAAGTCAGCCAATGCATGGCTAACAGACATGTTTCCAATCAAACACGGGAGCGTAAAACTACCCGGATCTCCCATTTTCGTGGGCAGACGATTTTGCAGAACGGCGGAACAAGTTTCATTCATCACCACACACGATATATCCTCGAGCTTCTATTTATTCGAGAGGATATCCTTTAGGAATTTCGCATACTTTGGCATCTGGGCCAAGGCTTCAACAAACGGTATATTAATATGTAGTTGCTTAAAAAACTCAAGGAACTTACCGTATTGCTCTTCGTTCTTCTGCTTCTTCAGCCTGCCTGGATAAGGTACTGGTGGAGTGTAATCTTTGACCGGCTCCTGGACTTGTGCTGTACTTGCTGGGCGCAGCCTGGCTTGCACCTCGTCCGGTGTGTCAGTCGGGACCGCTTCAGTGATTGGTGATGAGTCCGATATGACGGGTCCGGTAGTCTTTCCACTCCTGGTCATAATCGCATTCACATGCCCGCTCGGGTTTGGTTCTGTATTGCCCGGAAGACCACCTGGGGGCCTTTTAGACATCATCTGCGCCAGCTGACCAACCTGATTCTCGATATTCTGAATCGAGGCTTTCTGACTCCTCATTTCTCCCTCGTTAGCTAGAAAACGATCTTCACTATGTTGGTATCGTTTTTCGGAGCTAGAAAGAAGCTGAGCCATCATATCCTCCAGCTTGGAACTAAACTTAGGGGCCTGCTGCTGGGAGCTACTCCCAGTGCCCTAATTTTATACGAACATGGACGCTGCTGGTAAGGTTGGTTGTATGGCTGGAACTGCTGACCCTGACCCTGCTGTGGCGCTGGAGCGCGCTGAGTGAACCCCAATGGGTTTTGATTACCTGTATTCGCTCGCCACCCAAAATTTGGGTGATTTCTCCAACCGGGATTATAGGTGTTGCTGTAGGGATTGTTCTGCGGCCTCACCTGATTACCCACAAAATCCACTTCTTCGTGGCCCTCATACACGACTCCCTGAAAGCATGCACCAGGCTCATGTGACACTCCACACTGGTCACATCCCGAACTAGCTTGTGCAATCATCTGTGACTTATCGAATTTTGCTGCAAGAGCCGAGATTTGTGCAGTAATGGCCGTGTAGTCATCCACCGCGTGTGCACCTGCGCAAGATGATGATGATGATGATGCCCGGCTTCTATCTCCTTCCCGACGCGAGCTGGATTTCAACGCAGCTTTTTCTATGATATCATACGCTTTAGTCGGCGTCTTAGTTCCTAGATCGCCTCCTGCGTTCACGTCTAATCGCTCCTGTGTGTGGTAACTGGGCCCCTGATAGAATGTCAAAACAAGCTGTCTCTTGTAGAAGCCATGATGTGGAACATCAATCAACAGATCTTTAAATCTCACCCAGGCCGCGTGCAACGACTCTCCCTCGTCCTGGCGAAAGGAAACAATCCGGCTCCGTAGCATGTTTGTTTTCTCAGGTGGAAAATATTTCTGCATAAACTGCTCCGCCAACTGATTCCAGGTCCTGATGGACCCGGCTGGAAGTGACATAAACCAAGCTCTAGCTTTGTCACGCAACGAGAAAGGAAACAACCTAAACCGAATTGCATCCTCCGAAACACCTGTAATCCTAAATGTCGAACAAATTGCGAGAAAAGCAGCGATATGCCTCCCGGAATCCTCATGCTCATGCCCGTCAAACTATACTGAATTCTGCACCATGTTAATAATACTTGATCTAATTTCAAAAGTAGGTGCATCTATAGTAGGCTAAAGGATGCTCGGCTCCAGGCATGCCTTTCCGGGCTGATTCGTCTCATTCAAAGGTCGCTCGTCGTCTGCCATGATGCCTCTTTCTTCGTTCCCTGAGCTTTCGTCTTCAAAAAGTATCACCGGCTCGTCAATCGCGTTTGCAATGTGTTGTGCAATGACACGTGACCTTTCTCGCAGCCTCTTACTTCTCCTAAGATTATGCGCTGGTTCGTCAGCCGGCTCAGCAACAGCGGGCGCGGGAGTTGAGGACATCAACCTGCAAACGAAAATTTGACACAATGAATATTTTATTAATATAATAATGTTGTCTTTTTTTCTGAAAAGAAACAGAATATTATTCTAAATGGGCTGAAAAATTTATAAAAATCCGAAAATGGGCCCGAAATTTTATAAAAATTAAAGCAATGAAAATAATCGAATCGGCTAGTGCAAAAATGATTTTTAGGAGCCGAAAACGTAAAGAATACATGAATAGATAAATCCGGATTAGAACAAATAAATGGAACAAAAATTTACAAGTGTATAAAATAATCTCGAAAACGAATAAAATGAATTAAAAACAAGAAATATTAACAAATAAATAAACAAATAAATAATCAAGAAAATATTCACAAATACTAACAAGTATATACATCGATAAAACAATGACTCGGGTCGTTCCTAAAACTCGCCACCTCCCCGGCAACGGCGCCAAAAACTTGACGTGTGCGCGACTACACATATTTTTACAATGAAATTACACACGATTTGGTTTTAAATTTATAAAAGTGATTATGACTTTTACATCAAAACACACACGAAAGAGGCAAGTGCACCCCGTCATATATGTAGTAAAGTATCGGTAAGAACCAAGTATCGATTCAAGGAAATGGGCGGAGAAATAATACTAGACCTTTGTCACTAAACTACCGGTAAAAACATAAGTTGTTTGATTTTTAATAAACTAAAGTAAGCATAAACAAATATGTAAAACAACATAATAGACTCCAAATAAGAAAATAAGTATATAGCCTTGCTTTATACACAAACCAAGCATGTCAACTATGTCGGTTTTGTCACTGGAAACATTCGGTCAATTTTTCATTTTTAAGACAATTAGTATCCCTTTCGGGAATCCTAACATGACAATCGTTCGGAAAGCTAAAACGATAAACACACTTTAACCACCTAAAATTGTTCTTTGACGTGCAATTGATAAATGTCTATGAAAATCTCTTAAAAATAAGTTAGTCATCCGTTAGGAGTTTTCTAACCTCACTTAAACAAGGAAAGCGACACCGATAAACACAATGCAACCACCGAGACAAGCATAAACTAGATTAAATCACAACCGAGTTCGTTTTACAAATCTTGCACATAAATTCACCAAGATAGCAATTTTGGCCTAAACTACTAACTAAGCTAACAAATCATGGCAAGAATTCATAACAACACCATTTAACCCGTTAAGGTCCTTACGTGACGGCAAGCTTTCTTAATTAACAATAATTACATTTTATTAAACCACTAACCATTTCTAGTATCATGGTGCCCACATTTTAACCAAGCTAAACTAGTTAACCAAGTTTAAAGTTTACTAATACATGATTAATTAAGCTTCATTTTTCAACTATCTCAACTAACCAAGTACCAATCATCTAACACAATTACTTATAATCAAGAAATCAATATCAATAACAAGGTTGCAAACTAATCATCAAAGATTAACATAGAAAATACTTCCAAATGTCATTACAAACAAAGATTAACATACTAATGGCTATAATCAAGCAAGGGATTGTTGTGTTTTTGCCCAAAGGCTACAATACTACATAAATATTAATCTAAATGCTTGAAAGATTAACAAAATTCTGGAAAGATTAGAAAACCAAACCATAAACAAGCATAAGATTAAGAATCTGGAAGATAACGAAGCTTATCGGCACAATGTGGCTTGAATCCGGGTGAAAGCAGAAGCCTCCGGAGCCTGAAAATCGCCAGAATCGCTCCCAAAATGTCCAGAGTTACGAGCAGAATGTTTCTGCAAGTTTTTATATAATTTCGATC
This sequence comes from Helianthus annuus, assembly GCF_002127325.2. Taxonomy (NCBI): domain Eukaryota; kingdom Viridiplantae; phylum Streptophyta; class Magnoliopsida; order Asterales; family Asteraceae; genus Helianthus; species Helianthus annuus. The sequence goes on along the minus strand of NC_035444.2, from coordinate 82,146,832 downwards.
TCCCACGATCGTGCATCCGATCGCACGACCGTTCACTTTTTGAATTATTGGAGTTATTGTTCATGACATCAGCAGAGTTGACTGGTCTTCGGTCTCGCACGATCGTTCTTCCTGAGGCACGATCGTGCGTTTTCGGGATCATGTTACACGGACTGCTGCACTTGTAGTACATTGCCGGGCTTTGGCTGAACATCGGATCCGCACGGGGTGCAATCGGACGCACGCCCGTGCATTGCCGAAATATGCTTGCACGCCGAGTCGCACCCTCGTTCACTGCCGGACTGTGCTGCATTCGTCGGAGATGCACGGTTGTGCATTAGGTCGCACGACCGTTCCACTTGCCCAGGTCAGAATTCTAACAGAATGTCCGCAGCTTTGTCGTTTCGTCCGGAAAGTCCTCGTTTTCACTATCATCTTGTCTGGTATGTTGTTTTAGGCCTGTAAAAAAAAGTATACATGATTAAGTATCCGAATGACGGTTTTACGGCCGAAAATGCATAAAGTGGAGATAAAATGGGGGACTAAAATATGTGTAAATTAGCGAATATCAGATACGCCGCTGATACTTCCTATATATAAGTGCTTATATGATATTACATATCGTAGCGTTATTTAAATCATTTCAGTTTAGACATATAATATTTTACATTAATAACATATTTTTCACAAGACATTTACAAAACAGTTTGTTTTATACAACTCATTTTACTTGGTTGTTTAATTAACGATACACATTTCTTTTATATAATCTGATTTCTTATCACATTTTCATATGTTTTATTAAAGAAAACATTTAACAAGATTCATGACAAATTTTTCATTAAACATTTCCTTAAACCTAAGTCATGAATCCTATTTTCATAAAACCTATGTATCTCACAGGCATTTTTATGCTGACGTACCTATTTTCACATGTGTTTTCAGGAGTTGTTGCATAGGATGTTCGTGACACACTAGGGCGGACATGTGCCTTAGTGACTTAAAATGAAGCTAGACTAGTTAAATCATGTTATGTTCTCTTTGTTTCTTGTTTTAAGACAATGTGTTCCACCTTTGGTTTATAAATAAAATATAACTTTAATTACCATGGTTGTGAAACAATAATTCTGTTACAACACTCCCCGACGTTTCCGTCACGTTTTGTTGTTTTACGTGGTCGGGGCGTGACAAAAGAGTTGGTATCAGAGCCAATGGTTATAGGGAATTAGGTTATTAGTAATGCTTTGACCTAGACTATAACCTTTCTAGGACCCTAACACAAGTTATCTTGTGTTTAGATCTTAAAACATGCACTTCACCTATCCTTAGGTGATTGCCAAAACAAGAACCCAATTTTTCCGAAACGATTTTTGAAAATCAATCATCTGTTTTTAAATGATTTATTATAAGGTTTTGAACCCTTCGATTTTTTTTTCAGAATGATTTTGAAAATTTAATCATCCGTTTTTGAATGATTCTTTTGGCCTTGTGCCTTCCAAGTTTTCGAAATCTCGTCAAAGTTTTGGGTTCTAAATAGTGTGAACACGTGCAAACTGGAAGGGTGAATGCCTGTACCTTGAGTTTTCTGTCTAAGGCTAGAGTGTTCATACATATCCACATAATCGGACCAGTCACTCTTACCTGGGAACTCTTGGGGTGAGTGTTCGCTTATAGGCGAGCATGTCTTCGCGATACATTATTTTTGACCCATTTACTTTGATTAGTCACTGTGTGTCATTTGTTTGCTTTGTGATACGGACGAATGACCACCATCTTTGCTTTTGTTGATTTTTGTATCATCTTATTCTTTTCATCTAATCATCTCACTCGTTTTCTCTCATGTTTCCTCTTTTAGAATGCCTCCTCGACGCGAAAATCCGCTATCTAATGCCGAAATGGCAAATATCATGGCGCAGCATATGGCTGCTGTACTCCCAGACATTATTGCTCAAGTGAACCAAGCCAACAATAACCAGAATGCTCCATGCAATTTCAAGAGTTTCAGTTCGGCTAAACCACTCAAGTTTAGTGGTTCTGAAGGAGCAACTGGGCTCCTTCAATGGTTCGAGAGCATTGAGAGTATGTTTCGTCACGTTCAATGTCCTGAAAATCGGAAAGTCGAGTTTGCTTCCAGTGTGTTTCAGAAGAGGGCTCTTACATGGTGGAACGGGGTTATGAAAGATCGTGGTGCTGAGGTTGCGTTAGCACAGACATGGGCTGAACTTAGGGCTCTTATGATAAGGGAGTTTTGTCCTCGTCATGAACTGAGAGCTTTAGAAAGGGAGTTTGATGACTTAAAGCAGGATAGTGGTGAGCACCGGGCTTACACTGACAGGTATGAGGAGTTGAGTTTGCTTTGCCCTACCATGGTTACCTCACTCGAGAAGGCTATCGAGAGGTATATTAATGGCTTACCTGACTCTGTACAAGACATCGTTACTGGTAGTAACCCTACCACAGTTCGTCAGGCAATTGAAGTAGCTGCGACATTGACTGAGTCACAAGTCTGAAAAGGGAAGCTACACAGGAAGGGCGACAAGGGTAAGAAACAGTCGTCTGATAAGAGTGAAGGCAAGAAGGGTAAAAACAAGAAGGGTAAAAATAAGAAGGGCAAGGATTCGGGTTCTTCAAAGGGGTCAAGGAAGCGTAAGGCTTCCCAAAATTTTGCTGTCACTGCCCAAGTTAACCAGGCAGCTCCCAATCAACCCGCACAACCACCAGCAAAGAAGCGGTATGCGGGAAATGCACCTTTGTGCAATAGATGCAATAGTCGCCATCAACCACAACTTCCGTGCCGTTTCTGTACTAACTGTGGAAAGTCAGGTCATCTTGCTGATTTTTGTCGTTTTGCTCAGAATCTAGCCGCACTTAACCCAGCTCAGCAGGCTGCTCAACCCCCTGCTCAACAGCAAGCATAAGCTACACGACCTCATTTTCCTCCTGGTTCGTGCTATAATTGTGGAGACCTGACCCATTATCGAAACCAGTGTCCAAGGTTGGTTAATGCAAATCAGAATCAAGTTCAGGCTCGAGGTCGAGTTTTCAACATGAATGCTATTGAGGCGCAAGCAGACAACGAGGTGGTAAACGGTACGTTCTTTGTTAACAATCAGTCTGCTTCTGTTCTTTTTGATTCAGGTGCCGATAATAGTTTTGTGTCGTTATCTTTTGAGCCATTTCTTTGCGTGTCTAGAACGAAACTAGGAAAGCCTTTGACAGTAGAAGTTGCTAGTGGTGATCCCATTGTTCTCGATTCTATTCTTCGTAACTGCCAGTTGAACCTTAACAACCATCTTTTTCCTATCGACCTCACGCCAATGCAACTTGGAAGCTTCGACGTTATAGTGGGTATGGATTGATTAGCCAAGCATCACGCAGAAGTAGTTTGTTTTGAGAAAATTGTTCGTGTTCCGCTTTCGTCGGGTGAGATCCTACAGGTTCGTGGTGAGAAACCTGCTAGTAGCCTCAAGCTCATGTCTTGTTTTCAAGCTCGGAAGTATATGCGAAAGAATTATGTGGCCTTCTTGGCACATGTCGTAGCAGATAAAAGCAAAGGTAAATCCATTCAAGATATCCCTGTTGTTCTGGATTATCCTGAGTTGTTTCCTTAAGAGTTACCTGGTTTACCCCCAGCACGCCAAGTCGAATTCCGTATTGATCTTGTACCTTGTGCAAATCCTATTGCCAGATCTCCATATCGTCTTGCACCGTCTGAGATGCAAGAGTTGTCTAAGCAGCTTCAGGAGCTTTCTGAGAAAGGTTTTATTCGTCCTAGCTTTTCACCTTGGGGTGCTCCCGTTCTTTTTGTCAAGAAGAAGGATGGATCTTTCAGAATGTGCATCGATTACTGTGAGCTTAACAAGCTTACCATCAAGAATCGATATCCCCTACCTCTTATTGATAATCTCTTTGATCAGTTATAGGGTGCTACTTGTTTCTCAAAGATTGATCTGCGTTCTGGGTATCATCAACTTCGTGTGCATGAAGAAGATATTCCCAAGACTGCTTTCCGCACTCGTTATGGGCATTATGAGTTCACAGTTATGCCATTCGGTTTGACTAATGCTCCTGCTGTTTTCATAGACTTGATGAATAGGGTCTACAAGCCTTATTTAGATAAGTTCATCATCGTTTTCATTGACGACATCTTGATATCCTCTAAGACGCAAGCTGATCACGAGCAACATCTTCGTCTTACTCTGGAACTCCTAAAGAAAGAGCAACTTTTTGCCAAATTCTCCAAGTGTTAATTTTGGCTTAAGGAAGTTCAATTTTTGGGACATATCATCAACAAAAAAGGTATTCATGTAGATCCCTCCAAGATCAGTGCGATAAAGGATTGGGATACGCCTACTACTCCTACTGAAGTTCGTTCTTTTCTTGGTATCGCGGGATATTATCGCCACTTCATCGAAAACTTCTCGAAGATTGCAGTTCCTCTAACTGCTCTAACTCAGAAGAACAAACCCTTTGAATGGGGAACCAAACAAGAAGAAGCGTTTCAGACCTTGAAGCAGAAGCTTTGTGATGCGCCTATTCTATCTTTGTCTGAGGGCTATGATGATTTTGTCATGTATTGTGATGCATCAAATTTGGGTCTTGGTTGTGTTCTCATGCAAAGGAACAAAGTCATAGCATATGCATCGAGGCAGTTGAAGATACACGAGAAGAACTACACCACTCATGATCTTGAGTTAGGTGCAGTTGTTTTCGCTCTCAAAATCTGGAGACACTATTTGTATGGCACAAAATGTGTGGTTTTCACTGACCACAAAAGTCTTCAGCATATCTTTAATCAGAAAGAACTCAACATGAGGCAACGACGTTGGGTTGAACTTCTAAACGACTATGACTGTGAAATTCGCTACAATCCTGGTAAGGCGAATGTCATGGCTGACGCTTTGAGTCGTAAAGGACATGTCAAGCTTCATTGTGTTCGTGTTCAATCTGATATTCAAGCTCGATCTGATATCCAAACCCGCATTCCTCAGGCTCAACATACTTGTGTTTCACAAGGTTTGATGGGTAAGGAATTACCCTATCACATTAAGCCTGATCTTGAACTAAAGGACAATGGATCATATTATTTCATGGATCGTTTGTGGGTCCCAAGTCAAGAAAATCTTCTCACCTTGCTTATGGATGAAGCCCATAAGTCTCGTTATTCTATTCATCCTGGTGCAGACAAAATGTATAAGGATCTTCGTACTCAGTATTGGTGGCCTGGTATGAAGAAAGATATTGCTTGTATGTTTCAAAATGCCTTACATGTCTTAAGGTTAAGGCTGAACATCAACATCCTTCTGGTTTATTGGAGCAACCAGAGATTCCAGTTTGGAAATGGGAAAACATTGCTATGGATCTTATTACCAAACTTTCGCGCACTAAGAGAGGTCATGATGCCATCTGGGTAGTTGTTGATCGTCTTACAAAATCAGCGCATTTCTTGCCGATCCGTGAGGATCTATCTGCTGACAAGCTTGCTAAAATCTATGTGGATGAAATTGTATCTCGACATGGTGTTCCTCTGAACATTATTTCTGACAGAGATGCTCGTTTATCATCTCGTTTTTGGAGAACCATGCAATCTGCTATGGGAACCCAACTTAATTTGAGCACAGCTTATCATCCACAATCAGATGGCCAAACTGAAACAACAATCCAGACTATGAAGGATATGCTTAGAGCTTGTGTGATCGATTTTGGTGATAGTTGGGATTCGTATCTTCCATTGATTGAATTCTCATACAACAACAGTTATCACTCCAGCATCAACATGGCTCCTTTCGAGGCTCTCTATGGTCGAAAATGTCGTTCACCAGTCTGCTGGAATGAGATCGGTGAGGCTCAGCTTACTGGACCTGACCTCATTCTAGAGACAACAGATAAGGTTAAGAAAGTTCGTGATAATCTTCAGACAGCTTGAAGCTGTCAAAAGAGTTACGCGGACCAACAACGCAAGCCCTTGGAATTTCAAGTTGGTGATCGTTTATTACTTAAGGTCTCGCCTTGGAAAGGTGTGATCAGATTTGGAAAGATAGGAAAACTTGCACCTAGATACGTTGGACCATTCAAGATCGTCGAAAGAATCGGTAAGGTAGCCTACAGACTTGAGTTACCTCCTGAACTTGGAAATGTTCACCCAACCTTTCACGTGTCTAACCTCAAGAAGTGTTTAGCTAATGAGAATCTCCACATACCACTTGATGAAATTCGTGTTGATAACACGATGCATTTTGTTGAGAAACCTGTGGAAATCATGGAACGTGAAGTCAAGTGGCTTAAATGCAAGCAAATTCCTTTGGTTAAAGTTTGTTGGGAATCTAAACGTGGACCAGAATTTACTTGGGAACGTGAAGATCAAATGAAGGTGAAATATCCACATCTATTCCCACGAGTTTCCTCTAAATAAATTTCGGGACGAAATTTCCACAAGTAGGGGAGACTGTGACACTTGTGCATGTAATCATTGTAAATAGTTCAGTTATCAATGAAATAATGTTATTTGATCCCAATGTTTGTTTGTTTATGTTTGACATTTTTCATGTTTTGGTTTTTGTTCAATTTCAAACTCTATATCGCCTTCTAGAGAGTTATACGCAAACTGGTGCGTAAACGTAATCAGTTTAATGCAACAAACACTCCAGAACATCAACATATGCTTAACATACCTTAAATAACCTTTACATAACTTAGAAATAAGTTTTGAAGGCTTTGGTGTGGCAAAATCAAGTTTATTCGCTTACAGGGACTAAATTCGACAAACTGCGAAAGTATGCCGATTCGTACGGTAACGAACATTCCGGAATATGATCATAAGTTAAACAACCCTAAATATCCTTTACATAGCTTAGAAATAGGCTTTTAGGGGTTCGGTATGCTAAAATAAACTTTTTGGTCATTCAGGGACTAAAAGCGTCAAAAAGTGCATAAGTTTGCATTTTCGCGCATATCTTATGTTCTGAATACATCCGGACACCCAAAAATTTATGTAATCATTAAAATATTTTATTTTAGTGATTGGCATGAGAAAATTCCATTCGTCGCGTAATTTGGATCGTTTTTCGCGTTCGTGCGTATTTCGTCGTAATTAAACGAATAACGTGTCCGTACGACCAAACGAACCGACATCCGACATATTTTTGAGCATGTTTCATATCCATTATGTTTAGGAATCATTGTAGATCTTTTAAAATGGCTTAACGGCCCTTCAAATTATCGAAAATGGGCTTAATCACATACAGGGACCAAATCTTCCAAATCTGCCAAACATTTCTAGGCCAGCCGCGTAAGCCAAGCCTCGGCTTCTACGCGGGCCGCGTCTAAACCTGCAGATCAGCAAAACAAGCTGCTGGTTTCAGCAGCTGGGTTTTTCTTGTTTGCACCTGGTTTTGGACATTCTATGGGCTCTTTTAGGGGCTCCCATGGTTTTAGAAATCAGGGGGCACACATGTACGGTTATGATCGAAGCTCGTTTTACGATGAACGATCTTAACGGTTGTACGAAAACTATATAAACCCCACCCCATTTTCTCAAACTCACACTTTGATCTGATTTGGCTCTCTAAGTTGGAGTATTCACTTCGTACCTGAGAGTAATTGGATCAAAACTCCATAGCTTGGACCCGTTGTAAGTCCTCTTTCGTTCTTTTATGCGTTTTAAGCACAAAAGTCAAACTTTGTTTGACTTTCTACATTGACCAGTTTATGGTCAACACGAAGTTCGTTTGAACTTCATAACGTGAGCGTAATCACGATGGTTTTAGTCTCTCATGACTATACCTACTGATTACCACGTTATCTAGGCTTAGTGACGAGTCGTAGTTTCGGCCAAAATGCGTATTCTTGCGTATTTTGTAACCAAACTACTTTTCGGTATCAAGACCCTTTGTTTTGATACCAAACCTGTTTTCAAACCTCGTTAAACATGTTTTAACATGTTTAGCTCGTCACTTTTAGATTTGTGCTTATATAAGGTCGTAAGGTAAGCGATCTAATCAATCGCTTATACTTACGAACCCGACCCGTTTGGTTGATCATTAGGATTCGACCAAGCACATTAGGTGACCATAGTTGTATAGGGAATAACCTTTCGAGGTTATACCTTATGGTCACTTCGTTTAGTTAGTTGTATGATAGGTAGTTTATATGCCTTAGGAAAATGACCAAAATGCCCTTTTTGCGCCAAAATGCATTTTAAGCATATGAAACATAAATTTTGATATCTAAACTGATTAGGCAACATTATTAGACATGTTAAGGCGTATTTTACTTGTCATAGGTCTAGTTAGGCGGTCCGAACGCGTTTTACGCAAACGACGCATTAAAGTAGCGTAAGCTACCTAAACGAGTCCTAATGGGTCGTATGCACTTAGGATAGGTTCCGTTTTAGAATGTAGGCTATGTTAAACCATATTACATGAGTTCTTACACTCGTTTGGTTTACGAAACCTCATTCTACCCGATCCTCCGATTAGGTCCGTTTATTAACATAGATACCTATATTAGGTGTCGTTTGATTCCGCGATCTTTCTAGCATTGCTTGGTGGTTATCAAAAGACTATTGAGCAATCTCAAGTGAGTACATAGACCCCTCTTTTTACTGTTTTTCAAATGTTTTGGGGTGAAACACATGTGCCTACTTGTTACTTTCGTGCTTTCATGTTTTCATATCATATGCTTGTTATGTTCATTAGTACACATATAGTACATGATTTCATTATGTTTTTGCTAAATATGTCCGTTTAGTGCATACTTAGTACATTGTTTTACATTACATTTCATGCTATGTATGTCCATTTAGTGCATACTTAGTACATTGTTTTACATTACATTTTATGCTATGTATGTCCATTTAGTGCATACTTAGTACATTATTTTACATTACATTTTATGCTATGTATGTCCATTTAGTGCATACTTAGTACATTGTTTTACATTACATTTCACGCTATGTATGTCCATTTAATGCATACTTAGTGCAATATTTTACATCACATCACATGCTATGTATGTTCATTTGTTGCATACCTAGTACATTTGTTTTTCATCACATGCTTACATTTTGGTATGACATTTGGTTTGTTTAAATGGGACAAAAATACGTTCATTAACATTGGTCATGCCATTCGTTAGTAGGTAGTGGTACCATAGGAATTGACAACTCCCATTCCTAACATCCTAGGTATGTTTGGATAAAAGGAATGACCGAATCCGATACACATAACTCAGATAAACCTTTAATTTGTTTAAAGGTTTATCGCCACAGTCTCAAGGCTTGAATGTATGCATTTTCACAATACCGCATAGATGTTTGTATCAGTATAGCATGCATTTCCACAAAACATAACTTTGATTTAAACTAAGTTTTATTTCAATACCTTGTTTTTTGTGCATTTTACCTATGGTTTAGTTGATATATTTCACATGCCATACATGATTTACATTTGACACATGAACATTTTGACATTTAAAATATATTACATGGTTTACATTTTGACATAAACATTTTGACTATTGGTTTAAACATAAACATTTTACATTGGTGGTTTGTTTGGGTAAGTGATTTAAGTCACGAGGCGCGTGTAATATGATACAAGTATGGTGGATACGCCACTAGTACTTCCTATATATAAGTGCTTGTATGATATTACATATCGTAGCGTTATTTAAATCATTTCAGTTTAGACATATAACATTTTACATCAATAACATATTTTTCACAAGACATTTACAAAACAGTTTGTTTTATACAACTCATTTTACTTGGATGTTTAATTAACCATACACCTTTCTTTTATATAATCTGATTTCTTATCACATTTTCATATGATTTATAAAAGAAAACACTTAACAAGATTCATGACAATTTTTTCATTAAACATTTCTTTAAACCTAAGTTATGAATCCTATTTTCATAAAACCTATGTATCTCACAGGCATTTTTATGCTGACGTACCTATTTTCACATGTGTTTTCAGGAGCTGTTGCATAGGATGTTCGTGACACACTAGGGCGGACCTGTGCCTTAATGACGTGAAGCTAGACTACTTAAATCATGTTATGTTCTCTTTGTTTCTTGTTTTAAGACAATGTGTTCCACCTTTGGTTTATAAATAAAATATAACTTTAATTACCATGGTTGTGAAACAATAATTCTGTTACAACACTCCCCGACGTTTCCGCCATGTTTTGTTGTTTTACGTGGTCGGGGTGTGACAATACGTTTCGAAGTAAAAATGTTTTTGATGAATGAATGTTGGAAATTGAGATGTTACGGTATTTCCTAGGTGAAACAAGACCGTAAAGTTGGACGGATGCCGGCCTGTGTCTCGAATGATGGAGATTCAGGGGATTCGTAAAACATCGTGTATTAAATTGTCATATTAGTATGATATATATATTGTATGTGAGGCAGACATCATATTGTTCTTCAAGAGGACCCTGCGCCCATGATGTCGTTTAATCATTTAAGTATTGCACGTGAGGAATTGTTGGTAGATCTATCGGGTTGACAACCCCGTCGTGACCGGTCGCTCCGTGTCAAGTCAAACGACGAATTGATATTTTGTTTATTGTCTAGCTTTGATTATCCCTGCATGGTTAATATATAGTTCGTATTGTCTAGCTAACACACAAGTCTGAAAATTGACGCAATAATTTAATATACAAAACCTGGGTATTAACTATATTGTCGGGTTCTTGAACTGGGACGGATGACCCATGGATTTTCTTTTTAAGGAAGTAAAACGGACTTTCTAAATATTATATGGATGTTTTCAAATAAACACCTAATCAGAAAGTTTTCCTTTGGAATAATATTGTTTGTATGTGAATACGTGAACTCACCTTCCTTTGTGTTGACACTTGATTTTTAACGTGTTCTACAGGTACTTGAGTTCGGCTTCGGGAATTATGGCGTATCTTGTGGTTGTTGATGCATGTTTTGTTACTTAATAATGTTGGACTAACTTTTAAAACTTTCTGGGACGAATGTAATAAGATCCATGAGGATCAAAACAACTTAACTATGTCGTGGTTGTGTCATGTTTTAAAACGTAATGTTTAAAATTTAGGTTTTAAATAAGATAATATGTCCAACAATTCGATGCATCGATCATCAAGATATAAATGGGCACCAACTTCCGTCTCCACTACGTTTTATATTCCGCTGCGACGTTTTTGGGGTGTGACACCAAGAATGGAATCGTCGAGTGAAAACACTTGACAACCTCCTGGAAGCAGCTTTTCTTGCCACCAGACCTTTCTCCATCAATTAGGAATCTGATGCCATCACTAAACACATTCCTTAAATTGTAGCCATTTTTGAGTGTTTATTTTTGGTGTCTATTCCACATATATATCACCGTTGCTCTTGATTTTCTTGACTATATATCCCTTAAATGTCAACATATACACGTGTGATTTAGTTTACAAAGATTTTTCAATGCCGAGAACCTCGATCAGAGAGTAAAAATCGCGTAAGGTTCACAATGGTGTAAAACTAAAATGGGATATACCGGGCTAGGATTCGAGTTACAGGAACAAAGGCCAAACCAACCACCCAAGAATGGAATCGTCGAACGAAAACACTTGACAACCTCCTGGAAGCAGCTTTTCTTGCCACCAGACCTTTCTCCATCAATTCGGAATTTGATGCCGTCACTAAACACATTCCTTAAATTGTAGACATTTTTTGAGTGTTTATTTTTTTGGTGTCTAATCCGCATATATATCACCATTACTCTTGATTTTCTTGACTGTATATCTCTTAAATGTCAACATATACACGTGTGATTTAATTTATGAAGATTTTTCAATGCCGAGAACCTCGATCAGAGAGTAAAAAAGGCGTATATGTTGTAACATTCCCAAAATTTTTAAATTTAAAATAAAATTATTACACGAATAGGTCATTGGTAGGTTGACTGTTAGAAATATGAAGTACCTAGATGGCCCTAGGAACCATTTAATAATTAAGTTATAAAAATACATTATATTTAAACCTACTCCGTTTTTAATGAAACTTAGGCCAAAATGTAGATACAAATATTCTCGTTCTAATGACATATTCATTATTTTATAGAACGTCATATTTTAGAAGTTATAAACGCCAAATAAGTGAAGAAAATGAATTAAGTATAATATATAAATAATAAAATAATCATAATCAAATTATTTGAAATTTAATTCATATGGGCGTGTATGTCCATCTATGTGTACGTGTCTCTTTGTTAGTCAAAAGGAATCTTTTCCTTTTAATTGATCTCTAAGAAACTTGTGTATAAATAGAGAAACAGGTGAAGACATTCAATTGCTCCAATTCCTTTCTCACACTCGCCCTCCCTCTATATATATATTTTATTTTTATTTTTACCCCATAATAATAATAATAAAGCCCTGCCCCCCGTTTTAGGTGTTTTAACCCCTAATCATTGATACCCTGTCTGATTGATCTAGGACCCCGTAACACATGTCAAGGCTCTGCCCGACTAAGTTCGTTGGGGTTCTGTCTCGTGACTTAGGGATAAAGCTGAATTGGGTTACTATACTTAAAGCAAGTGCAGTATATATTTTATTAAATAGTTCAGGAGTTATATCCAAGGTATAGCAACTCTCCTAAAATATTTAGATTACCCCTAAATGTCCTAAAATACACCCCATATACGAAAACCGGACCCGAAATACCTTTATATAATTCAAAATCAAATAAAACAAGATTTTAGGGCCGCACGTGGGCCGTGACCCTGATGGGGGTGTGCTTCGTGGGGCGCCCTCAATGCTGTAAAATGATAAAATTTGTTACTACACTGTGAGTAGTAACATGACCACAAGTCGGGTTGACAGTACCGTGGGTGGTAATTAAGGTAGAAAAATAAGCAAATGTAATTGCGCGACCGCCCTCAATGCTGTAAAATGATAAAATCTATTTTGATTAAACTGGGATTCACTCACCAGTATTTCTTGCTGATAAAATGTTTTAAACACGTGTTTTAGGTAACTTAGTGTGAAACCAATAAAAGCCAGCTGCAGAGCACTGAAGGCTTAGAAAAGTGGCCATAAAAGTTACCTAATTAAAAAGGAGAATTGTTTTCAATAATTAGGGTTTTTCCCTATAAATGTATTGCAAATGGAAATCGGGTTTTGTCCCACTTGTTTATGATAAATGTGTTATCAGAATAACTTGGGTTTTATCCTATTTAATTATTTTATACATTTTGGTGTTTAACTCTGATAAAATATTTCCTAACTACAGTCCTGATGAAAATTTCGCTGCCAGATTAATAAACACCGATACCATCTGACTGGCTCGCGGCTCTCACTCCAGGGAAGGGGTCGGGGCTGTGACAGAAGGTGGTATCAGAGCTATGCCACTGGTTTAAGCCCTTTAGGTGTTCTTCCAATACCTAAACCCTTAACCATTTGTGTTAGGAAATTAATATCTTATGTTCATAAAATCTTAATGTGCCTATTATGATTTTTATGTCCTTCAAACGAATTTCGAATTCCTAATATGTGTTATCCATATCTGTATCTTACAGTTATGCTGTATTATATATAAATGATATATTAATAATATCATGTCTTAGTAAATTTTGTGATATCTTATATATCTATCATATCCATATGTATATGTGGGAACATAATGCAATATAAATTTTATAACAATAATATATTGATAATATTAATATAAGATAAATGCAATTTAGATAGGATACTTTAAAAATATCATGATATAAATATTTAGATAATATGTATTATACGTAAATAATTTTATATCATTTAAATTCTCAGGATGTATAACTCCTATTTATATCTTACAGTATGTTAGGCTATATAATAATAAAAAAGAAATATATTTATAATGTAATATTAAATTTTGGGATATATATATATATATATATATATATCATATCCACATATTTATGTGAATACAATTCAGAATAAATTATAATGATATTGATATTAATATCTTAAGTAAAGATATAAAATAATACTCTTAGGTATGATATCACTGAAATATTATAACATAAAATATTATTCAATAAAAACAGTATATTTTATGATATAATCCAAAAGTTTTACTCGATTGAAAGAAATATATTTGTCAAAATTTTGATAAAACATATAATTACACTAATTTTGTTAAAATATAATGTTTCAGCATTGTTTAGATACAATAATTAAATTACTTCGTAAATTAATTTATAATTCTTTAATGTATTATTAAATATTAAATATGTAGCTTATCCATAAAAAATTGATAAGTTACGTAATATTCGGAAATTATCTGTATAGTCAATATTGATAATAAGTAACATGCTAGAAAAATTTTAATACGCAAAAACGCTCTCTAAGAAATGTCTTTAATATATACTGTTATTATTTATCATCGTTATTATTAATATAATACACTAAATTAAATATTACTAAATTCTGTTTTAAATTAAACTAATAATAATAATATTTTTGGAAGAATAAAATATTTGACTCTTGAATAAAGTTATTAAAAGAATTTTATAAAATATAATTCTTAATTTAACTTATACAAATCATGAATAACAATTATTACAGTTCGTAATTCATAGCTGATGATTCTAAAATTTAAGCACATATACATATACAATGGAAGATATAAAATATTTTATAAAACAGTATCTATGAAACAGGAATATGTACAACAACTTGATAATGTGAAATTAAATGATTTTAATACATGATACCTATATATTAACAGGAAATAACTTAAACTTCTTTCTTAAATTTTATATAAATCAGATGTATGTATATTTTTATAACTTGTATCAATATTATAAATGATATTCCATCCATGCAATAAATATATGTACAAAAACATTTAATACAAGTATAATTATATGGTCTAAAATATATACATATACCTCAAGAAAGAAACAATTTTTATCGTTTGATAAGTTTAATTCATTTCTTAACCTATATGTATATATATTTTGATATGAGAATAATACTTCATTACTTAAAATATTAAGGATCAAATTTAGAAACGCTAAATTTTGTATTATCTATTACGAATCTTTAATAATAGATATAATAAAATTTTAAATTAAGTCCTAAGTATGTTATAACCAAAATGAGTCAACTTGTCAGTTAAAGATTTAATTATTCTAAAAGAATCCAGAAAATTTATATCTTTATTAAATTTATCCCTTTTGATAAAATTCCTTTTTATCCCAAAATATTATGTTCAATAAATCTGGTAGAAATTTATTTTGTTAATATAAAGGAATAAACAAAGTTGTGGGAATAAACAGAATAATTAAAATAATTAGTTATGAAATAGTATTATATGTATATATTAATTACCGAAAATTTTAAAACTTTATATTTATACAAGACACAATTTTCTTGATAATATCTACAATATAATAATCAAATATCTTCTGTAGAATGACAAGCTTTTATATAATGAAGCAAACCTACATATTTACTCAAAATTTATTTTTATACCCAACTTTAATTCAAAAGATACCTTAAGAATATATGTACTAGCACCACCTCTTAAAGATTAATAATGGGTTAATGACGGAGACTCTCAGAATTTCATATAAAGCTCTCACCTTTATTTTGAATACCTATCCAGTCATGAGCTCTGGAAATATGTAGATGAGAAAAAAACTATTACATTAAAGTATAATATATAGAGAAAAAAACACATACAAAATATACGTCTTCCTTATATTTTGATAAGATATATGGAAAAAGGAAATGTTAAAGTATAATATATATATATATATATATCAACGTATAATACTGATAACTATGACTATAATTATGCTAAACAAAATATGCCTGTATAATTGCTTAGTTCTATGATAATTATATTTGAACATGTCTGTAATTCCGATGTTAAAGGAAATGGCATGTAATCAAGAAATTCAGGCTAGTAATGAAAACTCCTTGGATAAAAATGTTATAGAAAATATAATAGCTCAAGGAATATCGAATACCATACCTTCGATCATTGAAGTTATTCAAATTTCTATGCCTATAAACAAAAATCCTACTATACACTGTAAGCATACCCATCACTTCATACCTAACCCTAGTATCAACGGAAGTCACGATATTCGTATCAAAACTCCATCTTCCATACGAAAGAAAACCACAACCTATAGCTACTCTTATAAGGAATTCCGCTCCGACAAATCGCATAAGGACATAGAAATGGAACTAGCAATCACGCAGCCTACCTGCAGCAATAACAAGTAGCACGCAAGAAAACGCCATTCTAAGAAGACACTTCGTTGTAACTTCTGCAAGAAAAATGGGCATACAGAGGAAGAATGTAGAAGAAGAAGGAAAACTAATGTATGTTACAAATGCAGAGAACCAGGCCACTTCCGTCTCTATTGCCCGAAACTATCTAAGGCACCCGACAACGAGGATAAAAACCCAGATGAAGCTAAGGAAAACGCATAAATATTTACAATACCGGAAACAATAATAAAATAAGCACTCTTATGTTTCGACTATACTTAAGCTAGTTGACTTTTGATTTCAATCAAAACTTCATCAATAAAAAATCTTTATTTTGTCTCATCTCTTGAGAAATTCCTAAATGCATTGCTTGTCACACATCTGAATTCATTTCAAAAGATCATTTATTCACAAGATCGAATAAATATTTTCGTTATACTTATTTTGATAAAGTTCCCCTGATTGTGAAAATGCTGACTTTTGATATCAAGTCAACAGATTTCTTGGAAAACACCTTTTTCTTTTCAAAGATACTTACCGGATTTTTTTATTGTAACCATTTCTTGTCAATACATATATCCATTGTTGGAATATGTCCAAACCAAGCTCAAATTGTTTGAACTTGTTCATAATATAAATTCAATTCAAAATCCCATATGATGAATTGAGATCATCATATTCCAAATAATATAATTTGTTTGAATCATAATCGACCTATTCAGAGTCTATGACTCCAATAAATCGTTTGTTAAAACACGACACCTCGCGGTGGCGATTTCTTTGAAACTTGGACTCATTTCATTTCACACATGAGGTACAAATTTATCTATTTATTGATTCATTATCCTAAGCCAGTTTTAATACAATTTTGTATTAAGATAAAAGTACCTAAATTCTCATTCCAACGTACCTCCAACATTTCTTTCATCTTTGAATTGATCCTAAAATATTCATTTCTTTCTTCATTTTGAACATCCTATCTTTTGAATATCCAGATTCACTTCATTTGCAACTCTTAGTTAATTTCGAGAACGGTGAATTTATTTAGTCACCGCAATCATTGAATTCTTTCAATCATTACAACACCTTGCAGTGTCTGTATAAATTTGTAGCATGTGCTAATAATAAAGCCTGATCATACAAATCCATACGTTATTCGTTTGACTCATCATTCAAGTAGTCTTCATACAATTATATATTAAGACCATGATACACTAAATTCTATTGTATTGTCCAGTGTATCCTTGCCATTTAAATAAACGTCACCGATTTCTGGTTTAATTACTGACAAATCATTTTTCATACTTCTATTTTGAGGTTATTGATTCAGAACCTTTCTCAACTAACAAACAAAGTAAGTTCTCTTCTGACATCAAATTCTATTGTTTCTAAAAGTCATTGCATTTCGAATTTTATGCCTATCAAATCTCTCTTTTGACTTATGAAACTTAGTCACTGTATCATTTCATCTCATTCAGTTAACATCAATTCCTGAAACTAAGTTTTGAGACCATTGAATTCCAATTATCCTATGATATCTTTATATTCATCTTTTGATTCTATCTCAGATACCTTGATAACCAACTAAAAGACGTGACGTAACCCCAAGAAGGTATCGTAACCCAAATCTCAAGGACGAGATTTAAAACAAGGTGGGGAGGATGTAACATTCCCAAAATTTTTAAATTTAAAATAAAATTATTACACGAATAGGTCATGGGTAAGTTGACTGTTAGAAATATGAAGTACCTAGACGGGCCTAGGAACTGTTTAATAATTAAATTATAAAAATACATTATATTTAAACCTACTCCGTTTTTAATGAAACTTAGGCCAAAATGTTGATACAAATATTCTCATTCTAATGACATATTCATTATTTTATAGAACGTCATATTTTAAAAGTTATAAACGCCAAATAAGTGAAGCAAATGAATGTAATTATAATATATAAATAATAAAATAATAATAATCAAACTATTTGAAATTTAGTTCATATGGATGTGTATGTCCATATATGTGTACGTGTCTCTTTGTTAGTCAAAAGGAATCTTTTCCTTTTAATTGATCTCCAAGAAACTTGTGTATAAATAAAGAAACAGGTGAAGACATTCAATTGCTCCAATTCCTTTCTCACACTCGCACTCCCTCTATATATATACTTTATTTTTATTTTTACCCCATAATAATAATAATAATAAAGCCATGCCCCCGTTTTAAGTGTTTTAACCTCTGATCACTGTTACCCTGTCCGATTGATCTAGGACCCCATAACACATGTCAAGACTCTGCCCGACTAAGTTCGTTGGGGTTCTGTCTCGTGACGTAGGGATAAAGCTGAATTGGGTTACTATACTTAAAGCAAGTGTAGTATATATTTTATTAAATAGTTCAGGAGTTATATCCAAGATATAGCAACTCTCCTAAAATATTTAGAACACCCCTAAATGTCCTAAAATACACCCCGTATACGAAAATCGGACCCGAAATACCTTTATATAATTAAAAATCAAATAAAAAAAGATTTTAGGGCCGCTCACGAGCCGCGACCCTGATGGAGGTGTGCTTCGCGGGGCGCGACAGCTCAACACTAGGCAACGTCTCAGGCCGCCACGTGTCGGACACGCGTCAGAACCTGGGGACGACTCAGCAAACTCGTTGCCGCCTTTAGGGCCCTCGCGGGCCGCGATGACCTTCACTTAATCTCTTGCGGGGCGCGAGAGAATGGTCGACTAGCCCTATAAAAGTAAGCCATCGGCTTTCAGTTGGAATTCGCTCAAACTTTCTCGATCTCTCTCAATTTCTGAATTATAGAAATAATATCGGGTATTGTACCCACTAAATTAGTGAAGCTCTGCCTCGTTGTATGTATTCTAACCCTGATTACGTATTAGTTACGCTGCCCGATCGATCTAGTGCTCCGTAACGCCTGTCGAGGCTCTGCCCGACGTAGTCGTTGGAGTTTCTGTTTCGGGGAGGGTATAACTAATGTAAATTGGGTTATTATACTAACGCGTGTGCATTGTTTACTTTAATAGATTATAACCAGGAAGTCACAAGAGAAATACATAAAATAGCAATGTGAGAAATCCTCTTCTTATGAAACCTTTATGTGAGTAATCTCCTTTTTGTAAACTGTTTTCACAAAACCTCAAGTGTTTTAATTTATACTTAACAGTGATTGAGTATTTGTATTCTACAATTATCGTCGGTATGTTGGGGTTTTGTATATAAAATTTGTTACTACACTGTGAGTAGTAACATGACCACAAGTCGGGTTGACAGTACCGTAGGTGGTAATTAAGGTAGAAAAATAAACAAATGTAATTGCGCGGCCGCCCTCAATGCTGTAAAATGATAAAATCTATTTTGATTAAACTGGGATTCACTCACCAGTATTTCTTGCTGATAAAATGTTTTAAACACGTGTTTTAGATAACTTAGTGTGAAACCAATAAAAGCGAGCTGGAAAGCACTGAAGGCTTAGAAAAGTGGCCATAAAAATTACCTAATTAAAAAGGAGAATTGTTTTCAATAATTAAGGTTATTCCCTATAAATGTATTACAAATGGAAATCGGGTTTTATCCACTTGTTTATGATAAATGTATTATCAGAAAAACTTGGCTTTTATCCTATTTAATTATTTTAAACATTTTGGTGTTTAACTCTGATAAAATATTTCCTAACTACAGTCCTGATGAAAATTCCGCTGCCAAATTAATAAACACCAATACCATCTGGCTGGCTCGCGGCTCTCACTCTAGGGAAGGGGTCAGGGGCTGTGACATATGTAGAGGTCCATTAATTGGGTTTTGTGCCCAAATGTTTGTGGCGAAACCGGTTTCAAAGTGTTGGGTAACAACAGATTTCAACCCTATGTTTAGGTTCGGGTCCATATTTTAGTTCGGTTTGGGTTCGGTTCCTAACCTGGTTTTTATTTGCACATCTGCGTGTATGCGAGCCATGTTGCTAACCAGGTAACTGAACTCTTTCACCTACAAACACCAATTTACTAATAAATAGTGAGCTTTCGACAACGGAATCAGTCATGACAAGCCCCTCGATGAAAATAGACGTCGTAGTAGATTATACATCAATGAACATCTGTTAGGAGATATGGTGTGAGTAATGAATGTACCGATAGATCATCAATGGATTACCAACGGTTGTTATAGCTGGATAAACGTGGTAAATTTACCAACGGCAAAAATGTCATCGATGGATCTAATAACTATGTATATTCGGTAGATTATTATGTTTCCTTATATATTTTAATTAGCCAAAGTTAGGACCTTATAATATTGGTTATATATTCATGAATGAGATACAGAGGCAGCAAGCCATTCACAATATACAAACCCTAGCATGGTATCAAGAGACCAGGCCTCTTCTTCCTAAGTGCCGTTCTCATTTTTTTCATCACACCCTTTCCAATCTCCCTTCTTCCCTCCTTTTCCCTCTGTTTGTCCCCTATATCCCTGTTCACTATGGATCAAAAACTTCACCCAGCCGCCACTGTGTCCAACATCAAAAGCCAAATCCATGTTACTCTTGAGATGGACAACGGACTCTACAACTCTTGGAGTGAACTCTTTCGCATCACATGCCGTACATACCGGGTTCACGACCACTTATCTCCCAGACCAGAAGTCGAGTCCTCCTCTTCTTAGAAGGAATCAGACAAAGAGAAGGCAAAGGCAGTCGATGACTCATGGGACTACCTGGACACAATTGTATTACAGTGGATTTACGGTACTATTTCTAGTGATCTTTTGCATACTATACTAAAAAAAATTCAACCGCATATGAGGCATGGGTTGCCCTGGAAAATATTTTTCAGGATAACAAGACTGCTCGTTCCATTCATCTGCTTCATAAATTCTCTAATACTCGTCTCAGTGGTTTCTCAAGTGTATCTACCTACTGTCAAGAGTTAAAAGTATTGACAGATCAACTTGCTAGTGGTGGGTCCCCGGTCGATAACAAAAGCTTAGTTCTACAATTAATCAGTGGCCTTAACGAACAATACGAAGGCATAGCCACCATATTACAAAACCAAGACCCACTGCCAAGCTTCTATGACGCTCGTTCAAGAGTAATAATGGTTGAAACTCGTAAAGCCGAACAAGCGCTTCAGGCATCTCAAACGGCAGGCACGGCTTTAAACGCAAACACAATGCGCTCGCCGCGAACCACGGTTCCAACAACGAGTATAGGCCCGATAATCAAAGTTATCGACGAGGCCGGGGTCGGGGTTCCCATGGCAGGGGTCGCGGTAGAAATTCATGGGGCAGGGGTCGCAACTCTAATTCTTCTTGGCAGCAACCCGGTCTGTGGTCTCCATGGCCCGCATCGTCCTACTATCCATGGTCCACTCCACACTGGGCCGCTCCCCCTCCATGGGCCGCTCAACAACCATGGCACGCACCCCCATACCATACCCAACAATGAACCCACAGCCCACTTCCAACACCTCAGCCAATGGTCTGCTGGGTCCTCGACCCACTCAAGCTCATCATGCGGCCTACACACCAACCGACATCGAGCAAGCCATCTACACCATGTCTCTTCAGCAACAAGACCCGACGCCTTACATGCCCATCGGAGCTACTGTAACCATAACGAACACACAAGGTAATTTCAAATCCTTTTTTTATAATAGCATCCCACAAGATATCATTGTTGGTAATGGCTCCACTATTCCGGTTGTTGGACATGGCACGCAAATCCTACCACCACCTTTCCCACCCTTTGTCGTTAAAGACGTGCTATATGCCCCGAAACTCATTAAAAATCTAATTTCAGTTCGTCGGTTTACTACCGACAATTCTGTTTTCGTGGAATTTGACCCTTTTGGTTTTCTTGTGAAGGACTACAAGACCCGGATCCCTATCCTACGATGCAACAGCAGCGGTGACCTATACCCACTTCTACTTGGACCGGGGAGTACCACCAACCCCTCCACCTTTGCTGCAATCTCCTCCCCAAACAAAACACCCACCGAACTACTATATCATCGAATCCCCACTTATGACCATTTATGTATTTTTTGGTGCCTCTGTTACCCGCTCATCCCCTCAACCACCATCCACAAACTTGAATACCGCTCTTATCCTTGCGTTTTTATCGGCTATTAACCCAGTCACCGAGGTTATAAGTGCTTCAACCTCTAAACCAAACAAATAATAGTCTCTCGCGGCTCACCATGTTGTTTTTTATGAAACAACTTTCCCTTTTGCTTCTAAACTCTCACCATCTCCCACATACGAATTTCTCCAGACACCTCTCCATCCATCTGTCACGACCCCCGACCCCATCCTGGCCGGAATCGGAAGTCGCGAGCAGTCCAGCAGTACCGGTGGTTATTTTTGAAAAACATTGCAGCGGAAATTTCATCAGGACCGTGAGTTAGGAAAAATATCAGAGTTTTAGAAACACCGGGTTTTATTTAAATAGATGGAATAAATTCCATGTTTTACAAAGGTAGCTTTTAATAAAAACAATATTTCTTAATTTGATTTAATTAATAAAATAAGTCACTTCTAGATGCCTTCGGTGCCGGATCCAATTCTTATTCCAATGTACTGTAATTACCTGAAACGCGTTTTAAAAAGGTTTTGTCAGCGGGAAATACTGAGTGAATCATTCAGTTTACTGAAAACGACACATTTGTTATAATTCACAGTATTAAGATCTTTTACATATGTTTCTGATATCAACCAACTACCCACAGTATATTTGTCACTCGACCGGATCTGTGACAGTGGTCATATCACCATTGGCTGCCCCAATGAATGACGTATCACTAAATTTTAGGTTCGCCCACCTAAAGTGATAAAAACAGTAGTAATGTGCACAATACCCCACATACTGGCTGTAATTTGGTGATTACATCAACTTAATCACTGTAATTACAATTCTGAAAATAATTTGGAGTATTGTAAAACATTTAATAAAAAGAGAGAATGACTCACATTATAATCATGCAGATTCATACGGCCAAAGTTTAGTCTACGGATAAGCCTTGATATATTGCAGATTTATACAGGCAGAGCTTAGCCTATTGATTTAGCCTTGTAACCTAGTGCATACGAACTAGGTAGGTAACTTAATACAACAATTACGATAACTCACGAGATCAAATTCTCACAACGAACGACAAAGTGCGATACTTAAACATCCATCGAATTAACGACGAACGACAAAGTACGATACTTAAACATCCATCGAATTAACGACGAATGACAAAGTATAACCCTAATGTGGGCAGCACTTAAACATCCATTGGATATATTGATCGGTCGGAAAATGAATCATAATAGCGATCGAGTTAATACCCGGTATCGTAGTAGCACCCTGCTATTAGTGATTCGCGTGTGTGTTTTTAGAGTATTTGGACGATAACTTGGTGTATAATCGGAATTTAATCGTCGAATGAACAGCAGACTGCAAGTGCCGATGCCTGCTATTTATACACGAAATTTGACAGGCTTACCGACCGTAAGCCTTATCCCTTACGGTCCGTAAGGGGTACGAACCGACTCTAGGGTAGCCACGTTTGGGACTAGGCATGCTGACTTTATAGTTTTGTCCAATCAGATTTAGACAACGAGTTTCTATTGATAATCATCAACTAGGGTTTACCCCCCCCCCCCTGAGTTTTAGGGGCCCTGATCCTGATTCTGTTTGTTATGAAAATTTTAGAGATTGTGTAGAATTACTTGGGTGTCTCAACTAGGGTTTCCTATTGAGTAAATAAAATAGTAGATATGACTTTTGGTGAGAATGGAATAATAAATAATAGTTTTGGGTAAATTACAAAAGTGAGAAAAAGGAATGGACCCACTGTGTAACTTTAGGGTTCAACTAGAAGGACTCCTGGTATAAATTTTGGGTATAACTTTTAAGCTATTTAAAAATATAATGCACTCGTGTTAAGTATAGTACCCTTAATTCAACCTTGTCCCGAAGTCCCGAGATAGAATCCAAACGAACTTAGTCGGGCAGAGCCTTGACATGCGTTATGGAACTCAGATCAATCGAAAAGGATAGCGGTGATCGGGAGTTAAAACACTTAAAACGAGGCAGAACTTTATTATTATTAGGAGGTAAATAATAATAATAAAAGAAAGTATATATATGTGAGAGAGAGTAGGCGAACAGACATAACAGAAGAAAGAAAGAGAAGAAGGCAATTGTTCTTTGAAGGTAGGTAGTCCTTTTATACTACTCTCCAAGGATTTTGAAGGCTACACCTGGCTTTGCGTACGTTGCCTTTATTCAGACGTATCCAAAATTTTCATTTATTAAATATAAAGTTACATGCATTTAGACATGTAATAGAGTAATTAATTTACCTTCATTTGAAAGAGAACACGTACACCATTCTGATGTCATGTTTTACTTTATTTTATTATTTTCAAAAAGAGGACACGAAATATCAAGGGACATGACAGTTCTTTGTGGAATTTTCATATGTTTGGTTTTTATTATTATTATTTATTAGATGGGACATGTAATTTAGAAAAAGGATATGAAACATGTCTACGAAACATGTTTTAAATTTTTAATTATATATTTTATATAATAATTAATTTAACTACTTTACTTATTTGACGCTTGTAACTTGTAAAATATGATGTTTTTAGAAAATAATACATATGTCATTGGAACCAGAATATTTTTGTCTACATTTGGGTCTAAGTTTTAAAAAATAGAGTAGGTTCAAAATAAAATGTATTTTTATAATTTAATTATTATATTGTTCCTAGGCCTGTCTATGAACTTTATATTTCTAATAGTCAACTTACCCGTAGATTACCCGTCTAATGATATAAGTTTTTATATATACTTTTATTTTATTAGAAATGTCACCCATATACAGGTCAATTAATTAATATAATATTTCAACCAACTTTATAAAATAGTGTTTAAAACTATTTGGGTTGAATATTTATATTAAAAATAAACTAGTTATTAGTTACTAGTGGTTAATAAATTTAACCATACTTATAATTTACATGATAAAAATAGGGATGTTACATCTTCCCCACCTTGTTTTAAATCTCGTCCTCGAGATTTGGGCTACGATATTTCTTTTAGAGTTATGTTACTTTTTTTTGATCAAAAAGAATAATATTAAGGTAAATGATATCAAATCAAAATATCAAATTTTGTGACTATGAGTTGTACAATAGATAGGACTCAATGGTTTAACTGAATTAGTGTAAGAATTTAATGACAAACGAATGAGATGAAATGATATAATTTTCAAAGTGACTAGATTGAAGCCAAAAGATATATGATTGATAGATATTTAAAATGAATGTGAAGGACTTTTGAAATCAATAAAATTCTTTATCAAAAGAAATCTTACTTGATTGACAACTGAGGAATACTTAGAATCGACGGGTTCAAAATGAAATAAAAGCATGAAAAATGATTTGTCAAATAGTAAATTATGATATAAGAAATTCTATGTGTTGAGATGAGTGAATTGCAAAGATACACCAAAGGACAATAGAGTTAGTGTATTAGAGTTCCAAGTTGTTTTAAATTGTGAAATAATGTGATAGTATATTATTAGTGACTATATTTTTCATACTATGTCATAGAGATGGAAATATAATAAAAACAAGTTGTTTTGGCATGACCAATTTATATTATATTTGTAAAACAAATGTAATATATATTATTTATTACACATTATATGTAAATGGTCACTACTTTTAAATATTATAGTATTTTACTATACTATGTAAAATACTTATATTATGTAATACATATTAAAAACACTGCAATGGAGTTATCACCAAAATATTTTAGTATTATTATTTTGTAAAAGAATTCATTTTGATTTATAACATTAATTGAAAGTTGTAAATAAAAGGGATAAAATATTTATTGTATAAAAGTATTTGTAAAATATTTTGTAAATATATATAATACTTAATGTGTCGATTCTTATGTGATTACTTATTTTTATTTTGAAATCATATAACGTTGTGAATGTATTTACAAATGTTGTAAATAAGTGAAAACGGGGACTATTCTTTATATATTACAATGTTCTCCTAACCCAATGTAGTCGCTGACTACTATATTATTCTTTATATGGTTATTTTCTTGCTAAAGTGTTATAGTACATAGTTACAAAATATGTGATACATAATTATTTATATAATTTTATTCGTTCCTCTAATTCTGGTATTGTTTTATGAAAATATATTTTCTCTTTACAGTAAAATATTTTTATATATAATTATAATTTACTAAATAAATATGATGACTCAATTTATTAACTAGTTATTATCATGGTTGGATATTGGTTAGTGCTGCCTTGTTTAAGCATAGGTGGCCAGTCCATGCCTAACTAAGGCTAGGCTATTCAATATCTGCCCTAGACAATAACCATAGTATAGTATTAATACTATTATTATTAATATATTATTACTAATAATAAAATTATTAATAACAAATAACTTAAACATAAACTTAAAATGAAAGTATACCTCTGCATAATTTATATATATATAAGTATAAATTCTTTACTTCAATTATTTAACAAAAATCATTGACTTGATATCAAAGAATTATCGTTTTGCAATAATGCGGTTAATAGTAAAAATCAAATATAACGAAATGATATTTGAGTTTGGATAAATTGGAATGAAGTCCTCTAGTGGTCTTCACAAAGCAAGCGAACCATAGGTGCAACAAACAGAGCATGTGTAACGTGTGGATTTACCAAGAAATGGAATAGATCGATATTTGCTACTACGAAAGAAATCCTCATGATATGATGACTATTAGAGGAAGTAGAAATGTGAAAGTCAACTTATTATATGCAGAAGTCAGAATTTCAATAAAAGGAATATAAGAACTTTATCTGGAATTTCGTGTGATAACTGTTGTTAAGTGATATTACCAGGGAATGTTGAATAAAATAGGGAATTTGCAAAGGTATATGACTCCTTTTGCAGTGATAATAACTATGACTCTGATTAGATTGTGCATCGATAATTGTGAAATCTTATTACAACGTACCTCAGCGAGATTTATGTTGGTTGTAGGATCATATGGCAAAGTGCTTCTCTTTTTTTTTAGTAGTTTTTCTACTGACGGAATTAGCATTGGTGTCATCGTGCCTAATTTATATTTTTCAAAGGTCTTGCCTTGGAAGTCGTGTGTGATAAACTTCAATGTCTTGTGGACATATAATTTAAGTTTTATGTGTTTTCTTGTGCATTAGCACAACTTTAGATGTTTCTTACTTGCGTTAATAGTTTATGATAACGCACTGGTAATTCTTATATTTTTGATGATGTCCCAACTTAATGGGTTTTCATTTAATTATATTGTTGCACGAGTTATGAGACAGATGATCAAACGAAATAATGTTTGATCTCAAAATTAAAGATATATGCGAGAGATTTGTAATAAAGAAATCTAGACACATATGCTTGTGTTTTATTCTTAATTATCAATCGTTATAGTTTTTGGAATTTCTTATAGATATACATATCTATATATTTATATATTTCACATGCTGTAATATACATACTTTTCATAAGGTTAATGTATTTAACATATTCTTATTTCCAAAAACAAGTCAGATATCATGTTATGATACTATTTAGGGAAACTTGTCACTTGTTTGACATACTATGTATCCCGTCTTATCCGGTTCGCGCCGGAGCAGTAATCTCAGTATATCCGGACAAGCTGGAGAGTCTGCTACTCTATACCCAGTTTTGCCGGAGAAATTTTTCTATTTCCCATAAATAATATCTTTTCAAGATTTTAACAGTGCCTCTTTAGGGCTTTTATCCAGAATCAAGGAAATTTGTATTTCCATAACATATCTTTATTCTAGATCAAGTAATATCAACAAACAAGAATAAATAGCAATTAAATGCTATTGCCTGCTAATCGTCATTTTTATGGAATACCAATATCCATTACATTGTACTTATATAAGTAATTTACCTTAAAGTTTATTTAAGGCAAAATTCTTAAGTTCAAGTCTAAATATCATCCGGAGTGCTATCAGATAATATTAAGCTTCTAATTTTCCGTTTAAACTTAGGTATTATTATAACACCTAATTGCGTAAACAAGTGGCTTAGCTTATACTAAGGCATCTTTTCTTATGTTCAAGTCTTAACTGTTATCAGCTGTGCTACCATTTAATAGTAATCTCCTAACTCTTTTTATTTAAGCTTAAGTGTTATTATCACAACACTTACAGGCTTAAAGCAGTGGCTTAGCTCTGATACCACCTTCTGTCACGACCCCCGACCCCATCCTGGCCGGAATCGGAAGTCGCGAGCAGTCCAGCAGTACCGGTGGTTATTTTTGAAAAACATTGCAGCGGAAATTTCATCAGGACCGTGAGTTAGGAAAAATATCAGAGTTTTAGAAACACCGGGTTTTATTTAAATAGATGGAATAAATTCCATGTTTTACAAAGGTAGCTTTTAATAAAAACAATATTTCTTAATTTGATTTATTTAATAAAATAAGCCACTTCTTGATGCCTTCGGTGCCGGATCCAATTCTTATTCCAATGTACTGTAATTACCTGAAACGCGTTTTAAAAAGGTTTTGTCAGCGGGAAATACTGAGTGAATCATTCAGTTTACTGAAAACGACACATTTGTTATAATTCACAGTATTAAGATCTTTTACATATGTTTCTGATATCAACCAACTACCCACAGTATTTGTCACTCGACCGGATCTATGACAGTGGTCATATCACCATTGGCTGCCCCAATGAATGACGTATCACTAAATTTTAGGTTCGCCCACCTAAAGTGATAAAAACAGTAGTAATGTGCACAATACCCCACATACTGGCTGTAATTTGGTGATTACATCAACTTAATCACTGTAATTATAATTCTGAAAATAATTTGGAGTATTGTAAAACATTTAATAAAAAGAGAGAATGACTCACATTATAATCATGCAGATTCATACGGCCAAAGTTTAGTCTACAGATAATCCTTGATATATTGCAGATTTATACTGGCAGAGCTTAGCCTATTGATTTAGCCTTGTAACCTAGTGCATACGAACTAGGTAGGTAACTTAATACAACAATTACGATAACTCACGAGATCAAATTCTCACAACGAACGACAAAGTGCGATACTTAAACATCCATCGAATTAACGACGAACGACAAAGTACGATACTTAAACATCCATCGAATTAACGACGAATGACAAAGTATAACCCTAATGTGGGCAGCACTTAAACATCCATTGGATATATTGATCGGTCGGAAAATGAATCGTAATAGCGATCGAGTTAATACCCGGTATCGTAGTAGCACCCTGCTATTAGTGATTCGCGTGTGTGTTTTTAGAGTATTTGGACGATAACTCGGTGTATAATCGGAATTTAATCGTCGAATGAACAGCAGACTGCAAGTGCCAATGCCTGCTATTTATACACGAAATTTGACAGGCTTACGGACCGTAAGCCTTATCCCTTACGGTCCGTAAGGGGTACGAACCGACTATAGGGTAGCCACGTTTGGGACTAGGCCTGCTGACTTTATAGTTTTGTCGAATCAGATTTAGACAACGAGTTTCTATTGATAATCATCAACTAGGGTTTACCCCCCCCCCTGAGTTTTAGGGGCCCTGGTCCTGATTCTGTTTGTTATGAAAATTTTAGAGATTGTGTAGAATTACTTGGGTGTCTCAACTAGGGTTTCCTATTGAGTAAATAAAATAGTAGATATGACTTTTGGTGAGAATAGAATAATAAATAATAGTTTTGGGTAAATTACAAAAGTGAGAAAAAGGAATGGACCCACTGTGTAACTTTAGGGTTCAACTAGAAGGACTCCTGGTATAAATTTTGGGTATAACTTTTAAGCTATTTAAAAATATAATGCACTCGTGTTAAGTATAGTACCCTTAATTCAACCTTGTCCCGAAGTTCCGAGATAGAATCCAAACGAACTTAGTCGGGCGGAGCCTTGACTTGCGTTATGGGACTCAGATCAATCGAAAAGGATAGCGGTGATCGGGGGTTAAAACACTTAAAACGAGACAGAACTTTATTATTATTAGGAGGTAAATAATAATAATAAAAGAAAGTATATATATGTGAGAGAGAGTAGGCGAACAGACATAACAGAAGAAAGAAAGAGAAGAAGGCAATTGTTCTTTGAAGGTAGGTAGTCCTTTTATACTACTCTCCAAGGATTTTGAAGGCTACACCTGGCTTTGCGTATGTTGCCTTTATTCAGACACGTATCCAAAATTTTCATTTATTAAATATAAAGTTACATGCATTTAGACATGTAATAGAGTAATTAATTTACCTTCATTTGAAAGAGAACACGTACACCATTCTTTTTTTTTTGAACGGCCGACAGAAACTTTTTATTAATAGTAGCAAGATGCTACAAACCAGAAGTACAACTATTACACCAATAATACAACAATGTCAATAACGAGTTACATAGATGTTAAATTAAACCGACTCCAATCTTCCCACGTTAACGAGACCGCCTTAGACCGGTTTTTAATCCATAAGTACGCCATCGATTTTATCTCATCAAGTGTGCGTGTAAAATTTGGGACCGCCTGTCTGAATACCACCTCGTTTCTTACCTTCCAGATACTCCAAAAGGCCACCAGAACTATTGCCTGGATAGTCTTTCTTTTCCTCGGGCCCAAGCTGGACGCATGAAGCGTCAGTAGATCATTCATACCAAATGCTATAATCGGCTGGAGCCTGCACCAAGACGCTAAGTTTTGCCAAATCGATTGTGAGTAATGACACGATACAAACAGATGATCACATGTTTCTTCATATTCGCCACAGAGGACACACCACCTATCCGGAACTGCTACATTACGTCTAGCCAGTGCGCACTTTGTCGGTAATCTTTCCATCTCTGCCCTCCAAGCTACTATTCCGATCTTTTTTGGGACCCAGCTATTCCATTCAAACACTTTATCGGTTCTTGTACGACCAACAGATCCGAGCACCCTTTTAATGCTTGCAACGCTGAACGACCCATTCGCTTCATGCTGCCAAATCCATGAATCCGGAGCCATCGACCGGGATCGGTTATTCAGTACCACCAACATTTGCTGCAACTGGTCTTCAGCGACTTGACCGAGGTCTGTGACAACCCAGGCCCAATTAAAAGCAGGCCCAGCTGATGAAGTAGTCCACCTTTCTGCTACCAAACAATCCTTGTGAACCTCCATTTTAAACAAATCCGGAAACAGCAAATAAAATGGACCCAGTTCAGTCCAAGTGTCTAACCAAAAGTATGTATTCTGCCCATTACCAACTACTGACGTTATAGCCCCTTTTAGATCAATATTAGCTTCTAATAAAGGTTGACTGATGTTGTAAATATTCCTCCACGGACCTGACATTGCATTTTTTACCGGGACATCGTTCCACGTCCTAGCCTTTTGATGGATTGCCCACACGATTCTGCGCCATAAACCCGACTTCTCTGATTTAAATCTCCACCACCATTTGGCCAACACGTACACCATTCTGATGTCATGTTTTACTTTATTTTATTATTTTCAAAAAGAGGACACGAAATATCAAGGGACATGACAGTTCTTTGTGGAATTTTCATATGTTTGGTTTTTATTATTATTATTTATTAGATGGGACATGTAATTTAGAAAAAGGATATGAAACATGTCTACGAAACATGTTTTAAATTTTTAATTATATATTTTATATAATAATTAATTTAACTACTTTACTTATTTGGCGCTTGTAACTTGTAAAATATGATGTTTTTAGAAAATAATACATATGTCATTGGAACCAGAATATTTTTGTCTACATTTGGGTCTAAGTTTTAAAAAATAGAGTAGGTTCAAAATACAATGTATTTTTATAATTTAATTATTATATTGTTCCTAGGCCTGTCTAGGAACTTTATATTTCTAATAGTCAACTTACCCGTAGATTACCCGTCTAATGATATAAGTTTTTTATATACTTTTATTTTATTAGAAAGGTCACCCATATACAGGTTAATTAATTAATATAATATTTCAACCAACTTTATAAAATAGTGTTTAAAACTATTTGGGTTGAATATTTATATTAAAAATAAACTAGTTATTAGTTACTAGTGGTTAATAAATTTAACCATACTTATAATTTACATGATAAAAATAGGGATGTTACACCATCTAACTGGCCTTCTGTTATGATCCCTTCCAAAACCCATCCTCCAGCCCATTCCCCAGCCCAAACCCCACCACCTCCTAGCCCACACTTGCCTAGCGACTCACCTTTAAACATCCAGCCCACAACTTCCAGTCGCCCACTATCTACAGCCCACACCCCTGAGCCCACTATCTCTAACCCACCATCACATAGTACCAACTTTCCACATGCCACCTCTCCACCTGTCACCTCGGCCCAGACCCAATCACCACCCAACTACCTACCCACGGCCCAAAATCAACTGCCACCTACCACTCACACCACCTGCACCATGCGAACGCGTGCCATGGATGGCATTCGCAAACCAAAAAGCCAACTCAACCTCCACTCCTCTAGTGGTACTGCCATTAAACCAGTACCCAAAAATCCCGCCCAGGCTCTGTCCACACCGGAATGGTATAACGCCATGACTAACGAATTTGATGCTCTTATTAAAAATGAGACTTGGGATCTTGTGCCTCGTCAGTCCAACATGAACATCATTCATAGCATGTGGTTGTTTAAACACAAGTTCAAGTCGGATGGTACATTAGAACAATACAAGGCTAGACTGGTTTGTGACGGTCGTTCGCAACAGGTAGGCATTGATTGTGGAGAGGATTTTAGCCCAGTTGTAAAACCGGCTACTATTTGCACCGTCTTATCTATTGCATTATCACAATCTTGGGATGTTCATCAACTTGATGTGACAAATGCATTTTTACATGGCACTTTGCATGAGACAGTCTATATGTATCAGCCGATGGGGCTTCGTCATAAGGATTTTCCAAACCATGTCTGTCGACTCAAGAAATCACTATACGGCTTGAAACAAGCCCCGCGGGCATGGTACCAACGGTTCACTGGTTACGTCCTAACCTTGGGTTTTCTACAAAGCAAATGTGATGCATCTCTTTTTACTCTCCAGGACGGCCGACACATAGCACACTTGCTTCTTTATGTGGATGATATTTTGCTCGTTACCTCCAGCGATGACCTACATCACCAACTCATGGCTCATCTTGCAAACGAATTTGCCATGAAAGATCTTGGCCCTCTTAGCTTCTTCCGTGGCATCACGGTTCGTCGGCATCACGACACGATGTTTCTATCTCGACAAGCATACGCTACAGACATTATTGCTCGTGCGGGTATGCAATCGTGCAACCCGGTTACAACTCCGGTTGACACCCACTCCAAACTGAGTGCTCTTTTAGGTGATGATTTTCATGACCCCACTCTTTACCGCAGTCTTGTTGGGGCTCTTCAGTACCTCACTTTCACCCGGCCAGACATCAGTTACGTGGTTCAACAGATTTGCATGCACATGCACGCGCCCAAAACGGACCATTGGAACGCGTTAAAACGCATTATCCTCTACGTAAAAGGGACGGGACACTCGGTTTTTCAAAAGATCCATCTTTACTTGCTTACACTGATGCAGATTGGGCCGGATGCCCTGACACTCGACGGTCTACGAGCGGTTTTTGCATCTATTATGGGGACAATCTTATCTCTTGGTCATCAAAGCGACAACCTACCATCTCGCGTTCAAGCGCCGAAGCTGAATAACGTGGGGTCGCTAACGTTGTAGCCGAAATTTGTTGCTTGAGGAATCAACTACTTGAACTGAAACGTCCTTTGACAAAAGCGACTCTGGTATATTGTGACAACGTTAGCACCATTTACTTAGCTGGTAACCCAGTCCAACATCAGCGGACCAAACTCATTGAGCTTGACATTCATTTTGTTAGAGAACAAGTTCAACGAGGTCAAGTGCGGGTCTTACATGTTCCTTCTCGTCACTAGATCGCTGATATCTTTACTAAAGGTTTGCCTCGAGTTCTCTTCGACGATTTTCGGTCTAATCTCAACATTCGGTCACCTCCCGATTTGACTACGGGGGTGTAATAGCTATGTATATTTGGTAGATTATTATGTTTCCTTATATATTGTAATTAGCCAAAGTTAGGACCTTATAATATTGGTTATATATTCATGAATGAGATACAGAGGCAGCAAGCCATTCACAATATACAAACCCTAGCAGGATCAATGAAGGATGTCCGATGTCGATGAAAGTGCCATCTACCAACCGTATCCATCATTAATTTGTCCATTATTACCATAACATAATATATTTCGGTTAAAAAAAATCATCTAGTTTTCATTTACATTAAGTTATACATTACTATTAACTATAAATATTCACACACATTATATGATGTTCTTGACCATGAGAAGGCTATCTTATGAATCATTTTGGTGGAGAATTAGAAGCATAAACATGTTTTGGTTGGAATTTTTCCGGTTAACCTAATCGTATCAGCCTTCTTCTTAATCTTAATCACATCCTTCCTTCGGTTTTCCTCAGCTTGTGATCTTGCTGCTTCCACAATCTGTTCAATCATCTCTATATCATTCTTGTAACTTTGCAAAGCTCTAGCTCGTTTCTTCTCCGGCTCATCCTGCAACAAGCTCCAGTCATTTATTTTTGAGTTTTTTTACGTATACTTTCTATTAAAAAAAAAAAAAAACTATGATCAAGACCTTATTTCTTGACAACTTCTTCTTTGC
Organism: Helianthus annuus; assembly: GCF_002127325.2. Lineage (NCBI taxonomy): Eukaryota > Viridiplantae > Streptophyta > Magnoliopsida > Asterales > Asteraceae > Helianthus > Helianthus annuus. Next base: position 82,111,821 of record NC_035444.2, on the reverse strand, counting down.
TTTTGCTTTCTTTTCGTTCTCCCACTCAAGTATTTTAGCATTCAATTTGTCGAACCTGATAAATGTCCCATAGTTAGGATAAGGGTAAGTTGAGACCGAAGTTGGGTGTTGCGACCAAAATTTGTCGACCAATTCAGATCCGGTCGCAATATCCCATCCACCATTTTCATCTCTATAGTTTAACTAACAAATACATTTTTCTCTAGGTTTTGTTTATCTTCTAAAATCCTCTCACGTTTTATTCTCTATATTTGTTATAACTTTTTCATTTTTCTTCCTTTTATAATCTTGAGTATTTACTGATTTTTCTTATTATCATTTTCTTCTAAAACTATTTTCTAATAATTTTATATGAGTTATGGTGGATGGGATGTGAATGCTTATAAAATTGTGATTATACCGTTCTGTGATTTTTTCCAACTCAGTTTTCTCCCAAACCTCAGCCTTTATGTCATTAGGACTAAGCTGTGGACGCTTTCTATCGACTTCGGTTGGTGGGGGTGGGGGTGGGGGTTGAATAGTCGGTTTTTGGTCACCGCTAGTACTTGCTAAGCCGGCTACGGGTTTGGGTTCTCTATGTGCTGGAGAACTAGCCCTTTGAGGCAACTTTTCTTGTAATTCTGCATAATTAATGAGTATGATGAAAAATATCCAATCTGATATGTTGCCCACATATGTGAGTCATGTTGGTGCTCGTAGCTGAACACGTTCATCTACGAGCACCAACTCACTACAAAGTAGAGTGCTTTCAACAACGGGCACATCCATCGAAAACCCTTGGTAAAATGGACGCCATTGGTAATCCGTCAGTGATCTCCCGTTGGGAGGTATCACCACCAGATTACCAATGGTTGTTAGAGCCAGACAAGTGTGGTAAATCCATCGAAAACCCTTGGTAAAATGGATGCCGTCGGTAATCCGTCAGTGATCTCCCTTTGGGAGGTATCACCAACGGATTACCAATGGTTGTTAGAGCCAGACAAGTGTGGTAAAGTTACCAACATATTAACGACGAAGATGTCACCAACGGGTTAACGATGTTTTTTTATAGATGTGGTAAATAGATTGGTGAACCCTACTTTTCTTATAGATGTTTTTTTTTTTTTTTTTTTTTTTTTTGTAACAGAATTTGTAACCATGGAATTAAAGATTCGTGCACCTGAGAATTTCCTGGAGAGCAAACTTGGGGTTTTTATAGGAACATTATCATCTTCCTTACTCTTCATCTTATTTCTTGCAGAAGAAGAAGATGGGATTCTTTCTTTGATCCTTCTGGTCACAGAAACCGCGCCATCTTCTTGTTTCGACTTGGGCCTACTCAAACTGCCATCGAGTCTTCGCCTTGCTCTTCTTCGCTCTTCAGCTGAATTGACTGCAAATGCAGCTGCTGCAACTGCTGTCCGGAACTCATCACTCTCCATGTAATCGGAATCATAATCATTTGTTAGTTCACGAGATGACTGCCCTCTATACCAGTTTTGAACTCTTCTGCCGTCTAGAGAAAAAAAAATACGGATTCAATAAACAGTGGCGGACACAGAAATTATTTCCTGGGGGTGCGGATGAGTGGTTCAAGCATATTTTCAGGTGGTGCGGTCGGGCTTTTTGCCTAAAAAATACACTAAATTTTTTTTTCAAGGGGTGCGCCCGCCTACCCTGGGTTTCACCTTGGTCCGCCCCTGTCAATAAACCTACCTACCATATATGTATTACAAACTAGGCATTTGTGACCAAAAAAGTCGTAAATTAGCGACTATATCATAACAGTTGTAAAATTAGTGACGGACAGTGCGCTCGAAGATTTTTTCACAATGGGAGAAACATATGCTCTTGGATGGTTTCTAGGAGAGGTCAATGGTTTTGGGTTCTAGGTGATCCGCCATGTCCCGAATTCAATAGAACGGCTGGGAATGGAACCGAGGTGGTTCCATATACGCCTCCTTAATTAAGGTGGTTTCTTTTGTAACAGATTTATTATTTGGTTTTTCAAAAGAACTTTTTTTTAGCAGATTTAATAGGTAAACCATTTAACGTCTCTCCTAGATACCATTCTTGCGTGTATGTTTCTCCCATTTTGAAAAAAAAAAAAATCCCTAGCGCTCACAATAATTTTTTTTTAACAGCAACGGTTCGGACACCCAGGCAAATGGAACATCCTTCCGCTCGAAGAACAGAACGTGATGACCCTAGGGCTCACAATATGATTGCAAAAATGTTAAAAAGTAACTCACTAAGATTAAAAATCCCAAATATTTGAAAAATAAAATAAGATTTGGTCGCAAAAATCGGTTGCAAAACGGTAAAAGAACAAAAAAAAAAGAATTAATTACATTGTTAGTACCAGTAGTTTACTTATTTTGCCATTTCATACCTATTGTTCGGAAATTACACAATTGGTACCAAATTTTACAAAATGATTTCACCATTGGTACATCACAGGTACTAAGCATGTAATTAATAGTTCTATAACCACAGGTACTAATGGAGAAACAATTTGTAAATGTTGGTACCAATGGTGTAATTTCAAAAAAAAAAAAAAATAGGTATGAAAATGGCAAAATCGGTAAACCACATGTACTAATTATGTAATTAATTCAAAATAAAATTAATAGTAACTTAGTTTGTGACTGGTTTCTATGGTCGCAAAATTTATGACCAAAAAGACGATCACATTCTAGTGAAAGAATTCATGTGTAGTTATTTTTTCATGTTTTATAAACAGTAGTTTATTTCTTGTGATGAAACCGAATTACCTCCATTAAAGGATCGACTCCTTTGAGATGTTAATTTTCGGTGTGAAGTTTCTCCTTGGTGCATCTCATCATCTATGCCAGAAAATTTGACCCTAACAACACGAACTGTTAGTTCGCATATGATCGTACAACAACTCAAAGTTGAATTAAGAAAAATGGAAAAAAGAGAGGTACCTCATTTGCTTGAGCTTATTCTCCATATTTGATTCAAGATGAATTACTTGAATATGAATTTGTTGTTGATGAATGAAAATTTAATCACGAACTTGAGTGTTTATCTCACGAACACGAGGATGAATATGAAGCAAGGTTTTGCGAGTAAACTTTGGGTTTGGATATTGAAAATGTGTCGGAGAAGAATTCTTTTCTTGATGCTTGAGTTTTTTTTTTTTTTCATCAAGGTAGCTGACTTGATGGATTTTGTTTGTATCGTTATATATTTAAATCGCTTGTTACCAATCTATAGTTTTTTACAATGTTTTAAAAATCGGTTCAAACCGGTCGGTTGTACCAGTTGAATTGTCCGGTAGAACCGGTTAAACCACCCGGTACACCTGGTTAAACAGCCCGATACATTTGATTAAATCGTTTCTGAGCCAAATCCGTAACGGTATAAAAGCCGGATTTTAAAATATTGGTTTTTTATTTAAAATATTCCGTTCTTTTTTGTTTCGTTTTTGTATTATATTTCTTAACTAGTATCAAGCCCTTGCGTTGCAACGGTTGTTGTAAAACTGTGTCAAATGGTACCAATGCTATACCACTGTCAGCGACCACCAACACCGGAAAAGTTCGTAAAACATTAAATAAAAACAAAAAAAATAACGCCGAGCAAAAAGCAGACGTAAAATCTTTGAATCACGAACGCTCGTTGCAGAGAAATTAAACCGAAACGTAAAACATAGAAAAAAATGACTAAGTCAATCCAGGACCCGCACGTTGGGCGAACTTGTTAAACGGAGAAAAATAGATGTGCTGCGACGGGCCAGTCAAACGGAAAAAATATACGAAAAAAATGTTGCGGTGCATTAACTCACAAAATTTAGAACGAAACGAAAAGCTTGGGAAAAATGATAAGTATGGTGGACCAAAATTGAAAATAAAAAAGAGTTGGGATTAAATTGCAAAAAAATGAAAAACTTTGAGTTAAAAGTAAAAAAAACAAAGTGTCTAAATTGCAAAATTGAAATTCTTTATTAATCTTAAGGATAAAAATAAATGATATCAATATATTAGTTATTAATATTAATATTAAAAGAAATTTATTAAATAATTATTAATATTAAAAGAAATTTATTAAATAATTATAAATAAAATTTATGAGGTTGAAGGAGAGAATGACATGTGGCATTATTTGTAGTCTTTTATTATAAGTTAGATTCTTAATTTAAAATAAGTTAATTAAATTATTTATTTATATGCAAGTTCAAACATATCTTATCTATAAGAATTCTTAAATCTTCAATAGTTATGCTAATTAGGTGATGTTTCATTTATTCAATAGATGTAATACATGAATAGAATTCTAACATAGTATTATATAAAGAACGAAAAAGAATTCCAACCTAATATTATCTATACTATATAATAAAAGAAACCTGTTTTGGGACACTTGTCATTCTCTCATTTAATTGATTAAAATTATTAATAATACTAATAATAATAATATTTAATCTAATCTAATACAAATAATAATAATATCTATATCTATCTATATAATAAAAGAAACCTATTAGGGGACACATGTCACTTCCTCAGGCACTCTCTAATTATTTTTCCCCATTAAATCTATCTACTAATATGATAAATTTGTTAGTGGTGATAAGGATTAAAAAGATAAAGAGAAAAATGGTGATTATAAAATTTAAATTTCGAAGATAAGAATGAGTAATGAGTATGGTATGAAAAAACAAATACGCCTCATTTATTTTTTTTATTTATTTATTTTTTTTGGGGGGGGGGGGGGGGAAATTGAGTAGTATTGTAACAAAATTTTATAATATTTTTCAATTAAACCACTTGAAGTTTTTTCTTTTCAATTTAGTCACTCAACTTATAGGTAAAATGTCAATCCTATATATTTTACTGAAACAATTTATAAAGTTGGTTATATATGGTGGTGAATTGTTATACTAAGTCTCTCAATGGATATCTACATAATTTTGTTGAAACATGTGTATTTCTTAATTTATTTGAATGTTTTATCATCATCACCGTGATTGGGTGCAGATGTTTATGCAACAGGTCGTAAATGTTTAAAAAATAAACTTAACAAAATTTATAATTGTCACACGAATGTTCATTTTCTTAAATACATATCTTGACAATTCTATATGTTAACAAATTACATTATACTTTATTCAATTACTATTCAACCCTTCAATGCATATATTTTTTAAAACATTATTTTTTTTTTATTATGAATCATATAACGTCACATATATGTTTGGTATATAAATGTCTTCATCTTTGTTTTACATTTAGAGGAAATATTTATTATATAGTTTAAATTGTTCAACCCGTGTAACATACGGGGAACTAACCTAGTATATTATATAAAGAATAAAAAAGATGTTACAAACGAGTGTGCTTATCCCATCCTTTGACATATTTCATAGAGGAACAAAGGAGAGAAATAAAAACTAAGATGCACTAGCCTTCAGGTTTTGTATTTACAAAAGTATCACGTGAATCAATTACCACAAACTGAAACTAAAAACCGATGATCATTTAAGAACTCGGCTTTTAAAGTGCACTGTTCCAGTGTTATAGACTTATAGTGTTATATGAAATAACATCTTTACTAGAAGCCCCGCTAACCATTGAAAATCGAGACTAAAGTTGAAACAAATATCATTTATAGAATGATCCTCATTCCATTTCATAAATTGTCTCTTGAATAGGCTTTTTAATCGAATCATACCCATTACGTCATGGAATTTAATAAGTTGTACGTTTAAAAAAATAATCCGATGACCATTTTTGAATTTTTTTTTATAAAAGTTGTCTTATTAAAATTCTTTAAAAAAATCAAATCCTATTACCATTGGGGGGAGGGGGTGTCCCGTGATAGACCAGCTGTGATGATAGAGTGATGGTCGTGATACAATTAGGGGCGGACCCATCCTATACCGTGGGCGGGCACGCCTTTTGAAAAAAAAAACATTAGTGTTAAATTCCGCTAAAAATCCTTACCGCACCCCTTGAAATTTTTTCAACCGCCCCCTTTAGAAAAAATTATGAATTTATAAAAAGAAATTGTTACACACAGATTATTTATTAAAATATAACATAATTTATATATAAATTCTTTATTTCTTTAACACTTTAACCACTTAACCAATTAACTCAATTACCCAAACACTCTTATAAAATTGAAGCCCAATCAGAAATCCATTGTAATTAACTCAACTACCCAAACCCAATCAAATTTGAACTTAATAAAATAACCCAACCCAACCACCCTTGACAATTCCAATCCCGCCCCCTGATCCCCAGCGACGCAACATATTGACAGTCAACGAGCAGGCTTTTGTTGCAAGAAAACCAAAATTCCGGCCACCTTCAAGCATCTTATCGCAGAAATGCGTTAAAAATCTGGTATGCTTTGTTTATTTATGGTTATTTTTACGTGTTGATCGGGAGAAAAGAGATGTAAAAGGGTTTGAATTTTTTTTTTTTTTTTTTTTTTTGTATTTTGAAGTTTTTTTTTTGTTGTTCAAGACCACTTCTAGGGGTAAGATTTTGATGTTTTATTTAAAGTTTTGTTGTTTAAATGATTACTTACGAATAATCAACATTTTAAATTAGGGCTTGAACTATTGAAATGTAACAAAAGTGGCTCGAAACTATTATCCATTCTCCTACTTGTCAAACCAACCAACTTCCATTTCAATGAACCCAAACCCAAATGCATCTTTGATTTGCAGAACCCATCCAACTTTTCTTATTCCTCTATACATTTAAAAAAAAAACCCAACAATCAGGGTTTAGAAAAAGAACCAAACAACAAGAGCAAAAGAAACCTCAAATTCCATTTCGTATGTGCAACTCATCAATGATGTCCAAAACCAAAACCAAACAAGACCTAACATAAACGAAAAAACACATATCGCCAAGAAGATTTTTCATTGACTAGATAACGTTCTCGTCATTTTTAGAACACCCCGAGATTTCTTCAACGATGCCATCTTGCTCACCTTCGATCGTAGTTGTGTTTTCATTCTTATTTACACATGATTCCACATCAACTTTCCGATCATCCATACCAATATCATCACCATCACCGTCATACTTGCCATCAACGCCGCCATCTTCAAAAAAGGAGTCATGATCACCAACAACAAAGTCGTTATCTTCTACTTCATATCCGAAACTCGCTCCATAGGTTCCACGCCACTCATCGTCATCACTGTCGATATCCAAATAGTGTGCGCGGTTTTGAATAGCCCGTCTACGAAGAATGAACACGTTAAAGTAATAGCTCACGAGTTCCTTCTTTGTTCTAGAAGGAAATGCTATAGCTAGTTGTTCCCAGAACATTCTGCCGACAGATACAGGGTTCGAGTAAACAACTGCGTGAAAAAGTCTTTCTTCTTCTTCACTCCACCTACTTGCAACGTCTTCTCCCATATCGAGCATTCCCAACTCAACGAACTTTTCATCCCCATAGCGTTCTTTTAAATTCAAACGCGCTTCTTTCACGTGTTGCTGCACGCATCTTATTGAACCACGGTCAAAACACTTGCAATCTATTTGGATACCACTTGAAGAAACAAAGGAATGATGAAATGGAATGACACAAACTCCTAAGAAACGCTCCATTTCACCATCCTCGCGATATTTTTTAGCCATCTCTGGGTCGAATTTGGGAACATCGGCTTGATGATTTGGTCCGATGGGAATCTCTTTTCTGGGAGATCTGTTCAGTAGTGATGTGTATATATCTTCATAATGAAACAGCGGTCTCCGTGGGAGATTATATTCGAAAAGTTCGGAGAAAAGATTAGGGGGAAACATCGGCCCAGATCCGGAATCATCTTCACTGGTTTCAATTCCGGTCACCAGCGGTAATGGTTCGTTAAATTCAAACCCCTTGACAACCATATCAGGGACGTGTACGCCGTTTTCACCTACAAAGAGGCAAAACCGAGTATGATATATGAACAAAGGTACACATACACGTGTGCTTTATGAACCTTATGTTTACGCATTGCAAAACATGTGAATTAATAAGCCTGTCATAAAAACAGACTGGCTGTAAAATGGATACCATAAAGGTCACTAATTGCTTTCTTGTTAATTATATGTGGAATATACGTTCTAAAAAACTAATCCATATTTGATGCAAATAGTAGACCGGTTTTTAGATACCGGAAAGGTCGATAATTTCTTTCTTGTTCAAGTATTGCATAAGTTTGTTGCCAAATAACTCATAAAAATGCACCACCAGAATACTATGCAGTTAATGCGGTAAAATATCGGATATCGGTCAAGGACCAATATTTGAGATATAGGTTATCTCGGTGAGATATCGGGGGGTACGGTAATTTTACTATAATGCAGAATTTATATATATAGCAACTTAACACTAATGATTCAGTGATATATCGGTTAAATCGGTCAAATATCGGTTATATATCGGTCAAATGTCAGTGAAATATTGGTTATATTGGTCAATATCGCCGATAATATCGGTACCGATATTTGACACAGATATTTTACTAGAGGACCGATATCACCGATATTAACTGCATAGCCAGAATAACTATAATAAAGTGAGGCAAAAGAATATACAAGATATATTATATGTTAATACTCTTCGTACCTGGAATACCAACAACTTGAACGGTCTCAATAGGAAGTTTAGTTTCAGTAAACGAGGCCGGTTTATTGCCAAAATCAAAATGTTTTGGGTGCTTAATAAACTCCTGTAGATCTTCTTCAAAGGCCCGTTTGGTTCCCATCACGACCTGCAACGATATCTAGAGATAAACACAGATTAACATACAACATGCAAATATAATATACAGCTTTGACTGAAGCTGTCATGTAGAAGGTTACTAAAAATGAATGAAACTGCGAAAACTGATACTTTGATAAATGATATATAAGAAGAAATATATATAACAAAATGAAATAAAAGTAACATAACAGCAGAGTGAATATTCTATAACTATCACAAAGCCTGTCGTCATTCTATATTTAAAACGACAGAAAAATTACACGATTTGCAATTAGACTTGGAACATCTGGCTGAAATAATCAAAATCAAAATTAAAAAAAATTTCTTGTGATTAGCATAGTGCGTCCCCCTTGTCTCATATAAAACCAACAAAAGTGACATCATATCTTGAGCTAAATATAGGGAACAACACGATATGAATAATAACAAACTCTACAGTCGATCAACTCTAGATAACATAAAGAATTGTTATTGAAATACAAACAACAAACTCTACAGGACACATTTGCCGGGCTTTGCCCTTTATCAAAAAAAAAGTACATGACAGATAATCAAAATTGCCATTTTAATTCAGTAATCCCTATCACAATTTTTTATACTCATAATTGTCAAAGAAACAAGAAATGCATATTTTAGTCTGCATGCAGGGCAGCACTAAACAGAATCATATTGCAATTAGCAAACCAATACTATTAGCACACTTAAAAGTCCTCCAAAAATATTAATTAAACTTAAGAAATTAAAAAAAAAAATGTATACCATTAACAATTCGAATCAAAAAACAATTTTAAAACAACAAATTTCACATTGGTCCATAAACTTCTAATTTAAATCTCAAGCATGCTATCCTGGGCAAATTACAACCATTAGAACAACCAATTTAATCAAATAAAAAAATCCCCAATTTATTTTTTCTTGAAACCCTAACCCTAAACATTAACATGCACAAATCAACGATATTTACACCAATAACAATAGCAGAGAGTAATTAACGAACATACTTACCAAATCCCTCAACCAATATACAAATGACACGAATTTTCACAAACACGCGCTCTTCAAAACCCTAGAAACAAATTACGCCAAAAAAATGTATAATTTTTCAATGAATAAACATAGGGTTATCAAAAAGGATCATAAATCAACGACGATTATACAACGGATCGAAGAAAAAAGGGCGTAAATCCGAAGATTCAAACGACGAAACCCTAACCCTAAAATTAGTTAGGAGAAAATAAATTAGACATAATTTAAATCGATAGATAGAGGAAGATGAGAGGATAACGGATAAGAAACTCGATTTGATTGTTGATTTGAGAAATAAAGAGAAATCGAAGGTCGATCATATAGAATTCGAAGAGTACGATGAAAAGAGGGGCGAATGGATACGGGTCTAGTTTATTGTAATCATCGAACGGTCCGGATTTAAACCGGTTTGTCTAAATTAAGCCGGTTTTACACGTGTGCATTAACCTCTTTAGTCTCTCCCACCAAAAATACCCACATGTTAATTGGCCCTTAAAAAGTTAATAGTTATGAACTTGTATTCGATAAATTCTAACTCCTATGAAAACTAAAACTAAGATATTATTTGTTTATACCTTCATAATTTACTCTGAATGAATTATTTTATTTATTTAACTATCTTGTTTATAAGATTAAGAATAAGTTAATAATTATATTGATACATTGTGAGTAAGGGTATCTTTGGCAAAAGTAGCTGGAAGCTAGTAGCTAGTAGCTGTAGCTTTTTAGATATATTTGGTGTTTGGTAGAGTAGCTGAAGCTTTTAATAAAATGTGTAAAATTACCAAAATGGACATAACTAAAAATTTAGAAAGTTGGTGCATTAAAAAGTTCCTTATTTTTAGAGGTTAAAATAGTCATTTTTTCCTAAAAGCTTGTAGCTCCTTCTAAACGCTACTAATAGTAGCGTTCAACCAAAAGTTTCAAGCTCCTAACCTAAAAGCTTAAAGCTCCTTCAACCAAACAAGACTTTTTATTTAGTAGGAACTTTTTCTTAAAAGCTTAAAGCTAGAAGCTCCTAAAAGCTTTTAAAAGCTTTATACCAAACATACCCTAAATGTTAGTAAGTTGCATATAGATGATTATATTATTGCAAATCTAATTAGTAATCTACTTATTCATACATACTTATGATTCTGAGTTGGGAAGTTCTCAAATATAGCTTTTATAAATATAAATTACTTTTTTTGTCTTTTGTTAATTGTATATATATAAAGTACTAGGTTAAAATCCCGTGAATTACACGGGTTGAATAAATGTAATTTTATATATTAAAAAATAAAAAGTTATATCTTCATGAACCCCGTATATTGTACGGCTTAAATAAATGTAATTTTATATATCAAATAATAAAAATAGTTATATCTTTGAAAACCATGTGTATTAAACAGATTAAATAAATGTAATTTTGTATACTAAATACTAAAAACATTGTATCTTTAAAAAACCCGTGTATAATCGGGTTGAATAAATCTACCAAATAATAAAAAATCACATCCTTAAAAACCCCGTATATTACACATGTTGAATAGATCTAAAAAAAGAGTTAAAACTTTAAAAACCATGTCTATACACAGATTAAATAAATGTAATTTTGTATACTAAATACTAAAAACATCATATCTTTAAAAAACCTATCTATAGTCGGGTTAAAAAATCTACCAAATAATAAAAAAAAATTATATCCTTAAAAACCCCTGTGTATTACACGTGTTGAATAAATATAATTTTACATAGCAAATGATAAAAAGTTATATCTTTAAAAACTTCGTGTATTACACAGGTTATATAAATGTAACTTTGTATGGTAAATAATAAAAAAAAATTATATTTATAGTAAATAATACAAAAATTTATATTTTTAAAAACCCCGCGTTTTGCACGAGTTGAATAAATATAATTTTGTATACCAAATAATAAAAGAAATATTTTTTTAATAAATTAGGATAACATTTAATATTAATTTATTATTTATATATTTAATATAAGATAAGTAGAAAAAAGAGAGATATTTGTTTTAAAAATATATTAATATAACAATTTAGATTTGAGGATAATATTTATTAAAGTACAATAAGATTTAATAATTATTTATTTATTTATTTATTTATTTATTTATTTATTTAATATACGACAAGTATAGATTTGAGGATAACTTCAATGAATGACACGTGTCCAAAACTTGGTTTCTTTTATTATAATAGATAGATATTGATTAAAAATAGGGTAATGCGAGTCTTCATAAACTTTTTAGACCAAAGCAAGCCGGCCTCTTTGGATGGTTTGAGATTCAAGTTATTTGATTTTGGTGATTTAGTCAGGTTGAGATCTAAACGGTCCGGTTTTGATAGTTTAACGGTTCAATCAGTTTGGATATTAGAACAGTCTGTGTAAAACTAACCATTCGTTTTGATATTTTAATTATTTTTGGAATATGCAATTATGTACGTGTATTATAATCATCAACAATATTTATCATTTCAATAAGCTTTAATACAAACAAACGATATTGAAAGAAAAAAATAGTTCAAATCGGCAAATCTGAACTGTTAAATCACAAACCGATAAAATTAATTGGTCCAGCTAATTCAACCAACCCCTGATTTGATTTTTATCGTTCCCAAAACCGTAGCCAGCAAAATTTTCATCATAACTTGTTGAACCGTATACATCCAGGTTGAAAATTAGAAGAAGAAAAAACATAAATCAAGAGAGTTTAAGTTATTAATAACTTAATATAAAAGCTATAACCACATCATTTAAACCAAAAGCTATCCTTAGCAAAACAAAGTCAAAAGTAAAACACTAAAATTTAAAGAAACTGAACCAAAACAAAGTCAAAAGAAAAACACTAGAATTAAAAGAAATTGAACCATAGGAAGTTAATTTGGCTAATAAATAGTAATCCATCTTCAAGCTCAAGCAATGGCAGGCATGTCCTTTAGCCACGGGTCCAATGGCTTCCCAATTGAGTAAACAATAAACCCAATTTGCCTTAGCTTTGCAACATCTACTACGTTCCTGCCATCAAACATATAAGCTGGTTTTGGCATGTTGTTGTAGATCTTTTGGTAATCAAGACTTTTGAACTCGTCCCACTCGGTTAGTATACAAATCGCGTGTGCATCTTTAGTTGCTTCATAGGCATTATGAACGACTTTAACACTTTGCGCCACAGCATCTTCAGTTATTTGGATGGTCGAGCCAAGTTGGTCCCAGTCAAATTTTGGGGTTGAAAGATCCTTAAATATTTGTGCCTCGGGTACTTGTGGATCATAAATGACTAACTGAGCTTTATCATTTAACAAACCTTTACACACATCAATTGCAGGGGTTTCTCTTGTATCACCGGTGTCTTTTTTAAATGAGAATCCTAATATGCCGATCTTCTTTCCCGATATTGTGTTAAACATAGAAGATACAAGTCGATTCACAAATCGATTTTTTTGGTAGTCATTGATCTTTATAACCTGTTTCCAGTAATTTGCTACCTCCGGGAGACCGTTGCACTCACATATGTACACCAAATTCAAAATATCTTTTTGAAAACAAGACCCACCAAACCCGACACTGGCGTTAAGAAACTTAGACCCAATTCTCAAGTCTTTACCAACCGCTGATGAAACTTGAGTAACATTTGCGCCAGTAGCCTCGCATAGTGCTGAGATTGAGTTAACAGAAGAGATTCTTTGAGCCAAAAAAGCATTAGCCGCAAGCTTTGACAATTCAGCAGACCAAAGATTGGTACATATAATCCGTTCCTGTGGGACCCACTGAACGTAAATATCTTTTAGTGTTTGAATAGCTTTCAAACCACCCGCGTTTTCTTCACGACCACCAATGAGAACACGGTCAGGATTAAAAAGATCCGTGATTGCAGTACCTTCAGCAAGGAACTCCGGATTTGAGAGCACGTGAAACTCAATGCCTTTACTGTTGTGGGTCAAAATCTTCTCAATTGCTTCTGCTGTTTTAACCGGAACAGTTGATTTCTCAACTACAATTTTTGAAGACTTGGACACATCAGCTATCATACGCGCAGCACTCTCCCAGTATGTCAAATCAGCCGCTTTTCCAGCTCCCAAACCTGAAGTTTTGGTGGGAGTATTCACGGACACAAAAACTATATCTGCAGCTGCAACATGTTTCTCTATTTCATTACTGAAAAACAGATTTTTACCCCTGCACTTTTTCACCACTTCATCGAGCCCAGGCTCGTAAATAGGGAGTTTATCACTGTTCCATGCTGTGATTCGAGGCACCGAGATATCAACAACAGCCACTTCAACCGACGGGCACTTGAATGCAATCACAGCCATGGTTGGGCCTCCAACATAACCAGCTCCAATGCAACAGATTTTCACCATCTTTGTTTATTTTCCTTCTTCTTTACCTAATAAAACATAACAACAACACACTTAACATCGTAACTGGTTGTATGAACTCGTATGCACGTATTCTGTATGTAATCGTAATCACGTTTTAAGACAGCTGTTTAAGACAAAAGCAAGATTATATTTTCTAAGCAATCATAAATAACATGTATTTATGCATGAAAATTTAAATAAAACGTTGATTATAAGCTTAATCTTCTTCAACATATTCTCTAACAACAACAAGCATATTCAGAACCTACTTGATTGATGTAAACATAAACAGAAGAAAATAAAAAAATTCACACAGTTTCAGTATGACAATCAGATCCAGATCTAGCATTATGCATGATTAATCAATGGATATAAGCAAACACGCAAATAAAATCAATCAAAATAAAGATTTAGAGGCTGCATAACAATGGAAAATAATTAAGAAAGATAAAAGTTAAACCACTGACCTAACAGAAGAAGAGAGAGATTGAAAGAGAATAGATCCAACGTCGGGTTGTTATGGCGAGTATGGAGGAAAGCAGCAGTCAGGTGAGGAGATAGCTAAAAAAGGGGTTATTTATTTTTTTCGTTTATGGATTAATATAGATATCTACATACACACATTTCAAGAAATTCAACTAATCTTAGTTCTTGTTTATAACTCTTTGATTTATCTCTTCTAATTAGTTAATCATTATCACATTTTTTTTAATGGCAACCTTCTTCTACTCTATTATACCGATAATTCTAAATTTTATTCTTTTTTTTTTTTTTGAAAAGAGACTTTCACTAAAAACTCACCCCGAGCCCGAAAACCGGGCGGGGACCCACGACAAAAACCTTACAAAATGTTCATATTACACCACTCCAACCATGAGATATGATTAGATCTCGCTCTATTTCTAAACCATAAGAATCCTAAAGACTTAATATCCGAAAAAACATCCTCCACCTTAGGAACGATAGATGAAAAAACAGCCTTGTTCCGAACGATCCACAAGCACCAACACGAGACTATGATAATACCATGGACAATCGGACACAACCCAGATCTGATTTGCCTTCCTTTGTGCACCTCCAGAAGATCCCTTATGCTAAAAGCGTAAATATGCGGGATACGACACCACAAACTAATCTTATGCCACAGCACTGAAGAAAACCAGCATGAGGTGAAAATGTGTTCCGCAGATTCAGCTTCAGTCCTGCATAACGGACATAAACCGTCGCCGATCACCACACCCCTCTTGTTAAGCGCGTCGTATGTAGGAATCCTTCCCATTTCAGCTCTCCAAGCGAACAAATTACACTTACTCGGGTCCATTTGCACCAATTCAAGACAAACCCCGCATTGAAATCCCCCGAGCCCAACAAGAAATTTTTAGCCGATTTAACCGAAAAAATCCCAGTCTGATCCCCCAACCACTTCCAGCCGTCGCTCGAAGACTCCGACGAGAACGAAGATAAAGCCAAGAGGATGTCCGACAGTTCCGTAGTTTCTTCAGCCGACTCGGGGTCATGTCTCCAGAGCCACTCCCCGCGGACTCGATCCTGAACCGTGCAGGCCTTCACTACTTCCAAAGCAAACAAGTTCGGGTAACGGATACATAGCGGCTCTTCAAGGAGCCACGGGTCGAGCCAGAAGAGGATCGACTCGCCTGTCCCCACCTTTCCCCTGAACATTTTCCGCAAACTTAAGTTGCCTGGCAAAATAATATCGAAAACGGACACCAAATTCTGCCAAACACCGCTGATCGATTTTTTGACCGGGAGAAAAGACCAACCCGAACCACTAAGGTGAATTGCATCCACTACTTTGACCCACAAGTTGTTTTTTTCACGCTTGTACCTCCACCCCCATTTACATAATAAAGCACGATTAACGATGCTCAACTTACTAATACCTAAGCCTCCAGATTTCTTGGCCGACGTAACTCTATCCCACGCTACCCAATTTATTTTATTCACCTCACTTGAACCTCCCCACAGGAACTTTTTCATAATCTTTTCCAATTCCGTAATAACTTTCAACGGAGCCTTGTAAAGAGAGAAGTAATAGGCCGGGAGACTCTCGAGAACCGACCGAATGAGCGTAACTCTACCACCCAACGACAATAAGGAAGATTTCCACAGCGCGAGTCTGGACTCAAAAATATCGAAAACCGGCCTCCAGTTATTGACTCGATTCATATTAGCCCCAACTTTTAAGCCTAGATACTTGAATGGCAGTTCGTCTGGACTACATCCAACCACATTGGCCATGGCCCCAACTTCATCGAGTCTAACACCAACGCCAAACAAACTAGACTTCCCAAGGTTAATCTTAAGGCCCGAACAAGAGTAAAAACACCTCAAAATTCTGACTATATTCAAGGCGTTACTAACCTCCCAATCCCCGATAATAAGAGCATCATCGGCGAATAATAGATGAGATATTCTAGGACCGTCGTTCGGGAGGGCAATCCCGGAAAACACCCCAACCTCACTCGCCTTATCGAGCAAACACGAGAAAGCCTCCATAACAACCACGAATAAGAACGGAGAAATCGGATCCCCTTGCCTCATACCTTTGCCACATTTGAATTCGAACGTGGGGGAGCCATTAACCAAGACGGAGGCCCGAGCGGACGAAAGGATGCCAAAGATCCAGCTGCACCATTTGGACCCGAACCCCATTTGACGAAACACATCAACCACGAAACTCCAATGGATGTTATCATAGGCTTTTTCGAAATCGATTTTGAATAAAAACGCCTTTTTTTTGCATTTTTTAAGCCAAGAACACACCTCGTTAATGATTCTAAATTTTATTCTTGCTTAGGATTAAACCTCACGTTTCCTAAGTGGGTTAGCCCCACATTGCCATCACGTAAATTTAAATATATAACTTTTTTAAATACATTTAAATTTTAGAACATCCAGCTAATTTTTTTATTAAAGATTATCTAGCATAAATTCTTGTTACTTTTATAATTTACTAGGTTAGTTCCCCGTGTGTTACACGGGTTAAACAATTTAAACTATAAAGTATAGATATTTCCTGTAAATGCAAACCAAAGACAGAGACATTTACATACCATATTGACAAAAATGACTTAATATAAATGTAACCCATCAACTCGTACATATTAATTAATGTCGTAGAGTTCGATAAGACTGCTCTAATGTCGGTTGAATGAGGTCAATCAGAGTCTATTTAATACCCTTTGTACGACTTCTTATTTTTTGAATCTTTGTATTTGATTCTAAACCTATTATTAATATTATTGATAATAATTTTAGTTATATATATCAATAATATTATATATATATATATCAATAATATATTTAGTCTATCATATTAATATTATTATGAATTTCGAAACTTGTTTAGCTAGGATTTAAGATTCTATTGAAGTTTTAGTTTAACAATAGGTTATTGAATTAATAATAAGAATTTGTATTAGATTAGATTAAATATTATTATTTTTTTTGTATTAGATTAGATTAAATATTATTATTATTAGTATTATTAATAATTTTAATCAATTAAATGAGATAATGACAAGTGTCCCAAAACAGGTTTCTTTTATTATATAGTATAGATATAGATTTTGTTTTACTTCTTGCAGTCTCACTAGAGGTGTAAAAAACCTATGCGGGCCTACTGACGCGGAAATTAACCTGGGTCAGTTTTGGAAAAACAAAAAACCGGTTTGGGATGAGTTTTTTTTAATGCAAGTGTGGCCTGAACCGGTTTGTGACCCCAGAAAAAACCAGATTACCAGTTTATATCGTTAAAGGCATCCAATGGCTATAAAGCCGTTTTTTGGCCATTGGTATCGACCAAAACTCAAAAAGGAAGAAAACTAAACTTTTTTTAGAATGGCCAACGAAAATTTTATTAATGAAGCATAACCAGGCAATCAAGGCAATCAACTGTGTAAGATTAAATATATTATGATGTAATATTTAATCTAATAGCCATTATAATTATTTACATTATATATATCAAAATATATAACAACCTATTAAATAATTAGTTGGTAATTGTTGATGGACCATATTACCCTTATTAACTAATTAGGTTTCCTCTTGAGTGTATATATAAGGAGACAATCAAAGAGGGTTAACGAGTTAGACACTAATCACAATAACATCATCATGAAATCGCCCCTCTCTCCATAACCGATTACCCTTTTCGGTTCTCTCATCACTATCATTAGATTGCACCCTAAGGAGGAACCAGATCAAGCTGACAATCGTGTCAAACCTTATTGTTGCGTCTCCATCTGGATTCTCTGCTGACCTATCTGCTGCAATCAAAGGTATGTTATTCTTGTTTTCCATTATGCATAAAACAGAACTGATCAACAAACTGTTACCCAGCAATCTTACATCCACCAATGGAAACAAAAAACAGAATGATAAGCATACATTTTAAACCCCCACATTCGATAACTCGAAATTACACCAATCTTCCCAAGTTAGAGCCAAGCTTTTCGCTCGATTTCTAACCCATAAATAACTATAAGTCTTTGTGTCCTCCTTTATTCTTCCAATGTTCAGCTGTTTATTTTCGAATACCGCCTCGTTTCTTGACCTACACAAGACCCAAACGGCCACATGTATAACCGTTAGGACCACCTTACGCCACTGCCCAGAAAGTGGCAACCTTTTATGGACCGAAAACAGGTCCTTTAATTCTAATGCGAAGATCGAGGGGAGTCTACACCAAGCTGCCATGAAATCCTAAACTTGTTGAGCCAGAATGCAACCCACCACCAAATGTGCTGTTGTTTCATCCTCTTGGCTACATAATTTGCAACCCAAGTGCAGGATATGAATGTTCAGGATAATCTTGAGTTAGTTCTTGATACTTATCTTTTTTATATGTTTTATTTTCTTTCAAATATACAAAATACATATAAACTTGTTAACTGGTGTTACTTGATACTAATCTTGGTTACTTCATGCCAATCTCTACCAATGTAATGTCTTAGGGTATAAGGAGTGGTTAAACACTTTCAATAGGTAAACTTTCAAATCGACCAATCAAAGAGTGTCATGTCACTTTACCTATTATGTTTACCTATTGCTCAAAAACGTTGGCGGTGGTTAGACACTTTGGAATAGGTAAACTATTTTTTTATTTTTTAAACTAGTATATTTAATATTTAAACATGTATTTTAACATAATAATAATAAATGTAGAATAAATTAAGAATAACATTACATTAAATTAAAAATATTAAAATTACATTAAATTGAAATAAATTAAACTAGTCTTCGTCGGAATCGACCAAAAGTTGGGGTAAATCTTGACTTGCGAGATGATTCATGAGATCGTGTTTTAGTCTCCAATGTGTGTCTTCATCCATCAGCTCGTCCAACACCGTATTGTCTAGAGCGGGCTCGACCGGAGGATCCCGAATCTGTACCGGTGCTATCGCGTTTCCGTCGTCTTTCAAAATCATGTTGTGTAAAATAATACATGTGTACACAACACTCCTAATTTTTCTAACGGTTCTTGCTCGCATCGGCCGAGTCAATACACCCTATTTCGACTTCAAAACACCAAAAACCCGTTCGACGTCTTTTCTTGCCGCCTCGTGTTTGTCACACCCCAACCGATGGCGGAATCATTGGGGCGCGACACTAGGCGAATCAGATTGCTCAAGAGAATCCATAACAACTATTTAGTGACAATATTTAATGCGTTCATTATCACATACTAATAAATAATATTTCAACAAACAATCATACAGATTTCATGTCTCTCAAACAATACAAATCCGACAACCTAGATTTTATGTGAGTTTCTAGACTTCCTAATCTGGATTTGAGGTATCCCGCGATTAACCTGCAACATACGTTAAAATAATGTCAATACAAAATGTATTGGCGAGTGTGCAAGTTTGCATAAGTATAGTATAAAAGGCGTTTACGCATAATCAGCATGTAACACATAATAGACGAATCAAGTAAGCTATCAACAATGCTACAAGCTAACCACGTGAATGCGATGGAGAGTATGCGCGACACGTGTTCATGTTCACCGAAGCGAACACGTGAAGTAGAGTATGTGATCCTTAGCAACCCCTGTTCACAACAGGTGCTGAGTCCAAACTATAGTACTATCGTTGCTAAAGGCGGTCTAGTGTAACACTGTGTAAGTATAGCAACAGATAATTCAACTAATCACGTATAATATGCGATTGCGGTTAGCGTTTGTAATGCGTTTAAGTGTTGTGTTTTTTATAGAAAACGTATGTTACACCCAAAAGCGCGTTAAACGAAAATGGGTTCGAGTATACTCACCGTGCGTGCTTATCAGTAAACACGATCTGGTTGGATTGAAGGGAGTGCCGCGGTCGAAATCAAAGTGTCGAGTGGGGTAAGAAGCGAGTTAAGTGTCCAACAGACTATCCGAACGGATGGGTCTAGTCCATCCGGGCGGTTGGGTTCCATCCGGACGGATGGTCATTCGAACGGATTGTTATTCGGACAGATGGCCATTCGGACGGATGGTTTGTGTTTGTTTGTGAACCGTTTAAATTTCGAAGTTTTGATTAAAAATGTTCTAACAGTCGTGGCAACAAAAGAGTAAACAACGATTATTATCAGGGTCAGATCATCCGGACGGATGGCCATTCGGGTGGATGGTCTGTGGTTGAAGTTTTGTAAAACTTTTCTTTAAAACAACAGTTTTGGTTAACGGAGATGGTGTGACGACGTGTCGAGCAACGGAAAAGTACCAGATCCAGTCCATTCGTCCGGATGGGCTCTGCCCATTCTAACAAACGGGCTATCCTGGATGAAATTTCATGTTTGACCTGTTAATCGGTCCATCTCTCTGGTGGAAATCAATTTTTGAGTCGGCTCTTGACTATGAAATGAGTCAAGAGTCCGGTTGAGTCCCGATCCACCAAGGTTTTATAAAAATCAAAGGGAAGTTTCATAAATAAGTTGATAAGTGTGAAAATCCTTTAGATCTTGAACCAGTCTCGATTGAATGATGCTCCACAATAGTTTACCTAAGCAAACGAGTGGAAACCACCTTCGAGAGGTCTAAAATCAGTGATTTCGAGGAATAATCAAAGTGTGTGTGTGATTTTGATGAAGAAGATGGAGTAGAAGTGAAATAGAATGAAGATTTGAAGAAGATTTGAGGGGAAATGCTTACAAAAAGGCCTTGAATCGCGACTGAGAGCTTGGTGGCGAATGAGAGTGTCAAAGTGTTGGAATGGAGACATAAGGTTGGTATTTATAGTGGGGAGGGGGGGAGGTTAAGGCGGTGGGCGATTGTGTGGTGTTCGGATGGCTTCCATCCGGATGAGCTCCATCCGGATGGATGGGCTCCATCCGGGCGGATGGGCCCCTTCCGGGCGGATGGCCATTCGCACGATCGAGCTCGCGTTTGCTAGTTTTCCAACTTGGTTCATTTGACGTGTTTTGTTACATTAATCATTGTGGGTACTTTAAGCGTCTTAGTGAGATAAGTAGTATCGTGTTATGTTGCGTTCCAATGCGATAAATTGAGTTACGCGTACCAGCGTGTGCGCGTTTAAACAAGCTCTAATACTTAGATATTTTGTATCTAACTATTATTATAATATAATAGTGGGAATGCCCGCACGTTGCAGCGGGTGTTATGATTTCTATTACGAACCAACCCATAATGGGTTTCGATGAGGGCGCTAAGATGGGTCGAGGAGGGGTAGGGATGGAACAAAAATACGGAGTAGTAAATTTAGCATGGGCCTTTTCATCTGCCATCTTAGAAATTGTGTAAAATTAACGTAATACACTGATACTCGTTTATGTTAGCTTGGGAACAAACCAAGGCAATCGTCTGTGTGTATAACTAATTGGGAGCACATCTACCATATAAGCTGACGAACAAACCAAGGCACATGCAAATATGGCGCCCTCCTTTTGATAAATAGTAATACTTTTGGCTCTACATTATGAACATATAACACCCTATGTAAATAGCGTTGGGGCAAAACACCAAGGACTACGTCCAAACAGCTCTCATTTTGTTAGATACTGGTTATGCAATAAATTTCACTTTATGTAAATGCCTTTAGGCTGCATTTTTGTTCATAACCATTATGATGCACTATATGCAATATTGTTGATAACCATTGTGCCGTCCTTTTATTGATACTTATGATTCGATGTCCTAAGCTACACTTACATACTTATGGTTCTCATTTCTCAAACTGCACTTTTGTGGACAACATAGAACATTAACCATGCACAATGTGCCACCTTGCACATGTAAATAACTGAACATTAATCATTTTGATTGTTATTAACTAAGTAATTCTAAATCATTCTAATATTTAGATGGAAAAAGTAATATATCATTTTGATTGTTATTAACCAGGATAATACATGTGTTTGTACCATGTCTGCTACCGAACAGTTCAGCAACACATGGTCAGTGGTCTCTTCATCAATCCCACTAAGACCCCACATAGTTGATTGGATGTTTATACCCCTATTTTTGTCTTCGGTGGCGGTCCCTTCCACCACATGGTCAGCGGTCCCTTCCACCACCCTCCAGGCAAAAAGATTCATCTTTGGTGTTGCAATCTTGTTCCAACAGAAGCCATTTGCTTTATTGTTTACATCATCCTGTCTTACCCACTTCACCAAAAAACCAGCTATTTGGAGTCGGAAAAAAATCGAAAACCAAACATTAATGAGTACATGTACCTGCTCTTGCTCATGTTTAGATACACCACTGTAGTTGCCTAAGACCATTGTTCGACTTGATGTTGCAACATTTCCTACTCTTATTTAGATACACCATTTGTGTTCAACATGATGATACAAGTAACCATTTAAAACAAAGATAACAATTAACAAACCTGCAGTTTATAGAGAATCCCATTGTCCAAGAAAGCACCTACAAAAATCTGCAAGAATCGATGCAATTGTTAGATATACTATACTTTCTCTGTTTTCAGTACTAATGGTAATAATATTGAAATTCATTAAAAGTTGACCCAATAACATATAACATCATTAATACAACCCATAAAAACCACAAAACCGCAAGACAACCCTAAAAAAATAAACAGATACCTGAAATGCGTTACCTAGGGTTTTGCAAAGCTTCACGAAGAAAGTGATCAACATAATTCACTAAATTCTCCAATGAATACCTATTCGGGGCTGAAGCATCAATTCTGAGGGAGGAATAGAAGCATGTGAATCGAAATTTTTGTTGGAAGAAGAAGAAAATTGATTGAATGAAAGGATTTCGAGAGGGGATGAAACGCACTGAAAATCACAAACTACTTATGTGTGTGTGTGACTGTGTGTGTGTATAATATTGACTTGAGAGGGCAAAGCTCAATCGCAGACCCTACTTAAAATCTCAATTGAAGGATGAGTTAAACGAGAAAATCAATTCTGACAGTTAAGGTGGCTGGTGCGATTTGATGAATCCCTTACTTTGATGGATTTGTAGTTGTGGGGATTTGTAACTGATCTTACATTCAATTGGGGATTTTAATGGCGGTAACTGATGATTTTGCCAACTAATTCGCTTGTGGAAGATTACATTGAATCTCCTTAAGACCATATGTAATGGGGCTTTATAAGGGCATGAAAGATTTTGATAATGCCCTTACACCATTACTCATGGGCATTATAGGGGCATGAAGAGTGAGGGGCATTTCTATAACAATGCCCAAAGAGAAGAAAAATAATGGAAAGTAATAAATGAAACGGGCATTAACCATTACACCTTTTTTAAAAGGGCATTATGATGATGATGTGGTGAAAAATGCCCCTTAGTGGGCATTAACCATTACCTATGGTCTAATAATATTGTAAATGCTGTACATTCAATCTTCTTAATAATGGTGTTCTTTCTTCTAAATCTCTGACCTTTTGTTTCATTGACATAAATGTAGCGTTTGGATGAAATATCTAAATTAGCCTTAAAGTGTCTTAAAAGTTTGGAATTTGTCCCAATTTCCCCCCTCTAAAATGGCTTCCTTTATTTATACATTTGGCTTTAAAATTTGTACACATTGTAAAATTACCAAAAGGACAAAAAACCCAGTTTGTTTAATATAGTAGTATAGATAGGTCATGGCACAAGTAACTGCGTTTCAAGTTTGCGTTGAGTTTGCGTTGCGATGAGCGAGAGTGAGTAGTTTAGATACTCACGTGATGTTATCGTGTTAGCGTTATAAGCGTATGCGTTGTGATGTGTGATACAGCGTGTGTAGTAAGCGATGTAGTGCGAAAATATGCGAAGTAGCGTAGTAAGCGGTAGAGTTTACATTATGATCCGAATATCTGGTGCTAGGCGTAACGAGAGTAACAAGCGCGAAAGTGCGGGTTGTTACAGTGTTGCCTCTTGAATTTCTTTTCGTTTACTTCGTGAGGGTATGGGATTGACTTCATAAACACGGACCACGCAGGGTAGATTCCATCCACGAGCAAATAACCACGTTTGTATAAATGGTTGTTAACGTAAAATGGACATTTTGGCGCGGTTCCATTTTGTTCCGTTAAAATAATGGAGATTGTTTTAGCACATTGATATAGTTTTGTGAACCTGGTGGACAGCAAAAAGCATGCCAAATCCATAAATCTTGAGATGCAACCGCTTCGAGCATAACAGTCGGGTATCGGTGATCTCCTCGCATATATTGGCCTCGATACTCTGTGGGACAAAATCGCCAAACGAGATGGGTGCAATCAAGGCTACCGAACATACATGGAAGGTGATGTTTTTCCTCATGAGCTTCGTATAAAAGTGCCATGTCGTGGCTTGTCGGTCTACGTAAGAACTCCGGAGCGTATATTTTGCAAACTGTGTAGCAAAAATATTCTAGGCACTCGCGGGAAGTTCTTTCGGCCATATGCAAGTACTCGTCGTTCTCGTCCGAAGTGCTACCAGTTGCAAGCTGTTTACTAGCCGATGTAAGGCGTAAAGCCCTTCCTACCTCGCGCATCGAGGGCCTCTTGAAACCATGAGTCGTTCGCTTCCACGTCGCTCACAATTTTTAGAAACAAACGTTTCGACACACGGAACCTATGCTGAAAAATATCTTCGTTGTATTTCGGGTATTCGACAAAATAATCCGCCATGAGTGTCTCGTGCCCCACCTCACGTTGACGTTCAATATATCTCCTTTGGTTAAATGTGCCTGTGTCTTGAAGTTCGGCTTCTTCGATGAGATTTTGGAAAAAAAGAATGCTACTATTAGATGAATCGTCGCTACTATCGGGTGGAAAAAACAACGGGAGTTCATGCGCCATTTTGTTTTCGAATGATTGGGTAAATGTTTGGTTTTTTTTTTGGTTTGGTTGGGGTATAAATTTGAATGTATTTGGTAAATGTTTGGTATTTTTTTTTGGTTTGGTTGAGGTATAAATTTGAATGTATTTGGGTATGAATTATGTGGGGTATTATTAATAGTTTAATTTTAAAAAGAAAATATATATTTTTTTATTTAAACGGCTATATAGTCGTTGGTCATCCCCCAACGGTCAAAATTGTCCCTTTATCAATCGGTATGAAGTCACCGAAGAACAAACCTCACTGCGCGGCAAAGGGGGTTGGCGGCGGTGTTCCCGAGCGGCAAACCCAGTTTACCGCCCCCCTTTGTCGCCCACACCGTCAGGGGCGAAGGTTAGAAGGGGCCGGAGGGGGCGTCCGACCTCCCAAACTTTTCGCTCAATAGTGTTATGCATGTAGTTTTTGTATAGAAATTTTTGGGTATATACATTTTCGACCCCTCGGTTCTATAGAAAATTTTGGATATATACGTTTTCGACCCCCCCCCCCCCCACTCGTCAGAAATCTCAAGCTTCACCACTGCACACCATATACCCTTAGAAACTTAGGTTTCACCAAAAGTCTTGTAGCCTAAGGGTATCAATGTCTTTGTGAACGTATAGTGCCTCTTAAAGTGATAAGAATTCAACTCTCATTGTGCGCCAAATAAAGTATTCATGGGACAAGAGTAGGTTACTTTTGGGCTGTTCACGAGTCGAGCCGAATCAAGCGGACCTTTGTTCGTGCTTGGCTCGTTTACAAACCGAACCGAGCGGAGTAGCTCATTTAGAACCGAACCTCAAATCAAGCGAGCATTTTTCAAGCGGTAAAAATTCTGAGCGAGCGTCGAGCGAAATTCGAGCGATTTTGACAACCGTGTCGCCCAATTTAAATTTTCTGAGAGTGATAGTGACAATGTTGGGTAGCAAGTTTTTATGTCTTTAAAAACATGCACATTTCATAGCATAATATTTTTCTTATGAATAACAATGTAGTGGCCGACGAGCTGATGATTATATTGCACGAACAATTACGTTGAGAGAAGGTGACGATCGACTTAGGGTAACGACATGAAACATTGAGGCGATGAGCAGACTATCGTCTAACGGTTTATGGTTAACTTTTAGATTTGATATTAATTTTTTTATCGCCGTGGTTGGGCTAGTACGTATAGATATAGTTGTAAATTTGTATATAGTGGACCAAAATCTAATAGAGTGGTAGATATAAAACTCTAAATTTAATTTATATTTAAGTATATATGTATGTGTAATGTGTGTATATATTTAGATGTGTGTATATATATATGTATAATTTATATTTGTGTGTATATATATGTGTGTGTATATACATGTTTATTATATATGTAAGTGTATATGTATATATACTAATTAAAAGTAATAATTCGAGCCGAACCGAGCCGAGCAGACCTTTGCTCATGCTTGGCTCGTTTACAAACCGAACCGAGCAGAGCGGCTCGTTTACAACCAAGCGTCAAATCGAACGAGTATTTTCCAAGCAATTTCCGAACGAGCGGCGAGCAATTTGAACGGCCCTAGTTACTTTGCCGTTAGAAAAAAAAAATTCCAAGTATAAAAGAGTTTAAAAAAATTGTAGGGTTATAGAGTGAATTTATTAAACATGAAGGAGGAACAACGATATTCTTGTATAAAGCTTTCGTAGTAAAAAGGTTTCGGAATCAAGCATTTCGCACACATACACACACAGCAGCAGCTCAGCAGCAGCCACCATTGATAAAAATCTGCACCTTCTCTCTCTCTCTCTGAGGTAACCTACTCTTCAATCTTTTCTTCGATAACTTGTTGCACAATCGTTATGCAGTAATGAATGTCTGTTTCGTCAGATGAAGTATTAGGGTTTATGTACAAAATACTCCCAAATTCTTAATGAACTTAGCGTTTTTTATTCCGAAATCGTAGAACAAATAGATTTGTTGCTCTGATGATGCGTAAATTACTGTATATATATATATCCTATGTGTGATTGATGGATGAATTTTTGAGAAATAGTAGTTTGAACATGAAAATTGACGATGATGTGAAGAAATTATTCAGAGTAAGCTAATATGGTTGTAGAAACATCCAATTCTGTGTTTTTAAGAGAATTGCAGAAACATTATATGGTTGTAGTTGAAGATATTTTAAAAAACTCATTTGGTTCTTTTTGCGTGGGATAATCGTGAATATACAATGGTCAATTAATTGATTTCGCCTTGAGGGGTAGATTGTAAGCTAATAAATTCTAGATGTAAGTTTCTGGCTGCCTGCTTCTGTTATCGCCAACTCATGGCTCACACTGCTACTGTTGGGATTTCAGTTTGTGATCTTTTGATATTGGGATTATTTTTGGATGTTCTTTATTCCAACGAAATTGTATAAAAAAGATTTTGATGGTTATCAGGAAAACTAATCTTATTGTCAATTGATGTGCATGAAATTGTATACGTTTGAGTGGGATCAGGAAATGGCATATCTGCATCTATTCTAGTGAGAATTAGGAGTTGGCAGCATCCGTCTAGACCGAATACCCAACCCAGGACCTACCGAATGCATGTTATCGGTATGGCTGTTGTTTTGGATTCGTGTAGTTTTTTGTTTGGTTTAAACTCAGAAAAAAAAAACTATAAGATTCCACAACCAATAACATTTATTCAGTCAGTCTCAGGTAGGTCCTGGGTTAGGTAGTCGTGTAGTTGCTCTAGACCGGATGTTGCTCACTCCTAATTCTCACTAGAAAAGCTGCAGATATGACATCTCTTTATCCTACTCAAACCGATAAAACATCGATATTTTAGATCAATTGACAATAAGATTAGATTTTCTGATAACATTTTCATCAAAATCTTTTTTATATAAGTTCATTGGAATAGAGAATATACTGTTTGAAGGTAGTACTGGATCTCATTTTTTTTTCATAAGCATCTTAAGTAATAGATTCACTGTTTAAAGGTAGTACTAGATCTTGACTCATTCATTATGTTAAAATTACCACATATCACGAAAATTTAGCAGCTATCGACTTTTCAAACCATCATACCTTGGCTTTTCTCGCAAATAAAGTGTTCTTGTGAAAATGTTAAAAACAAGCATATGCAAGAATGAGAAAAGGCACTGTTATACTTGGCTGTTAGTTGCAAACTACCATTGTTCTTGGGAATTTCAAAAAAAAAAAAAAACCACACTTCGCATGATGAGCAATTCTGGACAAAAATCCGCAAGCATAAATCTTTTACTACTTTTTCTGCACCTATGTTGACATTTTTTGACAGTAACCCACTCCTCGTTTCAAACATCAGTCTTTCTTTACAAGAATTTTGGTTTGTACCTAACAAAAAACCTAAGTACAATGGTTAAAAAAGTCAGTAATCAAAACTCCACTCAGTATAACCTATGTTGTGATCATAAACAGGTTTTTCTTGTGATCATTTGCCCCACACACGCAATCAATAAAGAAACATCTGTGTCTGCAGTCTGCAATCAAATTTTGATGGCATTGGTCATAATATGTGGTCAACCAAGCAGTGGGAAGTCAACAGCTGCGCTTTGCCTAGCTGAAGCTCTAAACAACATAGAACCTAAACCTAATGTCCGAATCATCGACGAAACATCCTTTCATCTCGATCGCAACCAAACCTATGCTGAAATGACCTCCGAAAAAAACCTAAGGGGAGTACTTAGATCAGAAGTCGATAGGTCACTATCGAAAGACAGCATTATAATAGTAGATTCCCTTAACAGCATAAAGGGCTACAGATACGAGTTATGGTGTCTTGCACGAGCTGCGGGAATCAGGCATTGTGTTCTCTTCTGTGACGTTGAAGAAACCGATTGTAGAAACTGGAATAAAGAACGCAGGGAGAAAGATGGGATTTCGTATAACGATGGTATATTCGAAGATTTAGTTAGGAGATTCGAGAGACCCGATAGAAGAAACCGATGGGATTCACCTTTATTTGAACTATGGCCATTTAAAGATGGGATAGATAAATCTTCTCCTGCTATTATAGATCTTGTATCTTACATAACCAAGAAAGTTGACTCGAAAACCCGAGATGTTAAAATTTTGCAGCCAACAATAGCGACACAAAGTGCTCGGTTTACAGAGGCGAACTCACTTTATGAAATGGACCGAGCCACACAGGTGGTGACGAGTGCTATCGTTGAAGCTCAGTCGTTAGCAATGGGTGGGCCTGTGACGGGACTTTCTATCGGCCATAACTTGCCGACTATCAACATTTCAAGGTCGGTTGGGTTACCTGAGCTTCGGAGACTAAGAAAGACTTTTATAAAGTTGACCGGTCAATCGAGCTTGAGTGGGCTACCACCGCCTTTGGATGCTGACAGCGCAAAGAGAATGTTTATCGACTATTTGAACCAAGAATTTGGAAGTGGATGAAGAATGAGCCAAGAATGTTTATAGACTGTTTTGACATTACAATTGATTCTTGTTTGTTACTTCAAGGCTAGTTTTGTGATAATTTTTTAACTTTTCTTTGTTGTATTCAGCCAAAAAACTACCATTTGCTTTTGTTGACTTTTTGAAGAACATACCTTTTTTTTTTAATTCTTTGCAAATTAATTGCAAATTAACCAGTATTTTTACAAAAATGCTAACAAAATCCTTATGGTGTTTGTAACAAAGGACGAAATATGTTTTAGCGTTGGATTTTCATGACTGGCTGGTTTTAGTTACAAATGGCTCGTTTTTCCTCATAAGACGGTTCTTTTAACTCTTCACTCTAGAGTTGGGTCGGTTATGTTTATCAGTTTATGTAAGTTGATAAATCTAATCATGGGTTAAATAAAAAAAATGTGTTAATTTTTAAAGGCAAATAATGAGACAAGTATTACATTAATAAAAAAAATATAATAAGTTTTTTCATAGTCTTTCTATACTAATAAACGAAAATCTTTTTGTACATGTGTCATTCTCTGATGCCTCCTCCCTTTTAATAATAGTATTACATATTAATTAATTTTATACACAAAATATAATATAATATTAATTAATTAATATAGTTAGAGATAAACGTTTAAATTCAAATTTAATTAATAATTATCTATAACAAATATAAATGTATCAAATAATATAATAAGTATAATATTATTTAATATAGTATATTATTTAATA
Organism: Helianthus annuus; assembly: GCF_002127325.2. Classification (NCBI taxonomy): domain Eukaryota; kingdom Viridiplantae; phylum Streptophyta; class Magnoliopsida; order Asterales; family Asteraceae; genus Helianthus; species Helianthus annuus. The sequence goes on along the minus strand of NC_035444.2, from coordinate 82,081,269 downwards.
TAGTTAGAGATCAAACATATAATTTCAAATTTAATTAATAGTAAATTACTTTTTGAGTCCCTATGTTTTAGTGGTTTTAACTACTTGAATGCAAAATCAAAAAGTTTAATGTCCTGAGTTTAACCGTGCATTCACACCCTCTGTAAAAAATTCAAAAAAATCTTTTGTAAGGTTGAGTTCTCTAAGTTCTCACACCTCGTAGAAGTTTTCATTCTACCCTAACCATATATATTTGTTAAGATAAAATATATTATTTGGATATAAACAATAATTACTAATAAAATATAAATCACATGTACAAGTAACGGAAATATAACAGTTTTTTTATTTTACTAATCTATCTAAATAAGTCATTTCATTAATAAGGATTATATACAAGTTTATAATTCATATTTTTCGTCAATCAACCCGTGTAATACACGGGGTTGTAAGCTAGTATAGTATTATTATAAGAAACAAATAATTTCTTGTTATTTGTTATTTTCACATTAACTAATGGGATTCTCCCGCGCTACGTGTCGGGAATTTAGTCGGCGTCGGTTTGGTCCGATACAATATCAGTTCTCGGTATAGCAACCAAAATGAAAAAAAAAAAAAACCAAAGAATAAAGTTATGAATGTCAATACATGTTTTAGATAGATTAAAAACCATAAAAAATTGAACGTCGGTATCAATTTGTTCGTCACAGTGTTACTGCCACACAACACTCGCTACAGCTTTATGATACCAAAAAAATATTATATTTCGAATGCAACTATGTTTTCCACAAATTTTGTATTGTAACACATGTAAAATAAAACTTCTATCATCACCTGGATACAAATTAGAAAGTTATAACACGATATTCAAAGTTTTATAAGACAATATGTATGAAAAGTTATGACGGATTTTTTTTTGTGAAAAACCAATTATATTTGACCTAACTCGTATTAAAAATAAAGAAATAAAAACTTAAATATATTTGACCCAACTTGATTTTGAATTAATTTATTATGAAAACGTAGATAAAAATAAATAAGTGAGAACAGTATTGAGAATTTTATAAATAATTATATTTTAAAAATATAAAAAAAACAAAGTATGTTTAGACATAATTATATTATATTAAAATACTCAAAATAAAAGCACATAAAATAAAACCACACATGCTTTTAGTACTGTTTCTTTTAAGGGGAATATGTCACAGAATAGTAATGAAGTTTTAGAAGTGTTCCAATTAGGTCACTAATAAAATTTATTGTTCTAATTAGATCATTCTACTTTATTTTGGTGTTCTAATGCTAGATATTTTATCTGAATAGCAGGTCATAGTCATACATGACATTTATTTATGGTTAGTTGTTTATCTTATTTATGACTATAATTTAAATGCTTTTGGTGTAGAAGTAATTCGTACTTTCTTTCACTAAAAATTTACTGACATCTAACTATTTTTCACGATTTTATAAAAATTTTGATAACTTTTTAGAGATTTTGAAAAAAAAATCACATTTTTTAATTTTTTCGCATTTTTTTTAACTTTTCTATAATTTTTTTAAATCTATTTCGCATTTTTTTCTAACCCATTTTGGCATTTATGTGCCATATCAACAAATTTTTTAAATAAAAAACTTAAATGCCATGTAGGATGGACGACCTTCTATTTAGGTAAAATATCTAGGATTGAAACATCAAATGAAACTTGAATGAACTAATTGAAACAAAAAAAATTATGAGTGACCTAATTAGAACACTCTTGAAACTTGGTTACTATTGTACAAAGTTAACCTTTAAAAGAAAAAGAAAAGAGATAATAATTACTTTAGCTGATGATGTAATTATATTATATTATATTATATTATATTATATTATATTATATTATATTATATTATATTATATTATATTATATTATATTATATTACAATCACATCATCTTAGCTATATGGTACTTTTAGAATTTTTGTTTTGACCACAATATTTTGTCTTTTTCCCTTTGTTTTTATCAATTTTTATTTTAACCACAATCTTTTCCCTTTTCGTTTTATTTTTTTCTTGGCTACAAATTACACATATGGTGTTCTTATTATATATTATATTTTTTTATCAAATTATATCATAAAAAGTATAGTAGTGACTACAATGGTGTTTTTTTTTTCAAATTATCCCATATACACTATAATTAATATGTGTTTATATCTCAATAGATTAATTTTCTTTTTATAACTTTCGTTCATTAGTTTTATTTATACAAAACCTAAATACGCGACATAATTTTATAATTGTTATATTTTGTTTCGATTTTGGTTTTTTACACATTCGTATTTTGCGTATATAAAATTACATAACAAAAGGTACAATGGCGGCTACAGTGTTTGGTTTTTTTACCTATGCACTATAGATAACGTACGTCTTTACCCGGTAGTTTTAATTTCCTTTATAACTTTCGTTCGTTAGTTTCTTTTTATAAAAATTACATACGCGATATAATTTTTACATTTGTTACATTTTATTTCGATTTTGTTTTTTACACCTTTATATATTCCATCTTTATACTGGTATTTGTCGTTTGGTCTGTACGCGAAGTCCCCGTGGCAAACACACTGTCACACCCCCAAAATCCACCTGCGGATAACACCCGCTTCGGGGGCGTGACCGACCAGGATCCAGCCACCAATTATACTGAATACTTAAGTTGATAACAAAAGTAATACTTACTAATCATAAGCTTAGCAAATATTAAGTTCAGAGTTTAAAGTGTTAAGTTCAAAACAGTAATAAATAGCGGAAGCATAAGTAAGGTAGTTTAAAACAAAGTTCATGTTTCAAAATAAGGTAACACCCAACACAAGGGTGAACAGACACTACACGTTCCCAAGCTGCAAGCTCCTTCGTCACTGGTTACCTGCAAAGCATGCAGTAAGGGGTCAACAATAATGCTGAGTGAGTTCACTAGTTGTCCAGTTTTAATTACCAAAAACTTTGTTTCGCCGGTTAATTTATCCGTTTATACATGCCCTGGGGAGCTACCCCAAAAGTTAGCGACTAAACTGTTTTTCCAATACCGAACACTAGGTAACCGTTGCGTATCCGCAGGATGCCCCGATGTCAATGTTCTATCATCATTGACGAATATCTGAGTACATTAGTTCACGCCCGTCCCAAACCAGGGCACGGTGTGAGGCTGGTAAACACCTAAATAGCGCTATCAACTAATAACCCGTTCGCCTAACCCGGCGACTAATCGGTATTTGTAGTAGGGACTTGAGTGATAGAGTTTCGTTTAGTGCCGTTAGTTGCAATCCGTATAAACAGTAATTAACCAAAAGGTTTCCCAATACCCGGGAAGAAAAAGTAGGTTTTGTTCCCAATAACTAGGGAAGGTATGTAAATGGTATCCCCTTTTACCAGGGGATAGGGTTGTTAGTCTCGTGTCCCAAACCACCGGGACGCATGCTTTTAAGTTGTGAACTCACCTTGGGTTGCTCGGTAGGTTTAGGTTACTTGTCAATCACGTTGGTCACCACGTCCTAACATGGTTACCGGTATAGGTCAGGTTCGGTGCACAATCATTCACGTAAAACACATATAGGCACGTATCAAGCATATAAGTAAACAGTCATTGGGTTATTGGGCCGGCCTAAACAATTAAACAGTCAACCGCATCACATAGTCCATTTAACAGATAGTCCAAGTTAACACAGAATGGCCCAATAACCAAAATGGACAGCCCACTCGCAACCAGCTTGTCTCGAGTCGCAACCAGGTGGTCTCGGCTTGTCTCGTTATGGTTGCGAGTCGCAATCGTGGTCTCGAGTTGTCACGTGTTGGTTGCGAGTCGCAACCGTCGTAGTCTCGAGTCGAAATCTCGTGGTTTCGACTTGTCATGCTTTGGTTGCGAGTCGCAACCGTGTGGTTTCGAGTCGTAATGCCGTCGTTGCGAGTCGGAATGCTGTCGTTGCGAGTCGGAATGCTGTCGTTGCGAGTCGTAATCTGTCACTTTCATATACACGTGATGATGCAGAAAAGACAGTCCAAATTGTACATATGAAATCAGACCCATATTTGGAAACAGCCAATAGGGTTTCTACAAACACTTTTCCTAATTTTGACCATATACAACAATAGATCAAACATTACCATTTTAAAATCTTCAAACTATCTTCAACAAGTTCATCAAGTTCATAGTTTTTCTAGGGTTTTCATGCCAACATAATCACACATTTTGGACCGAAAATCACCTATTTCTAACAAGATTAATATGCAAGAACAAGTAAAACATACACTTAGTGGCATTAACATAACTCGGTTGGCCCTAAACATCCTTAAACCATTATTCCATAACCATTTAAGCATGTTAGCAAGTATCATACATAGGGTTTAACACACATAGTCAAAACTTCACAATCTTCCTAAAAATCATGCATAGTATTTCTAACCAAGCATAATATTTCTAGTTCATTTAACCCACATAAATCTTATACACAAAAGATACACAAAGATAACACTAACCGGTTATGAAAGGAGGAGCCGAAAACAAAGAAAAGAGAACCGAGAAGATGGAGTGTCCGAATTGGTCTTGACCGAGTTTCCTTGTCCGAGATCCTTGAGCTTGAACCGAAAGTTTGGAAGAGTTTGGATGTTGTTGGCTTGGGGTTTTTTTTAGTTGAGAGAAAATAGAAGAGGTGTGTGTTTGTTTGGTGTAACAAATGAAGGAAATGAGGAGGAGGTGGGATATATATTCATAGGGTGTTTCGGGTTGGGCTTGGGGGTTTCGACCCAAACCGGTTACGGCCCAAAGGCCCACTCGCAACCGAGTGACCCACTCGCAACCGCCCGGTTGCGAGTCATGGTCTCGGGTCGTGGTTTCGGCTCTCATATTTACATATATAATACATACATACGTCACATATCAAGTAAAAATCACGTTTTCATTTACTAATATATATATATACACAAAATATTACAAGGTGATCGTTCGGAAAAACCTCGAGTGTCACATTATCCCCAAGTTTTAAGAACTTTCGTCCCGAAAGTTGAAGCAGCCACTGCCAAGCTAGCGTGTTTCAACGGGGTGTCACATCATCCCCCCGTTAGTTTGGAATTTCGTCCCGAAATTCGGTTGTAGCTTCAGTGCTGGGGTTTTCGTTTGGGAATAACTGGGGATACTTGGACTTCATCTGGTCCTCCCGCTCCCAGGTAAACTCTGGGCCGCGCCGTGAGTTCCAACGAACTCGTACAAGGGGTATCTGGCTACGTTTGAGGGTTTTGATCTCTCGATCCGTGATCTCAATCGGTTCCTCAGTAAAATGTAGCTGTTCATCAATCGTCAGTTCCTTAAAAGGAATCACAAGTGTTTCATCCGACAAACACTTCTTCAGGTTAGATACATGAAAGACGTTGTGCACTGCACTCAGCTCTGCAGGCAGGTTCAATCTATAAGCAACCTTACCGATTTTCTCGGTAATTTCGAATGGTCCAACATACCGTGGATTCAGTTTGCCTCGTTTACCGAAACGAACCACACCCTTCCAGGGTGAGACTTTAAGTAGAACCCGGTCCCCGACCTGGAATTCTAACGGTCTCTTACGCTTGTCAGCGTAGCTTTTCTGACGGTCACGAGCTGCCGCCATGCGTTGCCTGATCTGGGAAATCTTTTCCGTTGTATCTACCACTAGTTCTGGGCCTGTGAGTTGACTGTCACCTATTTCCGCCCAGCAGAGTGGTGATCGGCATTTACGACCGTACAATGCCTCAAAAGGTGCCGCCTGAATACTGGTGTGGTAGCTGTTATTGTAGGAGAATTCCACCAACGGCAGATGCTTCTCCCAGTTCTTGCCAAAATCGATCACACATGCTCTAAGCATGTCTTCCAGGGTTTGGATGGTGCGTTCAGACTGCCCATCCGTTTGCGGGTGATAAGCGGTGCTCATGTCCAAACGTGAGCCAAAGGATTTGTGCATAGCTTGCCACAATTCGGAAGTAAAACGAGCGTCTCGGTCAGAAATAATAGAAGTTGGCACCCCGTGCCTGGAGACTACTTCCTTCAAATAGATTTCTGCCAAGGTAGAAAACTTGTCTGTTTCCTTAATGGCCAGAAAGTGTGCAGACTTAGTCAATCGATCTACTATCACCCAAATAGTGTCATTCCCGCGTTGAGATCTAGGTAGCCCTGTAACAAAATCCATGGAAATATGTTCCCATTTCCATTTCGGGATTTCGGGTTGCTGTAGTAGGCCTGCTGGTTTCTGATACTCGATCTTGACTCTTGCACAGGTCAAACATTTGCCAACATAGGCTGCTATGTGGGCTTTCATGCCAGGCCACCAGTAGGTGGTTCTTAAGTCGTGGTACATCTTATCTGAACCAGGATGTACTGAGTAACGGGACTTATGGGCTTCGTCCATCACAAGCTCTCGTAGATCTCCGTAAAGTGGGACCCAAATGCGCCCTGCCACATAGTAGGCGCCGTCCTCTTTCTGTTCTAGTTGCTGCCTCGATCCTCGCAGGGACTCAGCCCTGATGTTTTCCGGTTTCAGAGCTTCAATCTGAGCATTTCGAATCTGGGTAGGAAGACTAGACTGGATGGTAAGTTGTAATGCTCGCACGCGCTTTGGTATAGTGTCTTTCCGGCTGAGGGCGTCTGCCACAACATTGGCCTTGCCCGGATGATACTTGATGGCGCATTCATAATCATTCAGAAGTTCGACCCATCGGCGTTGTCGCATGTTTAACTCCTTCTGCTTGAAGATATGCTCGAGACTCCTATGATCGGTGTAAATGGTGCACTTGGTACCGTACAGGTAATGTCTCCATATCTTAAGCGCAAATATCACTGCTCCTAGCTCCAAGTCGTGTGTTGTGTAGTTCCTTTCATGTGTCTTAAGTTGTCGGGATGCGTAAGCAATGACTTTCTCGCGTTGCATCAACACGCAACCGAGCCCATGAATAGACGCATCACAGTAAACCACAAAGTCGTCCGTTCCTTCAGGTAACGAGAGAATTGGAGCACTGCAGAGGTTATCCTTAAGCCTCTGAAAAGCAGATTCCTGTGCTTCATTCCACTTGTAGGTGACGCCTTTCTGAGTGAGTGTCGTGAGAGGTTGTGCAATCTTAGAGAATCCCTGAATAAATCTGCGGTAGTAACCTGCCAATCCCAAGAATTGGCGAACTTCAGTGGGAGTTTTAGGGGTAGGCCAATTCTTTATAGAGTCGATCTTAGCTGGGTCGACGTGGATTCCGTCCTTGTTAACCACGTGCCCAAGGAAATGGACTTCTCGAAGCCAGAAGTCGCATTTCGAGAACTTGGCATACAGTTGCTCGTTGCGAAGGAGTTCGAGGATAAGGCGTAGGTGCTGTTCATGCTCTTCCTGACTTTTCGAGTAGATCAAGATGTCGTCTATAAACACGATCACAAATTTGTCGAGGTAGGGTTTGCATACCCGGTTCATGAGATCCATGAACACTGCAGGGGCGTTGGTCATTCCAAAGGGCATAACGAGGAATTCATAATGACCATAACGAGTTCTGAATGCAGTTTTGGAGATGTCTTCGTTACGGACCCTTAACTGATGGTAGCCTGATCGCAGGTCAATCTTAGAATAGTAGCTCGATCCTTGCAGTTGATCAAACAAATCGTCGATTCGCGGGAGAGGGTAACGATTCTTGATGGTAACCTTGTTCAACTCACGATAGTCTATGCACATTCGGAACGTGCCATCCTTCTTCTTAACAAAGAGTACCGGTGCTCCCCAGGGTGATGAGCTAGGACGGATAAATCCTTTATCCAAAAGTTCCTGTAGTTGAATAGAGAGTTCCTTCAATTCTGCGGGGGCTAGTCGATAAGGTGCACGAGCTATAGGCGCTGCTCCGGGAGCTAGCTCGATTTGGAATTCGACCTGACGATGGGGAGGGAGTCCAGGTAATTCCTCAGGAAATACCTCGGGATAGTCGCGTACTACGGGAAAGTCTTCAATCCTCTTTTCCTTTTCCTGCGTGTTGGTAACAAGTGCCAAGATAGCGGTGTGCCCTTTCCGTAAACACTTCTGGGCCTTCAAGAACGAGATAATGCCGGAGATTTCTCCACCCTTGCCACCTTGTACAATGAGGGGTTTGCCAGAACGGCGAGGAATACGAACTGCTTTCTCTTGACAGAGGATCTCAGCGCGATGCTTGGATAACCAATCCATACCAATAACGACGTCGAAGCTTCCAAGAGTAACAGGGAAAAGATCGATACTAAATGTCTGACCAGACAACTCTAGTTTGCAGCCTTTGACAACATGTGAGGCTTCGATGTTTCTTCCATTAGCTAACTCGACGATATGAGGAGAACTTAGTAACGAAAGCGGACGCTTAAGCTTCTTACTAATACGTAGGGATACATAACTAGCATCGGCACCGGAATCAAATAACACAGAAACATAACGATCATCGAGTAGGAACTTACCCGTCACGACATTGGGGTCATTCCTTGCTTCACCAGCTCCAATCACGAAAGCCCTTCCTCTAGCACCATTCCCAGCATTGTTGTTCTGGTTGTTGTTCCCAGCTCCCTGATTATTGTTGCGATTCTGATTCAGTTCAGGGCAATCCTTCTTAAAGTGCCCCTCAGCTCCACACTTAAAACATGCCCGGTTGTTTCCCTGCTGCTGTTGCTGTTGGGGTTGCTGCTGGTTCTGTCTAGCTGGGAACTGACTTCTGCAATCCTTGGCCTCATGCCCCATTTTGTTACATCGCTGACACTGACCCTTCACACACTGCCCGCTGTGATGTCGATTGCACTTGTTGCACTTGGGGTGGTTTCCACGATAGCCACCCTGTTGTTGAGCGCCCTTGTTGTTTTCGGTTTTCCTTTGCTGTGCTGGGGCCTGAGTGGGGTTAGCATCCTTGCTTGGATTTCCTTCCCACTTACGTTTGTTGTCACTAGAAGTTCCGACGGTAGCATTGATCCTTTTGGGCAACCGGCCCTCTTCTACGGCCTGATCAGTAAGTTTGTGAGCAAGTCGAACAATCGGCTGAATGGTAGTGTGGTTGGCTGAAGTGACATGGCTTCGAATCTCTGGAGCCAAACCTTTGATATACAGTTCGATCCTTCGGTACATAGGTCGGGACATGTTCGGGCAGAGAGCAGCATAGTCATTGGACAACTTGGTGTAGGTTTCAATCTCTGACCCAACCATCTTGAGCTCATAGTACTCGTTCTCAAGCTTGTGGATGTCATCCCGGTGACAGTATTCATCCTTAATCATATCCTTGAAATCCTCCCATGCCGTAGCATTAGCAGTTTCCAACCCAAACATCTGAATCTGCGCCTTCCACCAAGAAAGCGCGCTTCCTTCAAGCGTAGCAGTAGCAAATTTCACCCAATTTGCAGGAGGACACTCGCAAACGGCAAAAACAGCTTCAATTTTCTCAATCCAATGCAGAAGACCTATGGCACCCTCAGTGCCGTTGAAAGGGAGAGGCTTGCAATCCATGAAAGTTTTGAAAGTACACACTGGTGGTTGCGCCGGTGCATGCTGACCTGTTCGTGAGAAGCGAAGCGTATAGGTTTAGAGGCGAAAAGTCGATGTGGCGGTAGGATCTATACATCCTAAAGCAACGAGCTTACCTATGGGGTGGGCTGCAAAAGCCGCAGCCACTGTGTTGAGCAGGTTAGTGAACTGAGCCTGCGTCATGTTAATGTTTCCTCTTCCGCGTCCACTCATTGTCTTCATAACCAGAAAACACAGTATGAGTGTGATGTCGTAGTGTAGCGAGAATGAGATAGAAGAGAGAGGTGTATCTATCTAGTTTAGGCACACTAGTACGTATATCATAACAGGAAACATAAAGCAAACAAGTAAACACTGGTCCGAGCTATGAGGTCAAATGTGTCGAGCCTTGCACTTGGAGTGTAGTGTCGTCGCGAGTCACGGGTTATAGTCTGGTTTTCTCCAAAAAGATTTTCCCCTTTTTAAAACCAAGTTCACTATAACCAATGGCTCTGATACCAATCTGTCACACCCCCAAAATCCACCTGCGGATAACACCCGCTTCGGGGGCGTGACCGACCAGGATCCAGCCACCAATTATACTGAATACTTAAGTTGATAACAAAAGTAATACTTACTAATCATAAGCTTAGCAAATATTAAGTTCAGAGTTTAAAGTGTTAAGTTCAAAACAGTAATAAATAGCGGAAGCATAAGTAAGGTAGTTTAAAACAAAGTTCATGTTTCAAAATAAGGTAACACCCAACACAAGGGTGAACAGACACTACACGTTCCCAAGCTGCAAGCTCCTTCGTCACTGGTTACCTGCAAAGCATGCAGTAAGGGGTCAACAATAATGCTGAGTGAGTTCACTAGTTGTCCAGTTTTAATTACCAAAAACTTTGTTTCGCCGGTTAATTTATCCGTTTATACATGCCCTGGGGAGCTACCCCAAAAGTTAGCGACTAAACTGTTTTTCCAATACCGAACACTAGGTAACCGTTGCGTATCCGCAGGATGCCCCGATGTCAATGTTCTATCATCATTGACGAATATCTGAGTACATTAGTTCACGCCCGTCCCAAACCAGGGCACGGTGTGAGGCTGGTAAACACCTAAATAGCGCTATCAACTAATAACCCGTTCGCCTAACCCGGCGACTAATCGGTATTTGTAGTAGGGACTTGAGTGATAGAGTTTCGTTTAGTGCCGTTAGTTGCAATCCGTATAAACAGTAATTAACCAAAAGGTTTCCCAATACCCGGGAAGAAAAAGTAGGTTTTGTTCCCAATAACTAGGGAAGGTATGTAAATGGTATCCCCTTTTACCAGGGGATAGGGTTGTTAGTCTCGTGTCCCAAACCACCGGGACGCATGCTTTTAAGTTGTGAACTCACCTTGGGTTGCTCGGTAGGTTTAGGTTACTTGTCAATCACGTTGGTCACCACGTCCTAACATGGTTACCGGTATAGGTCAGGTTCGGTGCACAATCATTCACGTAAAACACATATAGGCACGTATCAAGCATATAAGTAAACAGTCATTGGGTTATTGGGCCGGCCTAAACAATTAAACAGTCAACCGCATCACATAGTCCATTTAACAGATAGTCCAAGTTAACACAGAATGGCCCAATAACCAAAATGGACAGCCCACTCGCAACCAGCTTGTCTCGAGTCGCAACCAGGTGGTCTCGGCTTGTCTCGTTATGGTTGCGAGTCGCAATCGTGGTCTCGAGTTGTCACGTGTTGGTTGCGAGTCGCAACCGTCGTAGTCTCGAGTCGAAATCTCGTGGTTTCGACTTGTCATGCTTTGGTTGCGAGTCGCAACCGTGTGGTTTCGAGTCGTAATGCCGTCGTTGCGAGTCGGAATGCTGTCGTTGCGAGTCGGAATGCTGTCGTTGCGAGTCGTAATCTGTCACTTTCATATACACGTGATGATGCAGAAAAGACAGTCCAAATTGTACATATGAAATCAGACCCATATTTGGAAACAGCCAATAGGGTTTCTACAAACACTTTTCCTAATTTTGACCATATACAACAATAGATCAAACATTACCATTTTAAAATCTTCAAACTATCTTCAACAAGTTCATCAAGTTCATAGTTTTTCTAGGGTTTTCATGCCAACATAATCACACATTTTGGACCGAAAATCACCTATTTCTAACAAGATTAATATGCAAGAACAAGTAAAACATACACTTAGTGGCATTAACATAACTCGGTTGGCCCTAAACATCCTTAAACCATTATTCCATAACCATTTAAGCATGTTAGCAAGTATCATACATAGGGTTTAACACACATAGTCAAAACTTCACAATCTTCCTAAAAATCATGCATAGTATTTCTAACCAAGCATAATATTTCTAGTTCATTTAACCCACATAAATCTTATACACAAAAGATACACAAAGATAACACTAACCGGTTATGAAAGGAGGAGCCGAAAACAAAGAAAAGAGAACCGAGAAGATGGAGTGTCCGAATTGGTCTTGACCGAGTTTCCTTGTCCGAGATCCTTGAGCTTGAACCGAAAGTTTGGAAGAGTTTGGATGTTGTTGGCTTGGGGTTTTTTTTAGTTGAGAGAAAATAGAAGAGGTGTGTGTTTGTTTGGTGTAACAAATGAAGGAAATGAGGAGGAGGTGGGATATATATTCATAGGGTGTTTCGGGTTGGGCTTGGGGGTTTCGACCCAAACCGGTTACGGCCCAAAGGCCCACTCGCAACCGAGTGACCCACTCGCAACCGCCCGGTTGCGAGTCATGGTCTCGGGTCGTGGTTTCGGCTCTCATATTTACATATATAATACATACATACGTCACATATCAAGTAAAAATCACGTTTTCATTTACTAATATATATATATACACAAAATATTACAAGGTGATCGTTCGGAAAAACCTCGAGTGTCACACACACGGTGGGGAAATCCTAATATATATATATATAGGGCCGGGATTTAGAGAAAACGGTAGAAAGTGTGAGAACGGCGAGAACGCTTATCAATCGTCCGATCAAAACAATCTATGGACTAGATTGGCGCGGTGGCATTTTCGTAAATAACATCAATTTTATTACGTGGACGCGCTTCAATAGGTGTGGGACCCAAGGTGTAGTCCGATCGGGTGGCAACCCGATTGGGTGGTAATCCGTTAGGACAGTAGTCCGATCGGATGACACTCCGACCCGGTCGACCTGATCATCTTCTTCCTTGGTGGTTTTGGTATTTTTGTAGTTTTATCGAGACGATGTGACAACGTGTCAACCAACAGAACCCCATCTTGACCCCAGTGACCCGGTTGAACAGGAATCACCCAAGTTCAACCAGTTAACCGGTTCGAGACGAATGTTCTTGGTTAACCCGAAATCGGTGGTCTCATGGATAGAATCCAGATCTTGAACCAACACATCACCAAGAATGAGTAGAAGGTTAGAACAAGGTCTGATCATATCGGTTTTGAGTGCATTGAGTGTAAAAGAGTTGAAAGAAAGTTAGAAACCATCTTTCAATCCTTTTCACCATGAATCTTTGTTTATTTGTGTGGAAATCGTTCAGATCTAAGTTGTTCTTGGTAGATTGAAGTCAAAACATGAAGTCCTCAAGAACACCATGGTGACATCATCCTAGAACACCTCAAATCTAGTGATTTCACGGTTAAAAGTTAAGATTCAAAAGATAGAAAGGTGTAGGACTGCGTGTAGATCAAGAAAGTACAAGATTTAGGTTGAGATCTTACCGGAATCGCGAGAAATCGAAGAAAAGGTGAGCAAGAGCGCTTGGTCGGACAGGAGAGCAAAAGTGGTAAGTTGTGATGTTGACAGGTGTCACCCCCCAACCGATGGCGGAAACATCAGAGTGAGACGAAATAGATTGCAAGAGACTTCATAACACTATTCGTGACAATATTTAATTCAACCGATTTCATTTCATAAATAAATTATCGAAACATACAAGGAAATTCAAATAACAACATTGTTCAAAACATAACATAATTGATACAACGATTTAAACTTAGGACGTCTAAATGAGTATCTAGGCATCTTTGCTATTCATTTTCATAGCATCATCAATCATCAACCTGTAACATGTTTAAAATACAATTCAATGCAAAAGCAAAGGCGCGTATACAAGTTTAAGCATAAGTATAAGTATAAGTATAAAAGTTTAAAACGAATCCACATGGCAACTTAGTTTATACAAGATCAACCTAACATGGCATGCAATATTTCTAGCCAATCCTCTGTTTACGCAAGAAAGTTTAGTTAATTCGACATGACCACAAGTTTAAGGGGGGCGGTGCGTTACTCCTATAGCGCTATACATGTCAAATGGAGGCTCGTGAAAGCTAATGACTAAAAGATATTACATAAGTATGGTCCATGTAAGCATCAAGTATCATAACATAGCATTCATGTATAAGGATTGTTTTCGTGCATTGCGTAAAGAATAAGTTTAAGTGTGTTTTAATAAGGTAACATGTTACACCCCAAAAAGTGGTAAATATAAAAAGGGGGTTGCGAGTATACTCACAAAATTTGCATATGCTTTCCGATTTTCCAAGGTGACGAAGTTGATGAAGTTAGAAGGTTGAATATGTTCGTGTAGGGATTTAGGAAGTTAAAACACAAGAATATAGGTACTCGAAAGTAATCATCCTTTAACACCAAGTACTTGTTCTTCACACTATGAAACCTCAAGGGTTAATGTTTTCATGAGTAATATACTCATTAGAATCGTAACAAGTCTTATGTCTTAGATGATGTGATTCTAATATCTTGACGAATGAACACAAGTCCATCATCAAGGGTTCGAATAGTATATATATGTATAAGTATTATATGTATTATTTAGTCCATTAGTCAAGCATGAGGTAGAAGATAAATCTTCATTTAGGTACCTCTATTGTGTCATAGAATTCATGTAGGAGGTAGGAAGAACAAGCTTCCATTTAGGTACCTCTTATGGTTCACTACTACACTTGATGTAAAAACATACAAGGAGGGTCATGAACTATAAATAATACAAGAATATTAAACACTACTCTAAAAGAAATCGTCAAGTAAGGTGTGGATTTTTAAGTAGGATAACCCAAGTTAATCCTAAATCACACAAACATTAAGTCTTGAATTTGAACATCACTTGTGGGTTAAACCCTTGAACAAAGCAGAAAGTTTGTGAGATTTTTACCTCTGATTTTGAATGTCTCAACCTTGTTTTTAAGCCTAACTAACCATAGATGTGGTTATAAGCATAAGGACATAGGTTTGAGATGAGTTTCCTCAAGTTTAAACAAGTTTATTAAAGATTGAAACATGAACAGAAAAATCAGTCAACTTTGGAGCCCTTTTGGCTACTTTCCAGGCTCTGCTTTTCCAGGGAAACCCCATGGAAACGTAGCTAAGGTCAATACAAAGAAGTAGCAAAAAGAATCGAGTGAATCATATAAGAATTGAGTGAGTTATGCTCATTTTCGTGAAGAGGTGTCAATCTGCTCGAACCCTTGCTTTCAGCTACGGTTTGGAGGATGTTTTGAGAGTTTAGAGTGTTTCAAAAGTGGTAGGGAGGCTGGTTATAAGTGGTATTTATAGGGGGAAGGATTAGGGTTTCAATGGGTTGGGCTTTGGAAGTGTTTAGAAGGGGTTAAACCTTGAAACAAGCCCACAAAACCCAACCATATGGGGCTGAATTTTGCTGAATTAGGGCGGCCATATTTCTTTATTTTTTTTATTTTTAAAACATTATAATGAGTAATTTTGTTAATTAAGTTGTGTAATAATATGCAATAATGTTTCCCCTAACTTGTAACAAGATAAAATATGAAATAAAACATGATTTAACTAGGTAAAAAGTGTAATGTATAAGTATGTAACAGAGGCGAAGGTTAGTTGTTACCCGGGGGTGCACCCGCCCACCCCAATGTTTCGGTTAGAAGTGTATATTTTCCGATTTTTCTTCTGGAAATTTTAAAAATTATATAGGATCGCCTCCCTCCAATTATTTTTCCTAAATATTTATACAATATATAAATTAAAGTAAAGTTTGTTACCACTTTGTATATCCTAAATATTTATACAATTTAATTATAGTAAAGTTTGTTAACACTTTGTATGTAAGTGATGGGTAGTTTTGTAAATATATTTTAACTCTTATTTGTTTAACCCTAGATTACCCACCACACAATAAACTTAATCACACGTTTTTATGTGTAAGGACGGGTCCTTTGAATGAATGAAATTTTTTAGTTTTATTTAGAACTATTATTATTTGACCTGACCCGAATCGATAGCCGACCTGACCCGAAACATAACGATAGGAAAAAAAAAATTGGGTCTCATCACTTTACGCCCCTCGAAGCTTTTGGTCAAGCTCCGCCACTAGTATGTAACATGTTTGTAAGTGACAAGTATATGTCACATATTAGATGATTAATCGTTGTATAAATAAGCATATTATTAGGGGTTTTTAAGTATCAACAATTTAAGGACAAGCATGGACATGTATCGTGAATAAGTATCGTATGAGTATGAATTACAAATAAGGATTCGATGTACAATGAATTCGAACGTATGAACATGTATGAATATGTAGAAGGTGAATTTAAAGAAATACGAATTTTATTTATGATCCAAGTCTCGGATTTTACAACGAAAAGACAACTACAATAATACAATATTTCCAAAAATAGCATTACAAGGCGAGCTTTCTAATTATGGAAAGTATGAAAAAGCAGGGCGTTACAGTCTCCCCTCCTTTAGGAAATTTCGTCCCGAAATTTATTCAAGAGGAAGACCTTGGAGAAAAAGCATTTTGGCTAAAAGAATCGAGACTTGGGAGTTTTGAAACCTTTAGAAAAGTACGAAATTTTGAAGAACGGTAGGATAGGAATTTGTTTGACTAAAATGAGTTGAGGCGTTTAAGCATAGGTAAAACGTGCATGTGAGCGCATATGCAAAGGAGTTTAAATAAGTTTGAATGACCCAGAATGGAGAGGTATCTTTAAAATATGATATCCAAGAAGTATAACTTTCGTATAATGCGGTTAGTATTTTGATGAAAAGTGTGGTAGTTTGCATAGAGAGTTTAAAGGATAGTATAAGAATCACACTTTGGTAAAAATTGTTTATTGGGAGTAACGAAAAGGTTTGGTACTTTGAATAAAGCGTTAAAGGTATACTAAGTACATTTACATAAGAATAAAATAGGAAGACGGTTTTAAAGGTAATGAGATAAGTTAGGATTTGAATGTTTAAACAAGCTTGATTGTGAACGGGGTTCGTATGAAAGAAAGGATAATGGAGAATAATAGGAGTATGGGGCGAACGATTGACTCTAAATGAATACAAGTATATGAATGATATAAGTATTAGATAGATGAAAGTAGCGTGTTAAAGATGAAGTCTCGTTATGGATAATCGGATATAATGCGTTTGTGAGTTGTTTAAAGTTTGTATTAGGTCAAAAGGCCTGCAAAACACTGAATTTCTCATGGCACATTTTCCAAAGGTTTGGTAACATGGTGAAACACTTATATATAGGAAGTACCAGCGGCGTATCCACCATGTTTTGACCATGTCACGTCTGTCTCGTATTCGGTGTCAGGTTACGTTCCGTGTCTTACCATACACTGTAGTACACTCTGTGGTTCTCATATGCCTATCACTATAATCCGTGTGCACCCACGATTAATTTTGATCGTCGCATGATCCGCATAGCTTGTACTAGTTGTGTATGAATCAGGGTATACATAAAAAAAGAATATGAATGTGTACGTATAAGAATATATTATGTAAGCAAGTCCATGCTTAAGTATGTATGGGATCCACGTAAACGAATCCCTCGGATTCCGCTTGCGTATGGGTAGGAATGTATGAATCATGAGTATGTATGAAAATATGAGCACAAATATAAGTTTAAGTATGAACATTCACGTAAGTATGAGTATAGACATAAAACGTACGAGTAGTATGAGTATAAGTATAAACATAAAACGTACGAGTATAAGCGTAGGTACGAATAATAAGAATTACGTATATAGTGTACGTTAGAGCATAACGAATTTGGACATATAAACGCTTGAGAAATTTGAATATGTAAAACGAATGATATAAGCGATTTCGTCGCGAGGTATCAATTAAAACGTGTATGATGATTTACATGTATAGTTGTTTAAGCGATTAAGTTGAGTTTATTGGATCAAAATAGATCGAGTTTGATTTTGGAATGTAGAATATAGTTTGTAAATGTAGGACAGTATAAAGTATTCATTGGTTGTGTGTAGCGTGTTTTGTAATGGATGGAAATGCTACTTTTGTTTTAAAAGAGTTTATGTACGTCGGAGGTTGTCGGTCTCCATGAAATCTTCTAGCCCACGTGCCCACGTGTTTGAAATTTGAATGGCGAATTACGCGGTGTGGAAAAAGGTTTTCGAAAATACGGGTTCGTTTCATTTGCATCCAAACAAGAAATTTTGAAGGTTCTTATGAAAACGTTGATCCTTAGAAAAGAAATTTAGCAAAACGGACTTGGTGATCATTGGAAAGAGTTTTAACAAATGATTTGTTGATGTAAAAAAAAATTCTTTGGTAAAACGTTTGTATAATATCTATAGGACCTTATAAGTATATGGGAAAGTTGGTTTGAATTCCGTTAGAGAATGAAAGTTTTTAGTATGGTGATATAATGTGAGTGCGTTTTAGTGATTAAGTCGAATATGAAGTTCATGGGCAAGAGATTCACTGGACCGATTAAATTGATAGGTAGCATTTCATTAGGTTTGGAAATTCGTGTAGTAAAACGTTTAAGACATGATTAAGAATCTCGTGTATATGAGTTAAGTGAAAATAGGTTGTAGGATAAGAAGTACGTTTGATAAAACAATGTATTTTGAATTTAATATAGGTAGGTATTTAGATAAATGATAAATGACTTAGGTATAAAACATGATCGGATTTGCATAATAGGACATTTTGAGGTAAAGTTCTGGTAACGATCACCTAAGTAAGGGAATCACCCATAACTCGTTGGTGAGGTCGTTTTAAGAAAAGGAGTGGAGCTAATCGTCAAGGTAAGGAAATCACTCCTATCTCGATGGTATGCCTCCATTTTGGCGTTACAAAGAATGTAAACAAAATTGAGTGACGTTTTAAAATCATGCATATGTATAAATGTATGAAAAAGATTTAATATGTTGTGTGTGTGAGAAGAAAATATCGAAAGTAAAACTGAATTTGAAAAATTGCATCGTATAAGATAAATAGTAGAACACATGTTTGATTGAAATTTGGGATGGTTCCAAAACGGAACTTTGACTAACCAAAGTGGTCGAAAAGTCTTTCGAGTTTGAGGAGCATGCTTTGGTCTAATAGGTGAAATACCCTCGCCGACAAGTCGGTTAACGGTATTTACCCTTCCGGTTACTACATGTCCCAAATCAATTGAAATTTCGAGACTTGGCGGGATTTATGAAAAAATCAAGGAGTGGAACTAGTCGACAAGGTGCGGGTTTCACCCCTAACTTGACGATTTCATATCCTAAGTGTGGTTGGTACTCTTCGGGTCAAAATTTAATTTCAACACTTGACGAGGGTCCACTAGAATTTGAAATTTGAATTTCTCCATCAAGGTGAGGATTTTACTCCTAACTTGATGGTGAATTTCATGTAAAAAGAAAAGTAGATGGGTCGAGAGTTGTTCACCAAATTGTGGGTTTCACGCCTAGCTTGGTGAAGTTGTCTCGTTTGTGTATTACGAGTGGTTTTGATTTTAGTATAAACGAGTAAAAGACGTATGTTCAAAATAATAATAACAAGTATAAGCAAAATAAGCATTTCAAGAAATAATACGTCAAAGACATTTCAAGGATAGCACAAAAAAGATGGAATGATACAACAAGTACTAACAAACAAAGCAAGTATTAACACAAAAGTGACATATATGTTTAAAAGGCCAAAAGCAAATAAATAAGGAGTAAACAATGTATCATGTAAGTGGTTCAAGCAAAACATAAGAATAAGGCTCTAGAACTATAGACTAGGTAAAAAGGCATGGCAATTCTACCTAATTCCCTATAGTTATGGCTCTGATACCAATCTGTCACACCCTGACGTGATGTCGCGGTCACAATCAAATTAATCCAATTACAACTAATTAGCTAGCGGTAAGTGGGTATCGAACACAGGGAGTTTGTGGAATATGTGCTATCTCAATGTATGTCTAACCTCACTAAAGAAAACTAAATTGAAAGAAAAATAAATTCAAGAGTGGGTTTGATTGGTTGATTTTTAAAACTAAGATTAACTAATTAAATTGCAAAAGAAAAGTTTTGGTTGTAAACAAATTAGAGACGAGTGACCATCTTTAGTTTCCGGTTTGCTTCAACATTTGTGCTATCATTCACTAGAAAGAACTACATAGACATAGTTCATGTGCAATTACTTGTTGTGATAAAAGGGAACTAAGTACTCAGATTCCTAGAACGTGAGGTTGTTACCCGATGACCAATTGACCCTTACCCGATCCTAGTTCTACCCATGATATCTCGATTGCCAACGGCACCAAGAACGTATGGTTTCAAAATAGAATAATCATAAGCATCAACAATTTACAAGCAAATAAAAACACACCATGATAAATGAAACATAAATTCAATTTACCATTCTAGAAATATGAAATCAAGCACAATTGTCTCTACAAACCTTCAACTAAAGATGACCATAAAGAGTTTAGTCATTCATGGCTTGAACAACCATCCTCCACCAAGTCCCCATCTTTTTCTCCAAATTCGTGTGTCAAGAGAGTAGTTGGTAACCGAAAAATAAGTGAAAAGACCTCTTAAAACTCCATAAAAAACATTAAATGCCATAAGTTACATATGCTCTCCACTATCTTGTGTATATGTCGGCTCCTCATAACCACGTGAGTGTGCCAAATCTTAAAACCTCATGATGATGTCCAACTGTGCATGTGATGTTGATAATGATCATTCCCAAAATTGCCTCCTCCTCACGTGCACACCACCCCCTTTCTAAATATGTGTCAAAATAATTATGATGATGAAGCACTATTAATGTTTCAAAAGAAATAAATTTGTTGCCTCTCGAAACCCAAAGCCTTCAAGATGGCGGTTCCTATGATGAATGATGGTATCCTCCACGTGCAGTCCAATATTTTGGCCCAAAAGTCCAATCTCTCCTTTACACATATGCGGCCCAATCAAAATAATCCACAGATGTTCTCTTAGGAATACGGCGGCCCACCTTTAAGTCCAATCCGCATGTGATGTTGATGATGTTATGAATATCCTCAAACCCTCATGTGCACCTCTCGATGATTAATGATGATGATGATTGTGTAGTTGTTGACTTTGTGTCACCTTGTGCTTCCCAATTCAATTAATGTGTTGTTCCAAACATATGTATGCATGTGAGATCATGATGATTGATGTGATTGTCTTGTTCAACAAAAACCCTTGCTGCGTAAACTGTAGCCTACGGTTTAATGTAATTCACTCGATTATTATCCCCGGCTGTTCCGCTTCATCTCTAATCACGTTAACTTCACCAAATTAAGCGTCTAACCTGAAAAACCATGATTACTCGTAGTTATCACATTCACGATACATAACCGTGTAAAAAATGGGATATGCACGTAATTAGCTCATTTAAGGGTTGTCCTACGGACCACCCGTCACATCCCCACACTTACCCATTGCTTGTCCCAAGCAACCGGTTCAAAAACTATTTCAAAACCACAAGCGATCAACATGCAAACCAAGCTAAAATGTATCGTCCTTCTACTAACTTTCAATCATACAACAAGACACACCCCTCCCAAAAACTCTCGGTGACAAGAAATATTAGCACATAATGCTAAACCACTCAATGCGTGTGTGTGTTTGTGCGACAATAAGCTTGTATAAAAATCAAGTCTCCTCCTATTGAGTATTTAGCATGCTTATGAATCAAAAGGACTTACGGGTTGTAACGGGGCTAGGTGCAAAGGTAGGAAAATGGGAAAATATATATGCGAGAGCTAATTGATTTGACCCGGTTTTTTATTTCTACTACAACACAAAGCAAACATCAATTATATACACAACTACTTCAACATTCTCAACTACGATTGCAACTAAATACCTTTTTTTTCATATTTTTCTCTTTCTCTTTTTTTTCTTTTTTTTTCAATTTTTTTTTCATAACAATCAAACTCAACAATATATACAAGAACATCAACAATCACAAACTAAATTCCTAAACCGGGTCGTCTCAATAGGTAAAGTTTTTGTAAGAAGTAGGTTTGGGTCACAACCGAATGGTATAAGGCTCAAACATGGCTTTCTAAAGACCAAACCCCCACCCCTCACAATACCAAGCTCATATATGTAACGTATGAGGTCCAACCCCCAATTCCCACACTCTCACACATCTGGATGAGGCTACCTAAAAGTCCCCTATCATTTTCACAAGCATGCTAATCCTAGGCTTCAACAAGAATTCGTACACAAGTTCTATTAACACAATACACACACGGCCACTCAAAACAAAGAAATATCTATAATAATCATATATGGCTCAAACACTCACCAAGAAATGACTAGAAAGGGGTGTCGGTGTGTCAAGTGGAACAATATCAAGTGTTCAAATTTCGACAATTTTCACTTAATTTCACAATTTTTAAAATTTCTCAAAAAATTCCCCTCATCCCCACACTTGGGATACATTGTCCCAATGTATGGTTTTGAGGGAAAAATCGCTTTTAACCAACAACATTAGCTTTCGCTAATACTCTCAAATCCCAAATTTCTTTTTTTTTTTTGTATTTTTTTATTCTAATTATTAGAAACACCACCAATCCTTCACAACCCATAAACTAAACACATCAAAACACCACCCAACCGCCCAACCATGAACAAAAACATGAATATATACAAAGGTGCACAAAATGAGAACAAGACACAACCTGATTAGTAAATCAGCAGTGTTGGTAGTGATGCAGCTGCGGTAATCGAACCGGTTCATAAACATCTCTTGGATTCGCCGATATCTCAACGGGGATGTTGCCAAACATCCCCACACTTGAATCATTGCATCCGCGAGGATTGAAACATAGTAGCCTGCAAAAACACAAACACAACACAAAAACAAAACCAAACAAAGCAAAACAAAACAAAACACAAATACAATACTCTACATCCTCGGGCTGCCTCCCGAGAGCGCTAAGTTTAAAGGTCTTCAGCCAGACCATACCTGATATGCTTTATGGTGGTCTTAATGCACACTTACCCGCAACATTTCCAACAAATTCCCGGAAATTTACATGCCATCTCCATAGATTTGTCAGTATATTTGGCATGTTAAAGCTGCTCCTACGGGCTTTGCTAGTCCACTTCATGACATATAACTTAATGTCTGGTAGTTTCACCCTTCTCATCTTGTTCCTCGAACCCTCTTCCCCACACCTATTAATTTGAATCATTGATATGGGAAGAGGTTCGGTACACATATCCATCCCATCAGCCTGCTCTACCTCATAATCTGCACACATCATCTGATCTACAAGTGACTCTTCATCAGATAAAGGACTCATTGGTGTGGTATTATCCTCCACAACCTCCTCCTTCATGTGAGAATAATCTCTAATATCGTCAGGTAATGGTGAGAGGCGTTCTTCTATCTCTATCTTCAATTTTAAAGTATGACACTTAGAAACTAAGCAGCTGATTCGGTCTTCATCGGACAGGTTGGGTGTTGCTAAATATTGATCGAGTTTGGACAAAGTTACTTCCAATACAGCAAGCTCTTTTTCCTCCTCGGTCTCATAAACATAAACACCCTCGGGCTCAGAATATTCTTCGGGATGATATTGTCGATATCCCTGATACGGTCTATAGATGCGCGCATCCATCATCTTTTTATCCCAATACTTCGGGTTTTCCGAATACACCGGGCACACATCATAATCATAAGTGTGATCGCGACCGCAACAAAAACATAGACCATCCATCCTTGCCTCATAATAAACTTCCTCATCCCGATCGTATCCATATGAATAATAGTCATCCTCCATTTCTGATTCATAATCGTCAACGTATGATGGAAGTGGAAGCTGTGAAACATAAGACACCGGTTTGCCTTGTGCCCTCCTGTAGTGAACCTCGTGGCAACCAATACATGGATGTCGTGGACCCCCGCACAATCTACACGTAAATAAGCTGAAATTTGTGTAATGCCCTATCATCCTGCACAACACAACTTAACTACCAAGTGTAAATCATGAACATAAAAGAAATCTTTTTGGTTTTTTTTTTAATTTATTTTTTTTTCAAACTAATACACAAGATAACACACGTTGCGCACTACTCCCCGGCAACGGCGCCAAAATTTGACGTGATGTCACGGTCACAATCAAATTTAATCCAATTACAACTAATTAGCTAGTGGTAAGTGGGTATCGAACACAGGGAGTTTGTGGAATATGTGCTATCTCGATGTATGTCTAACCTCACTAAAGAAAACTAAATAGAAAGAAAAATAAATTCAAGAGTGGGTTTGATTGGTTGATTTTTAAAACTAAGATTAACTAATTAAATTGCAAAAGAAAAGTTTTGGTTGTAAACAAATTAGAGACGAGTGACCATCTTTAGTTTCTGGTTTGCTTCAACATTTGTGCTATCATTCACTAGAAAGAACTACATAGACATAGTTCATGTGCAATTACTTGTTGTGATAAAAGGGAACTAAGTACTCAGATTCCTAGAACGTGAGGTTGTTACCCGATGACCAATTGACCCTTACCCGATCCTAGTTCTACCCATGATATCTCGATTGCCAACGGCACCAAGAACGTATGGTTTCAAAATAGAATAATCATAAGCATCAACAATTTACAAGCAAATAAAAACACACCATGATAAATAAAACATAAATTCAATTTACCATTCTAGAAATATGAAATCAAGCACAATTGTCTCTACAAACCTTCAACTAAAGATGACCATAAAGAGTTTAGTCATTCATGGCTTGAACAACCATCCTCCACCAAGTCCCCATCTTTTTCTCCAAATTCGTGTGTCAAGAGAGTAGTTGGTAACCGAAAAATAAGTGAAAAGACCTCTTAAAACTCCATAAAAAAACATTAAATGCCATAAGTTACATATGCTCTCCACTATCTTGTGTATATGTCGGCTCCTCATAACCACGTGAGTGTGCCAAATCTTAAAACCTCATGATGATGTCCAACTGTGCATGTGATGTTGATAATGATCATTCCCAAAATTGCCTCCTCCTCACGTGCACACCACCCCCTTTCTTAATATGTGTCAAAATAATTATGATGATGAAGCACTATTAATGTTTCAAAAGAAATAAATTTGTTGCCTCTCGAAACCCAAAGCCTTCAAGATGGCGGCTCCTATGATGAATGATGGTATCCTCCACGTGCAGTCCAATATTTTGGCCCAAAAGTCCAATCTCTCCTTTACACATATGCGGCCCAATCAAAATAATCCACAGATGTTCTCTTAGGAATACGGCGGCCCACTTTTAAGTCCAATCCGCATATGATGTTGATGATGTTATGAATATCCTCAAACCCTCATGTGCACCTCTCGATGATTAATGATGATGATTGTGTAGTCGTTGACTTTGTGTCACCTTGTGCTTCCCAATTCAATTAATGTGTTGTTCCAAACATATGTATGCATGTGAGATCATGATGATTGATGTGATTGTCTTGTTCAACAAAAACCCTTGCTGCGTAAACTGTAGCCTACGGTTTAATGTAATTCACTCGATTATTATCCCCGGCTGTTCCGCTTCATCTCTAATCACGTTAACTTCACCAAATTAAGCGTCTAACCTGAAAAACCATGAGTACTCGTAGTTATCACATTCACGATACATAACCGTGTAAAAAATGGGATATGCACGTAATTAGCTCATTTAAGGGTTGTCCTACGGTCCACCCGTCACATCCCCACACTTACCCGTTGCTTGTCCCAAGCAACCGGTTCAAAAACTATTTCAAAACCACAAGCAATCAACATGCAAACCAAGCTAAAATGTATCGTCCTTTTACTAACTTTCAATCATACCACAAGACACACCCCTCCCAAAAACTCTCGGTGACAAGAAATATTAGCACATAATGCTAAACCACTCAATGCGTGTGTGTGTTTGTGCGACAATAAGCTTGTATAAAAATCAAGTCTCCTCCTATTGAGTATTTAGCATGCTTATGAATCAAAAGGACTTACGGGTTGTAACGGGGCTAGGTGCAAAGGTAGGAAAATGGGAAAATATATATGCGAGAGCTAATTGATTTGACCCGGTTTTTTTATTTCTACTACAACACAAAGCAAACATCAATTATATACACAACTACTTCAACATTCTCAACTACGATTGCAACTAAATACCTTTTTTTCATATTTTTCTCTTTCTCTTTTTTTTTCTTTTTTTTCAATTTTTTTTTCATAACGATCAAACTCAACAATATATACAAGAACATCAACAATCACAAACTAAATTCCTAAACCGGGTCGTCTCAATAGGTAAAGTTTTTGTAAGAAGTAGTTTGGGTCACAACCGAATGGTATAAGGCTCAAACATGGCTTTCTAAAGAACAAACCCCCACCCCTCACAATACCAAGCTCATATATGTAACGTATGAGGTCCAACCCCCAATTCCCACACTCTCACACATCTGGATGAGGCTACCTAAAAGTCCCCTATCATTTTCACAAGCATGCTAATCCTAGGCTTCAACAAGAATTCGTACACAAGTTCTATTAACACAATACACACACGGCCACTCAAAACAAAGAAATATCTATAATAATCATATGTGGCTCAAACACTCACCAAGAAATGACTAGAAAGGGGTGTCGGTGTGTCAAGTGGAACAATATCAAGTGTTCAAATTTCGACAATTTTCACTTGATTTCACAATTTTTAAAATTTCTCAAAAAATTCCCCTCATCCCCACACTTGGGATACATTGTCCCAATGTATGGTTTTGAGGGAAAAATCGCTTTTAACCAACAACATTAGCTTTCGCTAATACTCTCAAATCCCAAATTTCTTTTTTTTTGTATTTTTTTTATTCTAATTATTAGAAACACCACCAATCCTTCACAACCCATAAACTAAACACATCAAAACACCACCCAACCCCCCAACCATGAACAAAAACATGAATATATACAAAGGTGCACAAAATGAGAACAAGACACAACCTGATTAGTAAATCAGCAGTGTTGGTAGTGATGCAGCTGCGGTAATCGAACCGGTTCATAAACATCTCTTGGATTCGCCGATATCTCAACGGGGATGTTGCCAAACATCCCCACACTTGAATCAATGCATCCGCGAGGATTGAAACATAGTAGCCTGCAAAAACACAAACACAAACACAACACCAAAACAAAACCAAACAAAGCAAAACAAAACAAAACACAAATACAATACTCTACATCCTCGGGCTGCCTCCTGAGAGCGCTAAGTTTAAAGGTCTTCAGCCAGACCATACCTGATATGCGTTATGGTTGTCTTAATGCACACTTACCCGCAACATTTCCAAAAAATTCCCGGAAATTTACATGCCATCTCCATAGATTTGTCAGTATATTTGGCATGTTAAAGCTGCTCCTACGGGCTTTGCTAGTCCACTTCATGACATATACCTTAATGTCTGGTAGTTTCACCCTTCTCATCTTGTTCCTCGAACCCTCTTCCCCACACCTGTTAATTTGAATCATTGATATGGGAAGAGGTTCGGTACACATATCCGTCCCATCAGCCTGCTCTACCTCATAATCTGCACACATCATCTGATCTACAAGTGACTCTTCATCAGATAAAGGACTCATTGGTGTGGTATTATCCTCCACAACCTCCTCCTTCATGTGAGAATAATCTCTAATATCGTCAGGTAATGGTGAGAGGCGTTCTTCTATCTCTATCTTCAATTTTAAAGTATGACACTTAGAAACTAAGCAGCTGATTCGGTCTTCATCGGACAGGTTGGGTGTTGCTAAATATTGATCGAGTTTGGACAAAGTTACTTCCAATACAGCAAGCTCTTTTTCCTCCTCGGTCTCATAAACATAAACACCCTCAGGCTCAGAATATTCTTCGGGATGATATTGTCGATATCCCTGATACGGTCTATAGATGCGCGCATCCATCATCTTTTTATCCCAATACTTCGGGTTTTCCGAATACACCGGGCACACATCATAATCATAAGTGTGATCGCGACCGCAACAAAAACATAGACCATCCATCCTTGCCTCATAATAAACTTCCTCATCCCAATCGTATCCATATGAATAATAGTCATCCTCCATTTCTGATTCATAATCGTCAACGTATGATGAAAGTGGAAGCTGTGAAACATAAGACACCGGTTTTCCGTGTGCCCTCCTGTAGTGAGCCTCGTGGCAACCAATACATGGATGTCGTGGACCCCCGCACAATCTACACGTAAATAAGCTGAAATTTGTGTAATGCCCTGTCATCCTGCACAACACAACTCAACTACCAAGTGTAAATCATGAACATAAAAGAAATCTTTTTGGTTTTTTTTTTAATTTAATTTTTTTTTCAAACTAATACACACGATAACACACGTTGCGCACTACTCCCCGGCAACGGCGCCAAAATTTGACGTGATGTCATGGTCACAATCAAATTTAATCCAATTACAACTAATTAGCTAGCGGTAAGTGGGTATCGAGCACAGGGAGTTTGTGGAATATGTGCTATCTCGATGTATGTCTAACCTCACTAAAGAAAACTAAATTGAAAGAAAAATAAATTCAAGAGTGGGTTTGATTGGTTGATTTTTAAAACTAAGATTAACTAATTAAATTGCAAAAGAAAAGTTTTGGTTGTAAACAAATTAGAGACGAGTGACCATCTTTAGTTTCCGGTTTGCTTCAACATTTGTGCTATCATTCACTAGAAAGAACTACATAGACATAGTTCATGTGCAATTACTTGTTGTGATAAAAGGGAACTAAGTACTCAGATTCCTAGAACGTGAGGTTGTTACCCGATGACCAATTGACCCTTACCCGATCCCAGTTCTACCCATGATATCTCGATTGCCAACGGCACCAAGAACGTATGGTTTCAAAATAGAATAATCATAAGCATCAACAATTTACAAGCAAATAAAAACACACCATGATAAATAAAACATAAATTCAATTTACCATTCTAGAAATATGAAATCAAGCACAATTGTCTCTACAAACCTTCAACTAAAGATGACCATAAAGAGTTTAGTCATTCATGGCTTGAACAACCATCCTCCACCAAGTCCCCATCTTTTTCTCCAAATTCGTGTGTCAAGAGAGTAGTTGGTAACCGAAAAATAAGTGAAAAGACCTCTTAAAACTCCATAAAAAAACATTAAATGCCATAAGTTACATATGCTCTCCACTATCTTGTGTATATGTCGGCTCCTCATAACCACGTGAGTGTGCCAAATCTTAAAACCTCATGATGATGTCCAACTGTGCATGTGATGTTGATAATGATCATTCCCAAAATTGCCTCCTCCTCACGTGCACACCACCCCCTTTCTTAATATGTGTCAAAATAATTATGATGATGAAGCACTATTAATGTTTCAAAAGAAATAAATTTGTTGCCTCTCGAAACCCAAAGCCTTCAAGATGGCGGCTCCTATGATGAATGATGGTATCCTCCATGTGCACTCCAATATTTTGGCCCAAAAGTCCAATCTCTCCTTTACACATATGCGGCCCAATCAAAATAATCTACAGATGTTCTCTTAGGAATATGGCGGCCCACCTTTAAGTCCAATCCGCATGTGATGTTGATGATGTTATGAATATCCTCAAACCCTCATGTGCACCTCTCGATGATTAATGATGATGATTGTGTAGTTGTTGACTTTGTGTCACCTTGTGCTTCCCAATTCAATTAATGTGTTGTTCCAAACATATGTATGCATGTGAGATCATGATGATTGATGTGATTGTCTTGTTCAACAAAAACCCTTGCTGCGTAAACTGTAGCCTACGGTTTAATGTAATTCACTCGAGTATTCTCCCCGGCTGTTCCGCTTCATCTCTAATCACGTTAACTCCACCAAATTAAGCGTCTAACCTGAAAAACCATGAGTACTCGTAGTTATCACATTCACGATACATAACCGTGTAAAAAATGGGATATGCACGTAATTAGCTCATTTAAGGGTTATCCTACGGACCACCCGTCACACCCCAACCGATGGTGAAAACATCAGAGTGAGACGAAATAGATTGCAAGAGACTTCATATCACTATTCGTGACAATATTTAATTCAACCGATTTTATTTCATAAATAAATTGTTAAAACATGCAAGGAAATTCAAATAACAACATTGTTCAATACATAACATAATTGATACAACGATTTAAACTTAGGACGTCTAAATGAGTATCTAGGCATCTTTGTTATCCATTTTCATAGCATCATCAATCATCAACCTGTAACATGTTTAAAATACAATTCAATGCAAAAGCAAAGGCGAGTATACAAGTTTAAGCATAAGTATAAGTATAAGTATAAAAGTTTAAAACGAATCCACATGGCAACTTAGTTTATACGAGATCAACCTAACATGGCATGCAATATTTCTAGCCAATCCTCTGTTTACGCAAGAAAGTTTAGTTAATTCGACATGACCACAAGTTTAAGGGGGGCGGTGCATTACTCCGATAGCGCTATACATGTCAAATGGAAGGCTCGTGAAAGCTAATGACTAAAACATATTACATAAGTATTGTCCACGTAAGCATCAAGTATCATAACATAGCATTCATGTATAAGGATTGTTTTCGTGCATTGCATAAAGAATAAGTTTAAGTGTGTTTTAATAAGGTAACATGTTACACCCCAAAAAGTGGTAAACATAAAAAGGGGGTTGCGAGTATACTCACAAAATTTGCATATGCTTTCCAATTATCCAAGGTGACGAAGTTGATGAGGTTAGAAGGTTGAATATGTTCGTGTAGGGATTTAGGAAGTTAAAATACAAGAATATAGGTACTCAAAAGTAATCATCCTTTAACACCAAGTACTTGTTCTTGACACTATGAAACCTCAAGGGTTAATGTTTTCATGAGTAATATACTTGTTAATGCATAGAATGTCTGTTGACTTCGTCTGCATTAGGTCTTAGGTCAAGATAGGTCAACATAGGGTCTTGATAGTCAAAATTAGATTGTATGTTTACAGGTTCGCTTTTGTGTACATTATTTAGACATAGGTCCGCTCATAGGGTCTAGTTAGGTTCGCTTATAAGGTATTCAGGTGGTCCGCTTATATGGAAGTTGGTAGGTTCGCTTATATGTCATGTTCTTTGGAGCGAACCTCACCACACTATATATATACCTGATCAGTTGTATGTTGGAGGGGACTTGCATCATAGCTTGTGGAACAAAACTCTGTCAAATTGTAATCAGAAAGCAATAAAAAGAGAGAAATTGGAAAGGAAAAGTTGTGTTACTTCACATATACTGATTCCGCCTTTATACGTGAAGATGAACTATCTCAACTGACTTTTTAGGGTCGGAACACGGTCCAACAAGTGGTATCAGAGCTCAGGACGAGGAGTTCATACTCCTACAGCTTGAATCTGCAGAAATCTCTCATTTCTACTCACTTTCTCTCATACTTTTTCAGTTTAAAGTGGTTCCTACGGTTGAAATTGTCTGAAAATTGAGTATATTGTGCGGAACATACATTTAACAAACCCTAGAAAGTTTCAGGTTAAAACTCGAATTAAAAATGGTTAAAATTAGGTAAAAACTTAGGTCCGCTTTTACGGACATTTGTAGGTTCGCTTGAAAGTACACATCTGATTCGCTTGAAATTACTCAGTAGATCCGCTTTTACGGTACTTCCGCTTGAATGAACTGATTAGGTCCGCTTGAATTGACATCTGAGAGGTCCGCTCGAACGGACAAACTCTGGTTCGCTTGAACGAACATAGCCTGGTCCGCTCATCCGGACATACTCTGGTTCGCTTATCCGAACAATAACTGGTTCGCTCAAGTGGTTCGCTTATCCGGACATTATAGGTTTGCTTATTTGTCACTTACACTAATAGATCCGCTTTTCTGTCACAATTTTTCAAAAACTTCGAAAATTTTTCTAAGTGTTGGCTGATTTTGCAGGTACATTCACGATGGATGATATTTTCTTGAACCCGTTCAGCGATATGTATGCATTTGCAGGAAATACCGGAAACGATGATACATCATCAAGCAATGCAAACGAGAACCCGCCAAAAGAGAAGAAAAAGGAAGCTTGGGAATCGGAAAGTGCATTTGAAACATTCAATAAACCCCCAAAACTAATGGCTATCGAGGAGTACAGTCGGTGGTCCAGAAAGTTTGAAGATTGCATGATGGCCTTTGCATTTCCAAGTTGGAAAAGTTTGAAGAACGGATATGATAATGGAAACAAGAATGGTGAAGCATTAACATCGTCTGATGAGATTGATTCGTTTGTAGCCGAACAAAAATGTGTGGCTCTATTGTTCCAATCTGTTCGGGAAGACATTATTTCCTTGACTGATTATTCAATTGCTAAAGATTTGTGGAACAAACTTAGAGCAAAATGTTTAGGAAGCGAGGAAATTGTGAAAAACAAACGAAAGCTTCTTAGAAAAGAGTTTGATCTTTTTGGATGTCTAAAGAACGAGTCAGTTTGCAAAATGATAGAACGTTTTGGTCATCTAAAGCTGGAATTAGCACGACATGATATCACATATCCTGAGGATGAGCTTATTGACAAATTGTTCGATTCGTTACCGGACGAGATGGATTGGAGATACTATGCGCTGATGTTGAAGAATACCATCAAGGCACCAGAAAAGTTGACATTAGATTTGTTGATTGAAAAACTCGAGAGTCACGAGTTAGAGCTGAAGAAGACATACAAAGTCAATCATTCATCTTATCAACAGAATTTAGATCTATACTATCCGAAAAGCATGATGCCGAAAGCTACTTCTCCCAAGACTGCATTTTCTGCTGAGAATGTTTCTTCAGCAAGCAAAGAAAGTCAAAGCAGTCAAAGCAGTGGAAATCACAGTGGTTATCACAGTGGTTCTTCATCTTCTGCAAGTCATTCTGATGCAAAGTTTTCATGCAACATCGCAATAGATTTGAAGAATGCTCAGAATTTTGATGAAGAGTCGGCTAAGCAACAAATGGTCTTGGCGTCGGTGTTAGAATCTTAGGAAGGATTGGTGGCTGGTAAGATCGGGAACACAAATCTGATGAAGGAAGATTATGATCAGATAGATCCCGAAGAAATGGAGCTGATCGATATTCGTTGGGTGATGGCAAGTGCTGTTCGTAGAGCACAACGCTTCATGGAAATTACCGGCAGGAAGTCAATTGGTGGTCCGTCTACCAAGCTGGGGTTCGATAAATCCAAAGTGACATGCAACAAGTGTAAGCAGAAAGGTCACTTCAAACGCGAATGCAGAAACGCTTATGCTGATGAGTCAGAGAATCCTTTCAAAGATGATTATTACAAGAAGGCGATTTATCACCAGAATAAATCTGAGCCACCTAGGTTGAAGCAGGCTGAAGATAACAGAGACAAATCTAGAGCTCTTGCGGTGATCTACGATGATGAGGGGTATGATTGGAGCAAAGAGGTTCTACCGGAGGAAGATGCGGTTGGTTACGCATTTATGGCGAAAAACAATGAACATGTTCCTTGGAAAGATAATCGAACGGAAGAGCAGAAGTATAGATACAGAAAAATGATTGCTGAAAACAAGATCATTAGACTGTCTGGTATCTATTCGGAAGCAAAGCAAGCGAGAAGATGGGATCCGGATAGAGAGTGTTACTTGGATCCGTATGGAAACATCGCGATCGATGACAAAACATTGGATATTGAAGCCATCATCAAGGAGTACAAAGAAGAGGATGAGTATTGGCAACACAAATGGTGGGGAACTCCAACTGAGAAAATGATAGAAGAAGAAAAAGAAAAAGAGAGAAAGGAGAAAGAAGAGAAAGAGAAGAAAGAAAAAGAAGAGATCGAGAAACCAAAGAAGGTTGATACGGGCATTATTGATACAACGCAAGAGTTGACGGCAGAGAACCTAGGAAAAATGGCTGACAAAGTGCTAGCTGCTAAAGCACTTGAGGTAGACTCTAACTCCGTGTCTGAGTCAAAAGGCCAGGTCAGTCCAAACTCGTCGACAAATGCGCCAGGTAAAAAGATTGAAGGAAATGCTGATTGCAAAAATTGCAACAAAGAGTGCAAATTTTGTAGCACTGTCACGTATCTCAACGGTGAGAAAATTAAAAATCTGACAGCAAAGGTCAGAAGCGTTGAGGATCAGATTCTTGGTCGTGACAAAACTGTGAAAGCTTCAACTGAACGGATAAGAGAATTAACTGGTCAAATTGAAAAAGATAAAATTGATCATGAAAAGTTAAATATGAAAATGAAAGGTTAATTCTCGAAAATCGTCAAATTTCTGAAAAATTTGAAAAACTCAAAAGCACTGTGAAAGATAGTGATGATCGAAATGGTAAAACTTTTAAAGAAAACGAACATCTAAAAGCAGTGCTAAGAATAAAAGAAGAATCAATTAATAAACAACTGGATGAAATCGCTAAATTGAAACTTAAAGTTCAAGAGGCTGAAATTGAGAACGAGCGAATCCAGTTGAAGCTTAACAGTTATAGCTCCGCAAGCTTTGTGTTGCAGCACATTGTTCCCAAACCCATAAGAAAAAACAAAGCTGGCGAAGACGTGTATTCTGATGGAACCGGGGTGGGTTTTCACAAAGTTCCACCGCCGATTTTACATAATTACACGAAAAAGGAATCTAGGTTGGTTGAACTTGAGGAAGGAAGTGAAATGAAACTTCCTGAGAACACTGATGTCACGTTCACATCTTCCAATGACGATAGTGTTCAAAATGATATTGTGAAAAATGTTGTTGAAAATGTGCTTAAAACAGATAGTGACACTACTGAGGAAGATGGGTGTTTCTTGGACAAATACATTCCGAAACAAAAGTCCAAGAACAACTTAAATGAAGAATCAAATCTTGTCATGTACAAGATGTTGGGTTCGGATAAGTTGTTTTCGGATTCAGAGTTTCCGATAGAGAATGTTAACATGAACAAATTGACAAATGTTTTCAAGTTGATCGAAGTCGAATTGTCAGAAGTGAACAATTTGAGTCAAACGAAGAGAAAAATGAGTTTTGAGAAACAAAAGGTTTACAACAAGAAATCTGTTAATCCACCACGTGTTTATAATAACAACAGAAACAATTGGTCAGGTGGTTATCAGGGGGGTAAGTCGTATCAGAAAAGAAATGTTCCAAACAAGAGGTTTGTTGAGAAGAAAAAGTTTGTGAACAGTTCAAGTTCACTTGCTGATGAGGAGAAACAAATTTTTTCAAAATCAAACAAAGAGTTCTTTGAGAAAAGAGCTTCTCAGTCTCAGTCTGAAGGCACAAGTCGAGGTGTTGATACTCGCACTTGTTTTAGATGCAATCAAGTTGGTCACATTGCACGAAAGTGTACCAATGTGAAGCCTAAGACTGACACGGTGAAGATTCAACAGAAGAAAGTTGATGTGAAGCTTAAAACACCAATCTTTGTTGAGAAAAACAGTGTGAAAAATGAACCTGTAAAGAAGTTGGTAACTCAAAACGATAAATTTTACAAAAGGGTTGCTTTATCTCAACAAGTTTGGAAACCAAAAAGTGAGAAGAAAGTTTCAACTTCTGAGGTGAAAAAGGCTGAAGAGTCAATTACGGTTGATTATGATGCAAATTTTCCACCTCTCAAGGCTGAAAATTTCAAAATTCAAATTGCGAGAGTCAAGGTTACACCTAAGGCTGATGAGGCCTGGGTGGACTCGATGTTTGACTAAACAGTTTGAATTGCCGGAGCTTCCTGGATCGCGAAGCATGAATCGGCATCTTTCTTAAAGTTGTTTAAGTGATGATTTGTTATGTGCAGGATCTTCCAAAACTTGTATCCAGATGGATCATGGATAGTGGAGCTTCAAGACATATGACAGGGAAGACCGTGTTGCTGTATGATGTGAGAAACATTAATGGTGGTTACGTGGGTTTTGCGGGTAATCAAGGAGGAAAGATTATAGGTGAAGGAACGTTATCCAATGGAATCGTAACATTTGAGAGAGTTAACTACATCGCTGAGCTAGAGAACAACCTGCTGAGTATCTCCCAGATCTGTGACATGATGTATACTACTCACTTCACTGACAAAGAATGTTTGATCTTGAAACCGGGATTTGTGATACCTGAGGAATGGATCATCATGAGGGCACCAAGAGTCAATGATCTGTACGTGTTGGACATGAGCGTAGCTACTACAACCACGGGTCAGGCTTCATTGTTTTGTGTCTAGAGCAATAGAAAAAGAATCGAGATTGTGGCACCGAAAGATGGGGCATATTCACCTAAGGAAAATGAATCACTTGGTGCATAACGATTTGGTCACAGGAGTTTATGTCAAAGGTTTTCATCTGGAAGGGGAGTGCATAAGTTGTGTCAAAGGCAAACAGAAGAAAAAGTCACACCCTACAAAGCAAGTTAATTCAGTTTCAAGACTATTGGAAAGACTTCACATGGATTTGTTTGGTCCAGTGAATGTCAAGAGTATTACAGGAGATTACTACTGTTTGGTCGTGACTGATGATTATTCCAGATTTTCGTGGGTTTCATTCTTGAAATCGAAAGACGAAACGTTTGATAGTCTGATAGCGTTGTTTAAAAGGATTGAGAATCTGTACCAGAGGCCTATCAGTAGAATTAGAAGTGATAATGGTACTGAATTAAAAAAAAGTAAGATGGAAGAATTTTGTGATGAAAGAGGTATACTGCATGAGTTTAGTGCTCCGTACACTCCGCAGCAGAATGGAGTTGCAGAACGCAAAAATCGGACGCTAATCGAGACGGCTAGAACGATGCTCGCAGACTCTAAGTTACCGATTAATTTCTGGGCTGAAGCTGTTTCTGCTGCATGCTATACGCTCAACAGAGTTCTTACTGTCAAGAAGTTCAACAAGACATGTTTTGAGCTAATCAATAACCGTAAGCCGAATTTGAAGTATCTAGAACCGTTTGGGTCACCTTGCACGGTTATAGAGCCTCATGGAAAGTTTGGTCCGAAGAGCATCGAGGGAATATTTGTTGGTTATGCCAATCTAATGCTACGTGTCTTCGTTCCAAGTGAGAAGCGGATTATTGAAGCTGCAAATGTTGAATGTCAAGGTTACACTATGCCGCCACAGAATCCTGGTGATTCATGGCGTTATCATGATGACAAACTTTGGGATTCGTTTGACACAAGAGAAGAATCAGAGGAAGATGAAGATTTCTTTGATGAGCTGGATATTTTGCGAGAGTATGAGTCGCAGCTCAGGTTCCCAGCGGAGTATTCTAGAAGACCTCGGGAAACTTCAAATGACGATGAAGCAGGTCCTAGTAATGCTGGTGAACATGATGATGAAGTTGCTCGTGGTAATCAGTCGACAGTGAATGATGATCAAGAAGCTGATAACATGCCAGTATTTGACCATGGTGATTCAGATTCTGAGGGGGAGCAGATCCAGATATCAAGTCAAACAAACCAAGTTGGTGAACAAGATGCAGATCAAAATGTTACTAATCTGGAAGGTGATGTGGATGTTCCAAGCGAAGTGATGCCACGAACTCTTTCTTATCATCCAGAGGAGTTGATCATAGGAGAATTGCAAGCAGGCGTTCGCACGAGACGTCAAATTGACCAGGGCCTTACATGTTTTTATTCTACAGTAGCACCTTTACAAACTGAATTTTCATTAAGTTGTTTTATCTCGCAGATCGAACCGAGAACTTACAAAGAGGCGCTTACTAAAGACTCTTGGGTCATAGTGATGCAAGAAGAGTTAAGTCAGTTTGAAAAGTTGGGAGTGTGGAAGTTAGTGGATTTGCCGAATGGTCAAAGGAAAATCAATACAAAATGGGTATTCAAGTGTAAGAGGGACGACAGAGGAGTGGTTGTAAGGAACAAAGCTCGACTCATTGTTCAGGGCTTTAGTCAACAGGAGGGAATTGATTTTACAGAACTCTATGCTCCTGTGGCACGACTAGAGGCAATCAGAATTTTCCTAGCATTTGCGTCTTGGAAGAATTTCAAAGTATATCAGTTGGATGTAAAGTCAGCGTTTCTTTATGGGAAGGTCAAAGAGGAGGTTTATGTTGGTCAGCCGCCGGGCTTTACTGACCCAATCCACAAAAACAAGGTCTACTTGCTGGACAAAGCGCTGTATGGTCTACATCAGGCACCGAGAGCCTGGTACGAGACTTTGTCTCAACACCTACTCGCTAACAAGTTCATACGTGGAAAAGTGGATGCCACTCTCTTCACTAAAGTCGTTGATGGTCATCTTCTGATAGTACAAATTTATGTGGACGATATAATTTTTGGGTCAACAAATGAGAAATTGTGCAAAGATTTCGAACAGGTGATGAAGCAAAAATTCGAAATGTCATCAATGGGGGAGATGAAATTCTTTTTGGGTCTTCAAGTTGAACAACTTCCTGAGGGAATTTTCATTCACCAGACAAAGTACGTGCATGATATTCTCGAGAAATTTGGAATGTCTAGTTCTACTCCAGCTGCTACCCCACTTGCGACTAATCATGGGATTCACCCAGATCTCACCGGAGACAGGGCTGATGAAACGTTCTACCGTTCCATGATAGGTTCTTTGATGTATCTAACTGCTTCACGTCCTGACATCATGTACCCAACGTGCCTCACAGCAAGATTTCAGTCTAACCCAAGAGCATCGCACATGATTATTGTCAAAAGGATATTACGTTACCTGAAAGGTACTCCGTCATTGGGGTTATGGTATCCTAGAAAAGGCGATTTTACGCTCGAAGGGTATTCCGATTCGGTTTCGGATGCTGCAAAGTCAATTCAAAATCAACAACTGCAGGATGCCAGTTCTTTGGTCCTAGATTGGTTACTTAGCAGTGTAAGAAACAAACGTCTGTGGCGTTATCTACATGTGAAGCGGAGTATGTTTCTGCTAGCAGTTGCTGCTCTCAGATCTTGTGGATACAGCAACAGATGCGCGACTACGGATTGCAGTTTCTTAACACACCTCTGTTTGTTGATAATGAGGCCGCAATTAACATTACTAAAAATCCAGTACATCACGCTAAAACTAAACACATAGATATTCGTCATCACTTTATTCGCGATTGCTTCGAGAAAAAGTTGATACGAATTGAGAAAATCCACACTGATGAACAAAAAGCTGATTTGCATACCAAAGCTTTTGATAAAAATCGGTTTCAATATTTGTTAAAACTTAATGGTATGAAATTGCTTTCGGTGTCGGATGGAATTGTGAGCGTTGATGAGAGTACTGTTGCGGATGAAGACGAGAAACAATCTGCAATGGTTTGTCGATTTTTTACGGGTTTTGGTATTTAGGGGGAGAGATAGATGTATATAACAGTAAAAAATGCAAAAATACAAAAACAATATAAAATCTGAAAAAGAGCTTGTGTATATAGGGAAAGTGATAGTACATTGGCTAGACAATTACAGTATGCTAAAGATTTGTAAAGACAAAATGAGTTAAACAGTCTCACTAATGATGTGTCGATAGGTTTTCATACATTTAGTAGATTTATTTGGGATATAAACCTAAAATTTCAAAACTTGCGAAATTCGTGGGGAACACTACTTGGATATATAGGTAACCCCTGAAATCTCGTTTGAAAGGTCTCGTATTCTGATATACTAGGTTTTTATACTCAATGATGTCTGGGGTATTATTCCGGGACTTCTGCTGAACGGAAGTTCTGACCTAGTCCTTGGCTAATACTTTCACCTAATGCTTGAAACATAGCATAAACCCTCAGCATGCAGATGAAACAATAAAATTGATAGTCGCTGCTGTTGTAACTAAAAGATCCTCTAAAGGGGACACACTGAAAAGTCGAAGCTGATATCTCTCTGCGCATACGGAAGTATCGACCTGAGATCCCTCGGCCCTCGCATACCTAATTTATGTACAGATATCATTGTAGTATACTCACCTGTAAGACTGAATATTGGGATTCTGGATACGGGAGTATATTCAAGAGGTGGGACGCATGTTTTGAGCTAAGTTCTTAAGACACTTAAATCGTATCCTGAATAGATTGAAATCTGTGTGAGAATTTAAGATGGATCAGTATATCGACAATCGAGGTGAATTGTTTAAGTCTGAGCATGTAATGTAGCTTAACGGTACTTGTGATTTGTCTGAAAAGCTGATATGATTCCCTGACACACTCAGCCAAAAATATGTTTGTATATACTTTACTTTGTTTACTTTCTGCAATTTAAGTTTTCTGTATTTCATTTATTAGTTTAGATCACCTTAAAAATCCAAAAAGATTTTACATTTCTGCTTTATTTTTGACAAACCAAAGTGGAGAGTTGATTGTTGGATTCTCGGAGATTGAAGCAGATGCAGGAGATTCTGAGCTGAAGAATGAGGAGAGCTTATTTTGTTGAAGTTTGTTTGGTTAAAAAGTCAAAAACAAGTTCATTAATTTGATACTTGTTGTTTTCAGAAAAGTTTGAAAATGTTTTACAAAATCAGTTTGATTCGTCAAATGATCAACCAAGGTCATTAAATTGAACTTGGTAGATTAATCAAGTGACCAGGGTCATTAACTTGAACTTGGATACTTGAGTGGATTTCTAAAGCTGATTGAATTTGTGTTTTATTGTTGAAAAGATAGATTGTAATGTTATTGGTTGAGTAACAGGTTTGGACTTCATTATTCCCAATGGAAGCTAAATGTCGAAGCTTGAACCAGATATCTCAATTCTCAGCATATCGAGAGGGGGAGTCTGTGAAAGGGGGAGGCTGGATCAACGATCAAAGGGAAGATGGAAGTTGGAGTCAGGAAATGATTCTGAAGCCTGTGAAGAATGCTTATGATGTGAAGACATAGAGTTGAAGTAAAGACCAAGACTGAAGACTCAAGAGCTGAAGACTACGTCAACATCCAAGGGGGAGTCTGTTGATGCATAGAATGTCTGTTGACTTCGTCTGCATTAGGTCTTAGGTCAAGATAGGTCAACATAGGGTCTTGATAGTCAAAATTAGATTGTATGTTGACAGGTTCGCTTTTGTGTACATTATTTAGACATAGGTCCGCTCATAGGGTCTAGTCAGGTTCGCTTATAAGGTATTCAGGTGGTCCGCTTTTATGGAAGTTGGTAGGTTCGCTTATATGTCATGTTCTTTGGAGCGAACCTCACCACACTATATATATACCTGATCAGTTGTATGTTGGAGCGGACTTGCATCATAGCTTGTGGAACGAAACTCTGTCAAATTGTAATCAGAAAGCAATAAAAAGAGAGAAATTGGAAAGGAAAAGCTGTGTTACTTCACATATACTGATTCTGCCTTTATACGTGAAGATGAACTATCTCAACTGACTTTTTAGGGTCGGAACACGGTCCAACAATACTCATTAGAATCGTAACAAGTCTTATGTCTTAGATGATGTTATTCTAATATCTTGACGAATGAATACAAGTCCATCATCAAGGGTTCGAATAGTATATATATGTATAAGTATTATATGTATTATTTAGTCCATTAGTAGAGCATGAGGTAGAAGATAAATCTTCATTTAGGTACCTCTATTGTGTCATAGAATTCATGTAGGAGGTAGGAAGAAAAAGCTTCCATTTAGGTACCTCTTATGGTTCACCACTACACATGATGTAAAAACATACAAGGAGGGTCATGAACTATAAATAATACAAGAATATTAAACACTAATCTAAGAGAAATCATCAAGTAATGTGTGGATTTTTAAGTAGGATAATCCAAGTTAATCCTAAATCACACAAACATCAAATCTTGAATTTGAACATCACTTGTAGGTTAAACCCTTGAACAAAACAGAAAGTTTTTGAGATTTATACCTCCGATTTTGAATGTCTCAACCTTGTTTTTAAGCCTAACTAACCATATATGTGGTTATAACCATAAGGACATAGGTTTGAGATGAGTTTCCTCAAGTTTAAACAAGTTTATCAAAGATTGAAACATGAACAGAAAAATCAGTCAAATTTTGGAGCCCTTTTGGCGATGTTCCAGGCTCTGATTTTCCAGGGAAAACCCATGGAAACGTAGCTAAGGTTAATACAAAGAAGTAGCAAAAAGAATCGAGTGAATCGGATAAGATTTGAGTGAGTTATGCTCATTTTCGTGAAGAGGTGTCAATCTGCTCGAACCCTTGCTTTCAGCTACGGTTTGGAGGATGTTTTGAGAGTTTTTAGTGTTGCAAAAGTGGTAGGGAGGCTGGTTATAAGTGGTATTTATA
This sequence comes from Helianthus annuus, assembly GCF_002127325.2. NCBI lineage: Eukaryota > Viridiplantae > Streptophyta > Magnoliopsida > Asterales > Asteraceae > Helianthus > Helianthus annuus. The sequence goes on along the minus strand of NC_035444.2, from coordinate 82,039,371 downwards.
GGGGGAAGGATTAGGGTTTCAATGGGTTGGGCCTTGGAAGTGTTTAGAAGGGGTTAAACCTTGAAACAAGCCCACAAAACCCAACCATATGGGGCTGAATTTTGCTGAATTAGGGCTGCCATATTTCTTTACTTTTTATTTTTAAGACATTCTATTGAATAATTTTGTTAATTCTATTGTGTAATTATATGTAACAATGTTTACCCTAACTTGTAACAAGGTAAAATATGAAATAAAACATGATTTAACTAGGTAAAAAGTGTAATGTATAAGTATGCAACATGTTTGTAAGTGACAAGTATATATCACATATTAGATGATTAATCGTTGTATAAATAAGCATATTATTAGGGTTTTTTAGGTATCAACAATTTAAGGACAAGCATGGACATGTATCGTGAATAAGTATCGTATGAGTATGAATTACAAATAAGGATTAGATGTACAATGAATTCGAACGTATGAACATGTAGAAGGTGAATTTAAAGAAATACGAATTTTATTTATGATCCAAGTCTCGGATTTTACAACGAAAAGACGACTACAATAATACAAGATTTCCAAAAATAGTATTACAAGGCGAGCTTTCTAATTATGGAAAGTATGAAAAAGCAGGGCGTTACAGCAGGGGTATTTATAGGGTTTCCCAAAAAGGAACGGATGGAATGTGGCTGGTCGATCGGGTGGCAGCCCGATCGAGTGGCTGGTCGATCAAGTGGTAACTCGATCGAGCGGCTGGTCAATCGACTGGTCACTTGGTTGACTAGCCACTTGATTCGAGTGTTCGATGCGACGAGTTTTGCCGTTTCGATTGAAATTGCGAGCGTTGCGATGCGATAGAGTTTCTTATTCAAATTACTTTTAATCCCAACTACTATATCTAACATATAATCATCCTAATTCACTTGCGTTTGCGATTGAGTTTCGATTAATCACCACAACATAAACATAAAGTGAACATGCATAAGTAACACATAAAAGGCACACACACATAAAACAATAACCAAAATGCGTAATTCGAGTTGCGAGTGCGATTGCGATAAGCGATAAAACATGCGATAAATAACGAATAAATCTCGATGATTAATAGATACTCCACATAATACAACTAACGTAGAAGCATAAAAGACTAACTATAAGTCAAAGAAGTCAAAACAGGAATTGAGCAAGGAGAGACAGATCACAATTAGCAATCTTTTCTCCCTTTGACCTCAATCTTGACTTTGACTTTGACTTTCGAAACACGGGGTGTTACAGCCTCCCCCAGTTAAGGGAATTTCATCCCAAAATTAGGCTGAAGCCGTAACAAACAGCTGCGGTTACTTCGCCTTCATGTCGCTTTCGAGTTCCCAAGTGAACTCTACGCCACATTTGTCTTTCCATCGAACTTTTAACAATGAGAATGCGCGAGCGTCTGAGCTGCTTGGTTTGGCGATCCATGATCTCGACAGGCTTCTCCACGAAGTGTAGTGTTTCGTTTACTTTGAGGTCCTCAAGAGGCACATATAAATCGTTCTCAGCCAGGCACTTTCTAAGGTTTGAAACATGGAAAGTTGGGTGAACGTTGCTAAGTTCCTCCGGTAGTTCGAGTCTGTAAGCGACTTTTTCGATCCTTTCCAGATTCTTAAAAGGTCCAACATACCGAGGCGCGAGCTTTCCTTTCTTGCCGAATTTGACCACACCCTTCCAAGGTGATAGCTTTAGGAGTACATGGTCGCCAACGTCAAATTCAAGGGGCTTGCGTCGTCTATCGGCGTAACTTTTCTGACGACTCCGAGCTTTCAACAGGTTGTCTCGAATTTGGACTATTTTGTCAGTCGTTTCTTGCAGTAGCTCAGGACCTGTTAATTGCGAGTGCCCGATCTCATGCCACACAATAGGCGATCGACATCTTCTTCCGTATAAAGCCTCAAACGGTGCCATTTGAATGCTGGAATGATAACTGTTATTATACGAGAATTCGACTAACGGCAGGTAAGCGTCCCAATTACCACTGGAATCTATGACACACGAACGGAGCATGTCTTCAAGGGTCTGAATCGTTCTTTCAGTCTGGCCGTCGGTTTAAGGGTGGAACGCGGTACTCAGATTAAGCGCAGTACCGAGAGCCGTTTGAAACGTTTCCCACATACGCGAGGTAAACCGAGCGTCACAGTCAGAGATGATGTCGCGTGGCGTACCATGTCGACATATAACTTCCTTTGTGTAGATTCGGGCTAATCTCTCTACCTTGTTGTCTTCTCGTATAGGTAGGAAGTGAGCTGATTTGGTCAAAAAATCGACTGTCACACCCCAACCAATGGCGGAAACATCGGGATGAGACGAAGTGTGAAGATTGCTAGAGACATCATAACGCTATTTGTGACAATATTTAATAAACCGATTTCCTTTCATAATTCATTTGTCAACATTACAAAGAAATCAAATAACGTCAAGTTCAAAGGAATTACAATACAACATAATCAAAATTGATACAACGATTAAACCTAATCGTCTATATGTGTATCTAGGCATCAACGCTACTTCATTTCATAGCATCATCATCCTCAACCTGTAACATGTTTAAAATAAAGTTCAATGCAAAAGCAAAGGCGAGTATACAAGTTTAAGCATAAGTATAAGTATAAGTATAAAGTTTAAAACGAATCCACATGGCAACTTAGTTTATACGAGATCAACCTATCGTGGCATGCAATATTTCTAGCCAACCTCTGTTTACGCAAGAAAGTTTAATTAATTCAACATGACCCAAGTTTAAGGGGGGCGGTGCGTTACTCCTATAGCGCTATACATGTCAAAGGTAGGCTCATGAGAGCTAATGACTAAAACATATCACATAAGTATGGTCCACGTAAGCATCAAGTATCATAGCATAGTATTCATGTATAAGGATTGTTTTGTGCATTGCATAAAGAATAAGTTTAAGTGTTGTTTAATAGTAAAACATGTTACACCCCAAAAAGTGGTAAACATAAAAAGGGGGTTGCGAGTATACTCACAAATTTGCATAGGATTTCCGATTATCCAATGTAAGGAAGTTGATGAGGTTAGAAGGTTGAATATGTTCGTTTAGGGATTTAGGAAGTTAAAACACAAGAATATATGTATTTAAAAGTAATCATCCTTAAACACCAAGTACTTGTTCTTGACACTATGAAACCTCAAGGGTTAATGTTTTCATGAGTAGTATACTCATTAGAATCGTAACAAGTCTTATGTCTTGTATGATGTATTCTACTACTTGGACGAATGAACACAAGTCCATCATCAAGAGTTCGAATAGTAAATATATGTATAAGTATTATATGTATTATTGAGTCCAATAATCAAGCATGAGGTAGAAGGTTAATCTTCATTTAGGTACCTCTATTGTGTCATAGAAATCATGTAGGAGGTAGGAAGAACAAGCTTCCATTTAGGTACCTCTTATGGTTCACCACTACACTTGATGTAAAAACATACAAGGAGGGTCATGAACTAATATTAATACAAGAATAAGAAACAACTACACTATGAGAAATCATCAAGTGATGTGGGGATTCTGTGTTGGACAACCCAAGTTAGTCCATAATCACACCTTCGTCAAGCTTGAAGCTTGAACATCACTTGTGGGTTAAAAACCCTAAATAAAACAGAAAGTATATGAGGATTAACCTCTGATTTTGAATGTCTCAACCTTGTTTTTAAGCCCAACTAACCATTCATTTGATTATGAGCATTAGGACATAGGTTTGAGATGAGAAAACTCAAGTTTGGTTAAGTTTAACAAAGATTAAATGAAAACAGAAACGAACAGTGGACTTTGAAGCCTTTTTGCCGGAGTTCCAGGGACTTATTTACTATGAAAAACCCATGGAATCGAAGCTAAGGTCAATCCAAGCACATAGGAAAAAGAATGGACTAAATCGGACAAGTATTGAGTGAGTTATGCTCACTTTTGTGAAGGCTGAACAATCTGCTCGAACTTGTGATTTCAGCTGCGATTTTGAGTTATTTGGGAGTAAGATTTGAGTTTGTAAAGTGGAAAAGTGGCTGGGATTAGAGTGGTATTTATAAGGGAAAGATTAGGGTTAAGGTGGTTGGCATTTATGATAAGTTGTTGGGACTTTGGCATTTAAAAGAAAGACAAAATCAAACACCCTCAATGGGCTGCGATGTAAGGCTGTTAACAGCCATCTAACATCTTTGTTTTGTGACATAATATATAAGTTAGCTATTATATTATATGAGGTTAGTGCTCATATAACTAATTTATGAGAACCTTATATGTGTAAGTGGATTTGAAGGAAAAAAATTAAATGAATCAGCCTATAGGCTGTCCGATTGAAACTGCAGCTTCTTTATCTTCATTATTTTTTTTTTTGTGATTTAATAATAACAATTGAATTCATCAACGTCAAGTTGATGTTTAACTTTACTATTATTATTATTATTATTATTATTATTATTATTATTATTTACAACATAAAATAATTAATTAATTAAACAGGTCATTAACCATATAAGATCTTTTGACGGTTATTTAACTCACGAAGAAATTCCGTAGTTTCAAAGGTTAGGATTTAGATCTTTCAAAACGAGTCGGATTTCGGGAATCCATTTTGACAGGTGTTACAGTCTCCCATACTTTTGGAGATTTCGTCCTCGGAATCTAAGAGGAAGACTTTTGAAAAGATGACATCCAAGGATTCAACAGAGAGAATAGATGAGACTTGATCGCGAGCGGGGTTCGTATAAATGACAAAGAATAAAGGAGAATAATGGGAGTATAAAAGTAAACGATTGATGTTGAATACACGATAGCGAGTATCAGAATTAGCATAAGTACTGGATAGACGAAAGTAGTGTGTTAAGAATGAAGTCTCGTCGTGGATAATCGGATATAATGCATTTGTGAGTTGTGTGAAGTTTGTATTAGGTCCAAAAGGTCTGCAAAACACTGAATTTCTCATGGCACGTTTTACGAAATTTGGTAACATGGTGAAAACACTTATATATAGGAAGTACTAGCGGCGTATCCACCATGTTTTGACCACATTATGTCCGTTTCATATTCGGTGTCATGGTACGTTCTGTGTTTTACCATACACAGTAGTACACTCTATGGTTCTCATAAGCCAATCACTATAATCCCGTGTGCACCCGCGATTATATTGATTGTCGCACGTTCCGCATAGCTTGTACTAGTTGAGTATGAATCAGGGTATACATAATTTAAAAAAAAATAAGAATGTGTACGTATAAGAATATAGCATATAAGCAAGTCCATGCTTAAGTACGTATGAGACCCACGTAAGCAAATCCCTCAGATTACACTCACGTACGGGTACGAATGTATGAATCATGAGTATGGATGAAAGTATGAGCATAAGTTTAAGTATGAATACGCATGTATGTATGAGCATTAAACATGAAACGTGTAAGTAGTATGTGCACAAGCATAAGCATAAAACGTGTAAGTAGTACGTGTATAAGTATAAGTGTAAAACGTATGAATATAAGTGTAGGTACGAATAATAAAATTTACGTATATAGTGTATGTTGGGACATCACAGATTTAAGTGTATAAAAGCGTTCAAAAAGTTGAGTAGGTAATACGAACGATATGAATGATGTTATTGCGAGATATCTACTAAAATGTGTATGATAAAATGCATGTATAGTTGTTTAAACGAAACGTTGAGCTTATAAAATTAGATTGAGCTTGATATGAAGGGTAGAATATAGTTTGTAAATGTAAGACAATAATAAGTATTCATTGGTTAAGCATAATGTATTTTGTAGTGAATGAAAAAGCTACTCTTATTTTAAAAGAGTTTACGTAATCCGGAGATGGTCAGTCCCCATGAAGTCTGCTTGCCACGTGTTTTAAAAAATTGGTGTAGGAAAAGGTGAAAAAAGTAAGTTCGTTTCATCAAACAAGAAATTTTGAATTTAGGAGGTTCTTGTGAAAATGTTGATCCTTAGAAAAAGGAATTTAGCAAAAGGAGTTAGTGTTCATTGTAAAGGGTTTTGACAAATGATTTGTTGATGTTGAAAAGAGTCTTTGGTAAAACGATCTTATAATATCAATAAGATCTTATAAGTAATTGAGAAAGGTTGGTTTGGTTTTGATTAACAATGGAAGTCTTTAGTACGGTGATATAACGTGAGTGTGTTTTAGTTATTAAGTCGAATATAAAGTTCATGGGCAAGAGATTCATTGGACGGATTGAATTGTTACGTAGCATTTCGTAAGGTTTAAATTTCGGGTAATAAAACGTTTTAAGACATGATTAAGAATCTCGTGTATATGATCTATGTGAAATGTATAATGGAATAAAGAATACGTTTGATAAAATAATAAATTTTGAAAATCGCATAAGTAGGGATATGGTTAATGATAAACAATTTAGGTATAAAATATGATCGAGTTTGCATAATAAGATATTTTGAATGGACGTTTTGGTAACGATCACCTAGGTAAGGGAATCACCCCTAACTCGTTGGTGAGGTCGTTTTAAGAAAAGGGGAGTGGAGTTAATCGTCAAGGTAAGGAAGTCACTCCTATCTCGATGATATGTCTCCACTTGTCGTTACAAGGAATATGAATTCAAATTATATGAAGTCATGCATATGTATAAATGTATGAAAAGGATTCAATATGTTGTGTGTGTGAAAAGAGAATATTGGAAGTAAATTTAGATTTGAAAAAAAAATGGCATCGTATAAGATAAATAATAGAAACATATGTTTGGTTAAAATTTGGATGGTTCCAAACGGAACTTTGACTAACCAAAGTGGTCGAAAAGTCTTTTGAATTTGAGGATCATGCTTTAGCCTAATAGGTAAAATACTCTCGCCGACAAGTCGGTTAACGGTAATTACCCTTCCGGTTACTACATGTCCCAAATCAATCGAAATTTCGAGACTTGGCGGGATTTATGAAAAAATTCAAGGAGTGGAACTAGTAGACAAGGTGCGGGTTTCACCCCTAACTTGACGATTTCGTATCCTAAGTGTGGTTGGTACTCGTCGGCTCAAAATTTAATTTCAACACTTTGACGAGGGTCCACTAGAATTTGAAATTTGAATTTCTCCATCAAGGTGAGGATTTCACTCCTATCTTGATGGTGAATTTCATGTAAAAAGGAAAAGTAGATGGATTGAGAGTTGTTCACCAAATTGTGGGTTTCACGCCTATTTTGGTGAAGTTGTCTCGTTTGTGTAATACGAGTGTTTTTGATTTTAGTATAAGCGAGTAAAAAGATGTATGTTCAAAATAATAATAACAAGTATAAGCACAATAAGCATCTCAAGAAATACTACGTAAAAGACATTTCACGGATAGCACATAGAGGATGGAATAATACAACAAGTATTAACAAATAATAAAGCAAGTATTAACACAAAAGTGACATATACGTTTAAAAGCCAAAAGAAAATAAATAAGGAGCAAATAAAGTATCATGCAAGTGGTTCAAGCAAAACATAATAATAAGGCTCTAAAACTATAGACTAGGTAAAAGCATTCCTACTTTTCCTAATTCCCTATAGTTATGGCTCTGATACCAATCTGTCACACCCCAACCAATAGCGGAAACATCGGGATGAGACGAAGTGTGAAGATTGCTAGAGACATCATAACGCTATTTGTGACAATATTTAATAAACCGATTTCCTTTCATAATTCATTTGTCAACATTACAAAGAAATCAAATAACGTCAAGTTCAAAGGAATTACAATACAACATAATCAAAATTGATACAACGATTAAACCTAATCGTCTATACGTGTATCTAGGCAACAACGCTACTTCATTTCATAGCATCATCATCCTCAACCTGTAACATGTTTAAAATAAAGTTCAATGCAAAAGCAAAGGCGAGTATACAAGTTTAAGCATAAGTATAAGTATAAGTATAAAAGTTTAAAACGAATCCACATGGCAACCTAGTTTATACGAGATCAACCTATCGTGGCATGCAATATTTCTAGCCAACCTCTGTTTACGCAAGAAAGTTTAATTAATTCAACATGACCCAAGTTTAAGGGGGGCGGTGCGTTACTCCTATAGCGCTATACATGTCGAAGGGAGGCTCGTGAGAGCTAATGACTAAAACATATCACATAAGTATGGTCCACGTAAGCATCAAGTATCATAGCATAGTATTCATGTATAAGGATTGTTTTGTACATTGCATAAAGAATAAGTTTAAGTGTTGTTTAATAGTAAAACATGTTACACCCCAAAAAGTGGTAAACATAAAAAGGGGGTTGCGAGTATACTCACAAATTTGCATAGGCTTTCCGATTATCCAATGTGACGAAGTTGATGAGGTTAGAAGGTTGAATATGTTCGTTTAGGGATTTAGGAAGTTAAACACAAGAATATATGTATTTAAAAGTAATCATCCTTAAACACCAAGTACTTATTCTTGACACTATGAAACCTCAAGGGTTAATGTTTTCATGAGTAGTATACTCATTAGAATCGTAACAAGTCTTATGTCTTGGATGATGTATTCTACTACTTGGACGAATGAACACAAGTCCATCATCAAGAGTTCGAATAGTAAATATATGTATAAGTATTATATGTATTATTGAGTCCAATAATCAAGCATGAGGTAGAAGGTTAATCTTCATTTAGGTACCTCTATTGTGTCATAGAAATCATGTAGGAGGTAGGAAGAACAAGCTTCCATTTAGGTACCTCTTATGGTTCACCACTACACTTGATGTAAAAACATACAAGGAGGGTCATGAACTAATATTAATACAAGAATAAGAAACAACTACACTATGAGAAATCATCAAGTGATGTGGGGATTCTATGTTGGACAACCCAAGTTAGTCCATAATCACACCTTCGTCAAGCTTGAAGCTTGAACATCACTTGTGGGTTAAAAACCCTAAATAAAATAGAAAGTATATGAGGATTAACCTCTGATTTTGAATGTCTCAACCTTGTTTTTAAGCCCAACTAACCATTCATTTGATTATGAGCATTAGGACATAGGTTTGAGATGAGAAAACTCAAGTTTGGTTAAGTTTAACAAAGATTAAATGAAAACAGAAACGAACAGTGGACTTTGAAGCCTTTTTGCCGGAGTTCCAGGGACTTATTTACTATGAAAAACCCATGGAATCGAAGCTAAGGTCAATCCAAGCACATAGGAAAAAGAATGGACTAAATCGGACAAGTATTGAGTGAGTTATGCTCACTTTTGTGAAGGCTGAACAATCTGCTCGAACTTGTGATTTCAGCTGCGATTTTGAGTTATTTGGGAGTAAGATTTGAGTTTGTAAAGTGGAAAAGTGGCTGGGATTAGAGTGGTATTTATAAGGGAAAGATTAGGGTTAAGGTGGTTGGCATTTATGATAAGTTGTTGGGACTTTGGCATTTAAAAGAAAGACAAAATCAAACACCCTCAATGCGCTGCGATGTAAGGCTGTTAACAGCCATCTAACATCTTTGTTTTGTGACATAATATATAAGTTAGCTATTATATTATATGAGGTTAGTGCTCATATAACTAATTTATGAGAACCTTATATGTGTAAGTGGATTTGAAGGAAAAAAATTAAACGAATCAGCCTATGGGCTGTCCGATTGAAACTGCAGCTTCTTTATCTTCATTATTTTTTTTTGTGATTTAATAATAACAATTGAATTCATCAACGTCAAGTTGATGTTTAACTTTACTATTATTATTATTATTATTATTATTTACAACATAAAATAATTAATTAATTAAACAGGTCATTAACCATATAAGATCTTTCGACGGTTATTTAACTCACGAAGAAATTCCGTAGTCTCAAAGGTTAGGATTTAGATCTTTCAAAACGAGTCGGATTTCGGGAATCCATTTTGACAGGTGTTACAGTCTCCCCTACTTTTGGAGATTTCGTCCTCGGAATCTAAGAGGAAGACTTTTGAAAAGATGACATCCAAGGATTCAACAGAGAGAATAGATGAGACTTGATCGCGAGCGGGGTTCGTATAAATGACAAAGAATAAAGGAGAATAATGAGAGTATAAAAGTAAACGATTGATGTTGAATACACGATAGCGAGTATCAGAATTAGCATAAGTACTGGATAGACGAAAGTAGTGTGTTAAGAATGAAGTCTCGTCGTGGATAATCGGATATAATGCATTTGTGAGTTGTGTGAAGTTTGTATTAGGTCCAAAAGGTCTGCAAAACACTGAATTTCTCATGGCACGTTTTACGAAATTTGGTAACATGGTGAAAACACTTATATATAGGAAGTACTAGCGGCGTATCCACCATGTTTTGACCACATTATGTCCGTTTCATATTCGGTGTCATGGTACGTTCTGTGTTTTACCATACACAGTAGTACACTTTATGGTTCTCATGAGCCAATCACTATAATCCCGTGTGCACCCGCGATTATATTGATTGTCGCACGATCCGCATAGCTTGTACTAGTTATATTGATTGTCGCACGATCCGCATAGCTTGTACTAGTTGAGTATGAATCAGGGTATACATAATTTAAAAAAAAATAAGAATGTGTACGTATAAGAATATAGCATATAAGCAAGTCCATGCTTAAGTATGTATGAGACCCACGTAAGCAAATCCCTCGGATTACACTCACGTACGGGTACGAATGTATGAATCATGAGTATGGATGAAAGTATGAGCATAAGTTTAAGTATGAATACGCATGTATGTATGAGCATTAAACATGAAACGTGTAAGTAGTATGTGCACAAGCATAAGCATAAAACGTGTAAGTAGTACGTGTATAAGTATAAGTGTAAAACGTATGAATATAAGTGTAGGTACGAATAATAAAATTTACGTATATAGTGTATGTTGGGACATCACAGATTTAAGTGTATAAAAGCGTTCAAAAAGTTTAGTAGGTAATACAAACGATATGAATGATGTTATCGCGAGATATCTACTAAAATTTGTATGATAAAATGCATGTATAGTTGTTTAAACGAAACGTTGAGCTTATAAAATTAGATTGAGCTTGATATGAAGGGTAGAATATAGTTTGTAAATGTAAGACAATAATAAGTATTCATTGGTTAAGCATAATGTATTTTGTAGTGAATGAAAAAGCTACTCTTATTTTAAAAGAGTTTACGTAATCCGGAGATGGTCGGTCCCCATGAAGTCTGCTTGCCACGTGTTTTAAAAAATTGGTGTAGGAAAAGGTGAAAAAAGTAAGTTCGTTTCATCAAACAAGAAATTTTGAGTTTAGGAGGTTCTTGTGAAAATGTTGATCCTTAGAAAAAGGAATTTAGCAAAAGGAGTTAGTGTTCATTGTAAAGGGTTTTGACAAATGATTTGTTGATGTTGAAAAGAGTCTTTGGTAAAACGATCTTATAATATCAATAAGATCTTATAAGTAATTGAGAAAGGTTGGTTTGGTTTTGATTAAGAATGGAAGTCTTTAGTACGGTGATATAACGTGAGTGTGTTTTAGTTATTAAGTCGAATATAAAGTTCATGGGCAAGAGATTCATTGGACCGATTGAATTGTTAGGTAGCATTTCGTAAGGTTTAAATTTCGGGTAATAAAACATTTTAAGACATGATTAAGAATCTCGTGTATATGATCTATGTGAAATGTATAATGGAATAAAGAATACGTTTGATAAAATAATAAATTTTGAAAATCGCATAAGTAGGGATATGGTTAATGATAAACAATTTAGGTATAAAATATGATCGAGTTTGCATAATAAGATATTTTGAATGGACGTTTTGGTAACGATCACCTAGGTAAGGGAATCACCCCTAACTCGTTGATGAGGTCGTTTTAAGAAAAGGGGAGTGGAGTTAATCGTCAAGGTAAGGAAGTCACTCCTATCTCGATGATATGTCTCCACTTGTCGTTACAAGGAATATGAATTCAAATTATATGAAGTCATGCATATGTATAAATGTATGAAAAGTATTCAATATGTTGTGTGTGTGAAAAGAGAATATTGGAAGTAAATTTAGATTTGAAAAAAAATGGCATCGTATAAGATAAATAATAGAAACACATGTTTGGTTAAAATTTGGATGGTTCCAAACGGAACTTTGACTAACCAAAGTGGTCGAAAAGTCTTTTGAATTTGAGGATCATGCTTTGGCCTAATAGGTAAAATACTCTCGCCGACAAGTCGGTTAACGGTAATTACCCTTCCGGTTACTACATGTCCCAAATCAATCGAAATTTCGAGACTTGGCGGGATTTATGAAAAAATTCAAGGAGTGGAACTAGTCGACAAGGTGCGGGTTTCACCCCTAACTTGACGATTTCGTATCCTAAGTGTGGTTGGTACTCGTCGGGTCAAAATTTAATTTCAACACTTTGACGAGGGTCCACTAGAATTTGAAATTTGAATTTCTCCATCAAGGTGAGGATTTCACTCCTATCTTGATGGTGAATTTCATGTAAAAAGGAAAAGTAGATGGATTGAGAGTTGTTCACCAAATTGTTGGTTTCACGCCTATTTTGGTGAAGTTGTCTCGTTTGTGTATTACGAGTGTTTTTGATTTTAGTATAAGCGAGTAAAAAGATGTATGTTCAAAATAATAATAACAAGTATAAGCACAATAAGCATCTCAAGAAATAATACGTAAAAGACATTTCACGGATAGCACATAAAGGATGGAATAATACAACAAGTATTAACAAATAATAAAGCAAGTATTAACACAAAAGTGACATATACGTTTAAAAGCCAAAAGAAAATAAATAAGGAGCAAATAAAGTATCATGCAAGTGGTTCAAGCAAAACATAATAATAAGGCTCTAAAACTATAGACTAGGTAAAAGCATTCCTACTTTTCCTAATTCCCTATAGTTATGGCTCTGATACCAATCTGTCACACCCCAACCAATGGCGGAAACATCGGGATGAGACGAAGTGTGAAGATTGCTAGAGACATCATAACGCTATTTGTGACAATATTTAATAAACCGATTTCCTTTCATAATTCATTTGTCAACATTACAAAGAAATCAAATAACGTCAAGTTCAAAGGAATTACAATACAACATAATCAAAATTGATACAACGATTAAACCTAATCGTCTATACGTGTATCTAGGCATCAACGCTACTTCATTTCATAGCATCATCATCCTCAACCTGTAACATGTTTAAAATAAAGTTCAATGCAAAAGCAAAGGCGAGTATACAAGTTTAAGCATAAGTATAAGTATAAGTATAAAAGTTTAAAACGAATCCACATGGCAACTTAGTTTATACGAAATCAACCTAACGTGGCATGCAATATTTCTAGCCAACCTCTGTTTACGCAAGAAAGTTTAATTAATTCAACATGACCCAAGTTTAAGGGGGCGGTGCGTTACTCCTATAGCGCTATACATGTCGAAGGGAGGCTCGTGAGAGCTAATGACTAAAACATATCACATAAGTATGGTCCACGTAAGCATCAAGTATCATAGCAAAGTATTCATGTATAAGGATTGTTTTGTGCATTGCATAAAGAAAAAGTTTAAGTGTTGTTTAATAGTAAAACATGTTACACCCCAAAAAGTGGTAAACATAAAAAGGGGGTTGCGAGTATACTCACAAATTTGCATAGGCTTTCCGATTATCCAATGTGACGAAGTTGATGAGGTTAGAAGGTTGAATATGTTCGTTTAGGGATTTAGGAAGTTAAAACACAAGAATATATGTATTTAAAAGTAATCATCCTTAAACACCAAGTACTTGTTCTTGACACTATGAAACCTCATGGGTTAATGTTTTCATGAGTAGTATACTCATTAGAATCGTAACAAGTCTTATGTCTTGGATGATGTATTCTACTACTTGGACGAATGAACACAAGTCCATCATCAAGAGTTCGAATAGTAAATATATGTATAAGTATTATATGTATTATTGAGTCCAATAATCAAGCATGAGGTAGAAGGTTAATCTTCATTTAGGTACCTCTATTGTGTCATAGAAATCATGTAGGAGGTAGGAAGAACAAGCTTCCATTTAGGTACCTCTTATGGTTCACCACTACACTTGATGTAAAAACATACAAGGAGGGTCATGAACTAATATTAATACAAGAATAAGAAACAACTACACTATGAGAAATCATCAAGTGATGTGGGGATTCTATGTTGGACAACCCAAGTTAGTCCATAATCACACCTTCGTCAAGCTTGAAGCTTGAACATCACTTGTGGGTTAAAAACCCTAAATAAAACAGAAAGTATATGAGGATTAACCTCTTATTTTGAATGTCTCAACCTTGTTTTTAAGCCCAACTAACCATTCATTTGATTATGAGCATTAGGACATAGGTTTGAGATGAGAAAACTCAAGTTTGGTTAAGTTTAACAAAGATTAAATGAAAACAGAAACGAACAGTGGACTTTGAAGCCTTTTTGCCGGAGTTCCAGGGACTTATTTACTATGAAAAACCCATGGAATCGAAGCTAAGGTCAATCCAAGCACATAGGAAAAAGAATGGACTAAATCGGACAAGTATTGAGTGAGTTATGCTCACTTTTGTGAAGGCTGAACAATCTGCTCGAACTTGTGATTTCAGCTGCGATTTTGAGTTATTTGGGAGTAAGATTTGAGTTTGTAAAGTGGAAAAGTGGCTGGGATTAGAGTGGTATTTATAAGGGAAAGATTAGGGTTAAGGTGGTTGGCATTTATGATAAGTTGTTGGGACTTTGGCATTTAAAAGAAAGACAAAATCAAACACCCTCAATGGGCTGCGATGTAAGGCTGTTAACAGCCATCTAACGTCTTTGTTTTGTGACATAATATATAAGTTAGCTATTATATTATATGACGTTAGTGCTCATATAACTAATTTATGAGAACCTTATATGTGTAAGTGGATTTGAAGGAAAAAAATTAAATGAATCAGCCTATAGGCTATCCGATCGAAACTGCAGCTTCTTTATCTTCATTATTTTTTTTGTGATTTAATAATAACAACTGAATTCATCAACGTCAAGTTGATGTTTAACTTTACTATTATTATTATTATTATTATTATTATTATTATTATTATTATTATTATTATTATTATTATTATTATTATTATTATTATTATTATTATTATTATTATTTACAACATAAAATAATTAATTAATTAAACAGGTCATTAACCATATAAGATCTTTCGACGGTTATTTCACTCACGAAGAAATTCTGTAGTTTCAAAGGTTAGGATTCAGATCTTTCAAAACGAGTCGGTTTTCGGGAATCCATTTTGACAGGTGTTACATCGACGATAACCCAAATGCTATCGTGACCTGCAGTTATACGTGGGAGTTTGGTTATGAAGTCCGTAGCTATACTTTCCCACTTCCAAATAGGGATCGGAGGTTGTTCAAGCAAGCCAGAGGGTCTTTGATGCTCAACCTTGACTTTCGAGCAAGTCAGGCATTTCCCAACATAGAGAGCGATATCCCTCTTCATGCCCGGCCACCAGTACTTGTAGCGAAGGTCCTGGTACATTTTATCGACACCGGGATGAATAGAATATCGGGACTTATGGGCTTCGTCCATCAAAATCTGTCGCAAATCGTTCCGCTTAGGGATCTAAATTCGGTCCAGATAATGGAATATCCCATTCGATTTATTCACTAACTGGGCTCCATCGTGATGAATCCTTTCTTTCTTCCTTCAAGGTGCGCTCGTTAAAACAAGCATGTTGGGCTTCGCGAATGAGAGTTTCGAGGTGATGCTGGGCTGGAATATTAGGAATGCTATGCAGATAGCTTCGTCTGCTGAGAGCGTCGGCAATGACATTTGCTTTGCCTGGGTGGTAACGAATCTCACAGTCGTAATCGTTGAGAAGTTCTACCCATTGGCGTTGATGCATATTAAGTTCTTTCTAGTTGAATATGTGTTGTAGGCTCCTATGGTCGGTGAAGACCATACACTTTGTACCATAAAGGTAGTGTCACCAAATCTTCAATGCAAAAACAACTGCGCCTAGCTTGAGGTCATGGGTTGTATAGTTCTTCTCGTGGATCTTGAGCTGACGAGATGCGTAGGCGATAACCTTGTCTCGTTGCATGAGAACACAACCAAGACCAAGGTTCGAGGCATCACAATAGACGATAAAGTCATCGTTTCCGTCGGGTAAAGCAAGGACGGGAGCATTGCAAAGCATATGCTTGAGGGTTTGAAAAGCAGACTCCTGTTCAGTTCCCCAAACAAAGGATCTGTCTTTATGCGTGAGAGCGGTAAGCGGCACAGCGATTTTTGAGAACCCTTCGATAAATCATCGATAATAGCCTGCTAATCCGAGGAAAGAATGGACTTCAGACGGGTTCTTAGGCGTAACCCAACTCTTAACTGCTTCAATCTTCGCGAGATCGACATGAATACCTTGACTATTGACAATGTGACCAAGGAATTGAACTTCCTCCAGCCAGAATTCACACTTGAAGAACTTGGCATAGAGTCGATTCCCCTGGAGTAGCTCGAGAACCAAACGTAGATGTTGCGCGTGTTCGGCTTTCGACTTGGAATAGATCAGGATATCATCGATGAACACGATGACGAAGCGGTACAGAAATGGTTTACACAAGCGATTCATCAGATCCATGAAAACCGCGGGTGCGTTGGTTAAACCAAAAGGCATAAGAACGAACTCATAGTGGCCATATCGAGTGCGAAAAGCGGTCTTGGGTATATCCTCCTCTTGAATGTGTAGCTGGTGATAGCCTGAACGTAGATCGATCTTGGGGAAACACGTAGCACCTTGTAGCTAATCAAACAAATCATCAATTCGAGGCAGGGGATAGCGATTCTTGATTATCAACTTATTCAACTCCCGATAGTCGAGGCACATCCAGAACGACCCATCCTTCTTTTTGACGAAAAGGACTGGTGCGCCCCAAGGAGAGGTGCTCGGGCGAATGAAGCCTTTATCAAGTAATTCCTGGAGCTGACTCAAGAGTTCGTGCATCTCGGATGGAGCGAGTCGATAAGGAACTTTGGCAACAAGGTTGGCTCCAGGAATGAGGTCGATACGAAAATCGATATCACGACTTGGTGGAAGTCCTGGAAGATCATCAGGGAATACCTGAGGAAATTCACAGACAACAGGAACATCTTTCACTTCTGTCTTCCCTTTCTTTTCCTTCTCCGCTACTACAATATTAGCCAAGAAAGCTTTGTATTCCTTGCGGAGATACTTGCTAGCTTGAACACATGACATAAGCTTGAGACCTTTTGAGGGAGTTTCACCATAAACACACAATGAATCACCATTCGTGAGCGAGAATCGAATCATCTCATCAAAGCACACAACTTTCGCATGGTTTTCTCGAAGAAAGTCCATGCCTACTATGATGTCAAAACTTTCGAGTTGCATCGGAATGAGATCTATCAGAAAGATGTGATTGATGAGCTCAAGAGTACAATCACGAAGAACAAAATTAACAGCGACAGTTCTTTCGATGGCGACTTCAACATCAAACGTTGAGGGGAGATAGGAGCGCTTACGATTAAGGAGCTTCTCGAACTTAAATGATACAAAATAGTTATCATTTGTAGTATCAAACAAACATGAAGCATAAATACCATTCATAAGGAACGTACCATTGACCACATTGTTGTCAGCCCGGGCTTGGCGCACATTGATGTTGAAGGTTCTGGCGCGTGCTGCTTGCTGTTGTTGCTATTGAGGCTGTTGCTGCTGCTGCTAGGGCTCTTGTTTCACAACCCTGTTCGGGCACATGTTGGCGAAGTGGTTAGGATCGCCATATGCGAAGCAGACTCTGGCGTTGACCACAGGTGCCTGAGCCGCTTGTTGACCTTGAGGGGCGGTGAGAAGAGCTTGCTGAGCAGGAGCTGGAGTTGCAGTGTTGCAGGGGCTGGTTCGACAATTGGTGGTGAAATGGCCATACATATTGCAATGCACACAAAATCGGCAGGCGATACCCACCGGGTGATGATAAGTACATGTTGGGCAAGCAGGGTGGGGGCTAATGTATGCACGCTTTGCCAGCGGTGCATAGGTAACTGGTGCTGCAGCTGGTCGGTGTTGTTGTTGTTGCTGAGCTGGTACCGCTTGGAGTGGAGCAGCGGTAGTGACAGCACAGTTCTTGTTGCTGGAGTTGTTGTTGTTGTTCTTCCTCTTGCGACGTGAGGACTTGGATGACTGAGGAGCGGCTGCGGTTTCAGCGGTTGGTGCGGCGGTGGTAACTTGATGTAGGTTCTTCGAAGCTTTATCCCAGAAACCAGCTTTTACTCGCTTGCCGTTGATTTCAGCGGCAAGCAAGTAAGTTTCTTCGATTGTTGCTGGCTTTGAGGCATGCACAAAATCTGCAATACAGTCTGGCAGAGCTCGAATGTACTTCTTGATCGTCATGTCAGTAGTCTTGACTTGGTCGGGACAGATGATACTGAGCTGCTTGAAGCGACCAGTGAGAGCAGCGTTGTCACCCTCCTTCTGCTTGATGTTCCAGAATTCATCCTCTAGCTTTTGGCGCTCATGGGGAGGGCAGAACTCCTCGAGCATGACGTTCTTCAACTCATCCCATGACAGACCATAAGCTGCATCATTTCCACGTTTGTTCCTCTCGGCCGTCCACCAGTCTAAGGCGCGGGACTGGAAGACGCCGGTAGCATTCAGAATACGGAGATTGTCTGGACATCCACTCTGACGCAGGTGAGTCGAACCATTGAAACAAAGCCGTAGGGTCTTCTTCTCCAGTGAACTCTTTCGGTCCGCATGCCTTGAACTGCTTGAAGCTAAACCCAGATTTTGGCGAGTCTGTGCTTGACTCTTCAAACGATTTGCTCATGTTTTCGTACAGTTCACTGACGACTTGAGGGACAACCTTTGCCATTTGCTTGGCAACCATAGCGGCAAGGCGGTTGTCTGCTTGCTTTCGGCGAGCATCTCGGGTAGCGCGAGATCCAGATGACGACATTGTCTGCAATAGACATCGCCATGGGACTCAACACAATATAATCGAATCTCACCTCACACGCCTAATTCTACTAAAGCTCAGGAGCACGTATAGTTATATAATCACATAGGCACATATTCACATAAGCACATAGGCATATAAGCACGTAAGGCACAGAAGCACATAGAGCACATAGAGGTAGTCAGAATATAGAAACCTATTATTCAAAGTCCGTAAGCATTCGAGAATAGCGATTGCGATTAGCGTATACACAACGAGTAGCATAGCGTATAGTATAACATAAGCGAGTAACGTAGCATGCGAGTATCCATAAGTAGCGATTTGTTTGCGTATTGAGATAGAGATGCAGTGCGAGTCATGTATGTCGATCAAAGCGAAGACGAAAAGCGAATGAATCACCAAAAATCGTAACACATAAAAAGATAAAATCACATAAACACATGAAATCCACAAAAATGGCAAATATCAGAGTCGGAAGTAGCGAGCTCAGAATCGAAACACATAAAATCGAGAAATAGAATGTCTGCAGCTGATAGGCATTGACTACCCAAAGTGATTCGACTATTCACAAGGACCTTCGTACACACTTCGACCTTCAGGACTGTGCTCTTGCCTTGAATCTGGCCGAATGGCACGCATCCTTCTGGTTACAGCATGACTTCAAGTCGTTGGAGTACGTCGAGACTTTGGTGAGAGTTTTGTTAAAACAAAATAGGGCGGAATAAGTCGTTAAGGTTCGGGTTTCACCCCTGACTTAACAACTCTGTTCCTATTTTTGATAAAAATAGAGGCAAAAACTTACGTTAAAGTATGGATTTCACTCCTGGTTCAACACAAATTATCGTGTTTACAGATAAAAATACGGGTCGAACTGGTGATTTAGTCGAGAGTTTGCGGTTTGCAAACCATTTGTTCATTTTAATAACAGAGTGCAGTGATAGTGTAGCGTGCACGAGAATAGCGAGATATAGCAGGTAAGCTCGTACAATACCCCTAAAGGAACGCACAAGTCGGTCAGTTGGTACTTAACTATAGACTAGGTCGTTTCTAAGATATCGGCCCGAACTAGGTCGAGTCTTGTAACAACTCTCATTAAAATCCATAATTAGGATGATAATTAGTCAATAAGAAAACCTTAATTGAGACACCCAAGTAATTCTGCACTAACCCTAAAATTTTCAGAACAATCGGAATCAGGATCAGGGCCCCTAAAACTCAGGTGGGATTAAACCCTAGTGATAATTATCTCTAAAATACGTTGTACAGATTGAAATTCGTTTTAACATTGAGTCAGCAAAGCTAGTCCCGAACCCAGCTAGCCTATATAATTAGACCGCCTCTCTTACGGACCGTAAGGGAAAGGACATACGGTCCGTAAGCGTGCCAAATTTTGTGTATAAATAGCCGACATTGGCAATTGATTTTAGAAGTTGAGACGACGGCCAAAAGCCTTCTGTACGTCGAATTATAACAAAAACAGTCCCAAAAACCACACACTGATCACGAAGTGTTGCCGCAAAACAGGGTAATAACTCAATCGCTATTACGATTCATTTTCCGACCGATCAATATATCCAATGGATGTTTAAGTGCCGCCCACATAGGGTTATACTTTGTCGTTCGTCGTTAATTCGATGGATGTTTAAGTATCGCACTTTGTCGTTCGTTGTGAGAATTTGATCTCGTGAGTTATCGTAAATGCTGTATTGATCACTAACCCGGTTTTGTGTGCATTATTATTTAAACTAGGTTATCAAGGCTAATCCATATTCTGTCCGTATTAAATCTGCAATGTGAGTCATTCTCTTTTTATCAACTGTTTTACAATACTCCAAATTATTTTCAAAGTTATAATTACAGTGATTAAGTTTATGTAATCACCAAATTACAGCCGGTATGTGGGGTATTGTGCACATTACTACTGTTTCTATCACTTTAGGTGGGCGAACCTAAAATTAAGTGATATACGTCATTCATTGGGGCAGCCAATGGTGATATGACCATAGTCACAGATCCGGTCGAGTGACAAATACTGTGGGTAATTGGTACATATCAGAAACATATGTAAAAACTCTTAATACTGTAAATTATAATAAACGAGTCATTTTAATAAATAGAATGATTCACTCAGTATTTTCCCGCTGACAAAACCTTTTTCAAACATGTTTCAGGTGATCTATTGTAATTCAGGAAAAGTGCTGGGGAGCATTTCAAGCTTAAGAAAGTGGCTCATTATAAAATAACGAAATATGTTTTCTAAAAATAATGATTTCTCAGTAAAATCATGTTATTGTAAATTACCGGGATTTTATCCCGAGTTGTGAAATAAAATAATCGGGAAAAATTTTTAGCTTTAAAAAGATCCTGTTGATAAACTTCCGCTGCTAAAATCAATTAAATATATATCACGGGATTTCTGTCCCGCGGCTCCTGAAACGGGTCAAACCGGGTCGGGGGCCGTGACAGAAATAAGGTGGCATCAGAGCCACTGAGTTAAGCTAATTAAGTATTTAGAAATACTTAATTTTTCCTGATTACTATTATGTGATTATGTGTTTTATTAAACTGACTATGTGTTAGTTACAGTATGGTTAAGCAAAAGCTGCAAAATATCTATCTTAAATTAGATAGGTCAGTCTACGAAGAGGGAAGTTCATCCCAAACCAAATCTTCAAAACTCCCTACAATTCCTGAAGAAGGAATATTTGTGCGAAAAGCACAATATGAGAAACCGCTTTCTCCTAGAAAAAGGAGTATGATTATTAAGAAAAGTAAAGAGCAAATCCGAGAAAAGAAGATTAAAAAGGAAACCCAGGAATTAATCAATAAATCACCTTGGGAAGACAAGCTAGATGAGAAATGGGCAAATTTGTATATGCTAGCCACAGTAGCAGAACATGCAGATCTTTAAAAACCCTAAGTCTAGTAATAGCACTTCCCAGTAAATAAATAAATAAATCCGAGTGTGTTCTTTCCTGTTATTTTGTACAAATAGTGTGCAATAAAACTTCAATGTTTATTTGTTAAACTTTGTTCCAAAGTTTTAACTTAGCCTTTTTGTGCATTTTGCATATATGCTACACAGCATGAATGAGATATCTGAAGCCTTTCAGAACCTCAATCTTTACCCGGTGAATGTAGAAGTTTCCAAAGATTTTACTGGATACTTTGCTGATGTGGAACAACCTGTAGAATTCAATGCTCCACCTTTGACAAAGCCAAAACGAAAGAAAAGAAAGAATTATGTATGGGGTAGTCGTATACGTAGGAAAAAGCCAGCTACGAAACTTCCTAAAATAAACAACCCTTTAGAAAAAGGAAAAGAAATTGTACTCAAAGAAAGTTCTAAACAGCAAGAGATGGAACCTGAAGTCAAGAAAGATTCTAGGCAAATGGAAATACAGTTTGAGGAATATTCTAAAGAAATAGAAATGGAAGTAGGACAAGGTTCTAGACCAATTCAGATAGAAATTGGAGAAAGCTCCAACCAAAACCAGGGAATAACTTTTCATGAGGAAATAGATTTTCTATTGGCAAGCTGTGAGACTATTCAGCCTGTCAATACTAATGTTTTTACTTATCCTGTTGAAAATCCACTCCCTATGAATCTTGAACCAGCAATCCCAGAACCAATAGTCCACTCTCAACCTGTAGAAATGGACGAATGGTGGACGAATGATTGGCAATTTCAAAATATTGTCAACGACCCTTATTCCTTTCTTCCACAATTCGATCCAGAACCCCTACCTAATCCACCAATGAGTAACGAAAATATGGCGGAACTTCGCCATTATGGTGAAGAATTGATGGATGCAGGAAATAGAATCAGGGAGATAGGGGGACAAATTGCCTGGAAGTATGATGAAAGGGAACTTCGTTTTTAGGACGACAAGTGGCGAGAGATAGGAGGGTGGTAAAACTATAGTTGTGTAATAGTAAAAGTAATAGTGAAATCAGTCTGTAACATAACTACGAATAAAACTTTGTAAAATATTTGTGTGTAGTGATGCATACTATAAGAGATATAAAATGAAATCGAGAAATCGATAGTTTTGACTATACGTGTATTGTAAATTGTCTGATTGTTTGTGTGTAATTGCTATTTATCAGATACTAATAAAAACTATATATATTATCATATGGCAAATATTGGTAATGAACCGGTAAATGAGGTTAATCAGTCGGAGCAACATCCAGGGGATCAATATATGACTAGACAAGATATTGAAAATATTGTTGCTCAAGGGATAGCCAATGCTATTCCAGCATTCGTTGCTGCTGTAAAAAGTCCAATCGAACCGCAACATATTGTTCCTAGTAAACGTACTTCTGAAGATAACTTCAGTAATAGTATAAACGGGGGCAATAATCATGTTAATCATGATAATGAATCCCAGCACACGCCGCTCCCTAAGAAACTGAAAGCTGCAACACCTGGTTGCACTTTCAAATAATTCCTTGCTTGTAAACCCACTGAATTTGCAGGCAATGAAGGGGCAACTGCATCACTGCGTTGGTTAGAGAAAACCGAAGCAGTAATTGCAATAAGTAAGTGTGCCAGGTCATGTACGCATCAAATCTGTTTAAAGAAGGAGCACTCGAATGGTGGAACACTGTGTTACAAGCTAAAGGAAGAAATAGGGCTTATGCTATGACTTGGGAAGAATTTAAGAATCTTGTAGAAAGAAAATTCTGTCCTGAGTATGAAAAAGAACAAATGGCAAATAAGTTCCTAAATCATCGGATGATAGGTGTGGATTGTCGTGGTTATACTTCGACATTCTTTGAATATGCTAGAGTGGTACCAACACTGGCTTCGCCAGAACCGGTACTCATTTCTCGCTATATTTGGGGATTAATTAGCGAAATTCGCAATATCGTTAAGGCTGCGAGACATCACACTATTGACGATGCCGTAGAATTAGCTAACACTCTAACTGATGAACTGATACGCACAAGAGATGAAGACAGGAAGAAGGAACTAGCTCAGAAAATTACCCAAGGATTTAGGGTGGGTAATAGTAGTAATTTCAAGAAAAGAGGAGCAGGGCAATCTTCAACTTTGCCATTCTGCAAAATTTGCAAAAAGAAACATTTTGGAAAATGTAATAAAATTTGCAATTTTTGCAAAACGATAGGACATCGTGAAGAAAACTGCAGAAAGAAATCCATAATTTGTTACAATTGTGAAGAAGCCGGACATTTCAAAACAGAATGTCCTAAGTTAGTCAAACCAGTAGACAACAAACCCAAGGCAACCGAAGGAGCTACTAAAAAGAATGTCAGAGCATTCCAGCTAACCACTCAAGAAGCAGAGCTCATCCCGGATGTGATAGCCGGTACGTTTTTAGTTCACGACGTTTATGCAAAAGTATTGTTTGACTCTGGTGCAAACCAAAGTTTTATAAATACTTCATTCTGCCAAGCTCTTAAGTTACCCTTAACTACCGTTAGGCAGATTTTTACAGTCGAAACCGCAGATGGGAATTCAGTAAAAATCAATCAGGTTCTGCAAAAAGTAGAAATAGAACTTTCAGGTCATAAATTTGCTGCAAACCTATTACCTATGAAATTAGCTGAATTTGATGTTGTATTAGGAATGGATTGGTTAATAGCCAACCATGCTCAAATCATTTGTGATAAAAACTCTATAGAAATTCAATCACCTACTGGAGAAGTAATCGTGATTACAGGAGATAAACCTCGAAAGCCACTGAAGTTCATATCAGTAATGAAAGTTGCTAATTATGAACGAAAACAAGGAATAGTATATATGATTTCAGTAATCATTAGTACTAAATGTAAAGAACTTAAGGAAATTCCTGTAGTCTCAGAATACCCAGATATATTCCCAGAAGATTTACCTGGGTTACCACCAGATAGGAAGGTAGAATTTAGGATTCATCTAATTCCAGGAACTACACCGATAGCCAAGGCACCTTATCGATTAGCTCCTACCGAAATGCTAGAATTGAAGAAGCAATTAGATGAATTACTAAGCAAAGGATTTATACAACCTAGTTCATCCCCTTGGGGTGCACCAGTGTTGTTTGTGAAAAAGAAAGATGGATCAATGAGAATCTGTATCGATTATAGAGAGCTAAATAAGGTTACAATTAAGAATCGATACCCATTACCTAGGATTGATGATCTTTTTGATCAATTGCAAGGCGCTAAGTACTTTTCTAAGGTAGACTTGTGCTCCGGATATCATCAATTAAAGGTTCAAGAAGAAGACATACCTAAAACTGCTTTTAGAACTAGATATGGACACTATGAGTTTACATTCATGCCCTTCGGGTTAACTAATGCACCTGCAGCATTCATGGACATGATGAACAGGATCTGTAAACCATATTTGGATAAATTTGTAATTATTTTCATAGACGATATACTTATTTATTCAAAAAGTCAGGACGAACATTGTCAGCATTTGCATGCACTCTTAACTTTGTTAAGAAAAGAAAAGTTGTACGCCAAATTTTCGAAGTGTGAATTTTGGCTACAAGAAGTGCAATTCTTAGGACACATGGTGAATCATGAAGGTATTCACGTAGATCCTGCTAAGATAGAAGCAATTACCAATTGGAAGGTTCCACAAACCGCAATGGAAATTAGAAGTTTTATAGGTTTAGCCGGGTATTATAGACGGTTTATTAAGGATTTTTCCAAGATAGCAGTACCATTAACTAAGCTAACCTGTAAAGCCATTAAGTTTGAATGGGGACCTAAACAAGAAGAAGCCTTTAGAATCTTGAAGCAGAAATTAACCAATGCTCCAATCTTAGCCTTACCAGAAGGAACAGAAGATTTTGAAGTATATTGTGATGCTTCAAAATTAGGATTCGGATGTGTGTTAATGCAACGCAAGAAGGTAATTGCGTATGCTTCCAGACAATTGAAAAAGCACGAGGAAAACTTGTTGGTGCATTACGTCTATTGACTTCGTCTTGTATCATGTAATAGGATAGGATAGGTTAGAATAACCAGTGCACGAGGTTCGAGAAACGAGAAGTGGTTGAATAGCATGTTGGACCGCTTATATGGACATTGTCCATAAAAGCGATCCACACAACTTCCTGGACCGCTTTTGTGACATGTACGTATAAGGGGTTCCAGAACTCTATAAATAGGTGACTGGTTATTTCATTTGTAACGGTTCGGAACTTGTAACGAAGTGCTGCCGATTTGCTTCCAGGTTGTAAACATTGCTAAAATCAATAAAGTGAAGCATTATATTTAGTTTGAGCATCTAATTCACTGATTCCGCCTTTGAATTGGAAAACGACTCTTCTGATCGACTCATTCAGGGTCAACGACGATCCTTCAAAACTATACGACTCATGACTTAGAATTAGGAGCTATAGTTTTTGCCCTTAAGATATGGAGACATTATCTGTATGGAAGTAAGTTTACTGTTTATACAGATCATAAAAGTTTAAGGTATACATTTGGGCAAAAAGAGTTAAATATGAGGCAAAGAAGATGGATGGAAATCCTGAGTGATTACGACTGTGATATTCAATATCACGAAGGAAAGGCAAACGTAGTCGCAGATGCCTTAAGTCGTAAGTATCATGAGAAGCAAAAGCGAGTCCGTGCTCTTAGAATAAATCTACAAGTAGATTTAATAGAACAATTGAAAGAAATTCAGGAAACAGCAATCAAGGATGATGGTGAAGGAATGAAAGGTTACCTAAAAGAATTGGGACAAGGAAATGATGGAATTTGGAAATTCCACAAAAGCAGAATTTGGGTACCTGAACAGGGAAATTTAAGATCAAAGATTTTAGAGGAAGCTCATAAATCTAGGTATACTGTACATCCAGGAAACAATAAGATGTACCAAGATTTAAGAAAGAATTTCTGGTGGATAGGAATGAAAAAGGATATAGCCGAATACGTATCTAAGTGTCTAACCTGTTCACAAGTTAAAGCCGAACACCAGAAACCTTCAGGTCTACTACAACAATTAGAAATGCCTGTATGGAAATGGGAACTCATAACAATGGACTTTGTTACTAAGTTACCCAAAACCAGAAAAGGTAATGATGCTATTTGGGTAATTGTGGATCGGTTAACCAAATCCGCTCATTTTCTACCTATGAAAGAAACCTTTAGCATGGAAAGGTTAGCCAAGTTGTATGTGGATGAAGTAGTATCCTTACATGGAGTCCCACTCTCCATTGTATCGGATAGAGATAGTGGTTTCACTTCCCGTTTCTGGACAAGCTTCCAAGAAGCAATGGGAACCCGACTCAATCTAAGTACTGCATATCATCCACAAACAGACGGGCAAAGTGAAAGGACGATCCAAACTCTAGAAGACATGCTCCGAGCATGTGTAATTGACTTTGGTGGTAATTGGGATAACCATTTACCATTAATCGAATTCTCCTATAACAATAGTTATCACTCAAGCATCGAAGCCGCTCCATTCGAAGCACTGTATGGACGCAAGTGCAGAACTCCGGTTTGTTGGGCAGAAATAGGAGAAAGTCAATTATCAGGTCCAGAAATCGTGCAAGAAACCACAGACAAGATAACCCAAATCAAGGAAAGATTGAATACAGCTAGAGATCGTCAGAAGGCTATGCAGACAATCGCCGCAAGCCACTAGAATTCCAGATAGGAGACAAAGTACTATTGAAAGTCTCTCCTTGGAAAGGAGTAGTACGATTTGGTAAAAAAGGAAAACTGAGTCCAAGATATGTTGGACCATTCCCAGTGATCCAACGAATAGGACCAGTTGCTTATCGCTTACAACTACCAGAAGAACTAGCTGGAGTACATGATGTATTTCATGTATCCAATCTCAAGAAATGTCTATCAGACGAATCCCTGGTAGTACCTCTTCAAGATGTGGAGGTAAATGAAAAGCTGAAATTCATAGAGAAACCTTTACAAATAGAAGACCGGAAGGTCAAGTTTCTCAAACACAAGCGACTAGTACTGATAAAAGTCAAATGGAATTCGAAGAGGGGACCAGAATATACTTGGGAGCTGGAATCAGAAATGAAGCGGAAATACCCTCATCTATTTCAGTGAATCTCGAGGACGAGATTTTTCTTAAGGTGGGGAGGATGTAACAACTCTCATTAAAATCCATAATTAGGATGATAATTAGTCAATAAGAAAACCCTAATTGAGACACCCAAGTAATTCTGCACTAACCCTAAAATTTTCAGAACAATCGAAATCAGGATCAGGGCCCCTAAAACTCAGGGGGGATTAAACCCTAGTGATAATTATCTCTAAAATACGTTGTACAGATTGAAATTCGTTTTAACATTGAGTCAGCAAAGCTAGTCCCGAGCCCAGCTAGCCTATATAATTAGACCGCCTCTCTTACGGACCGTAAGGGAAAGGACATACGGTCCGTAAGCGTGCCAAATTTTGTGTATAAATAGCCGACATTGGCAATTGATTTTAGAAGTTGAGACGACGGCCAAAAGCCTTCTGTACGTCGAATTATAACAAAAACAGTCCCAAAAACCACACACTGATCACGAAGTGTTGCCGCAAAACAGGGTAATAACTCAATCGCTATTACGATTCATTTTCCGACCGATCAATATATCCAATGGATGTTTAAGTGCCGCCCACATAGGGTTATACTTTGTCGTTCTTCGTTAATTCGATGGATGTTTAAGTATCGCACTTTGTCGTTCGTTGTGAGAATTTGATCTCGTGAGTTATAGTACTTGCTGTATTGATCACTAACCCGGTTTTGTGTGCGTTATTATTTAAACTAGGTTATCAAGGCTAATCCATATTCTGTCCGTATTAAATCTGCAATGTGAGTCATTCTCTTTTTATCAACTATTTTACAATACTCCAAATTATTTTCAAAGCTATAATTACAGTAATTAAGTTTATGTAATCACCAAATTACAGCCGGTATGTGGGGTATTGTGCACATTACTACTGTTTCTATCACTTTAGGTGGGCGAACCTAAAATTAAAAGATATACGTTATTCATTGGGGCAGCCAATGGTGATATGACCATAGTCACAGATCCGGTCGAGTGACAAATACTGTGGGTAATTGGTAGATATCAGAAACATATGTAAAAACTCTTAATACTGTAAATTATAATAAACGAGTCATTTTAATAAATAGAATGATTCACTCAGTATTTTCCCGCTGACAAAACCTTTTTCAAACATGTTTCAGGTGATCTATTGTAATTCAGGAAAAGTGCTGGGGAGCATTTCAAGCTTAAGAAAGTGGCTCATTATAAAATAACGAAATATGTTTTCTAAAAATAATGATTTCTCGGTAAAATCATGTTATTGTAAATTACCGGGATTTTATCCCGAGTTGTGAAATAAAATAATCGGGAAAAGTTTTTAGCTTTAAAAAGATCCTGTTGATAAACTTCCGCTGCTAAAATCAATTAAATATATATCACGGGATTTCTGTCCCGCGGCTCCTGAAACGGGTCAAACCGGGTCGGGGGCCGTGACAAGTCTCGCCTAATTCCCTATAGTTATGGCTCTGATTCCAATCTGTCACACCCCAACCAATGGCGGAAACATCGGGGCGTGACACTGAGCGAAAAAGATTGTCCAGAAGTTTCCATAACAACTATAATTACCAATTATTTAAAGCAACATGTCCCATACCATGTCATAAAAGATAATATAATTATTACAGGCAAGGTCTAGTCAAATTGTTCTGTTCCGATAACTCAGATTTCAAAATACAGACAATTGTTTACTTGTTTCTAGACCTTTCCTAGCCTCGATTTCATCACAGCATGCTAAGCATATAAGCATCCTAAGCACCTGTCACATACGCTAATGTAAAAGTCAATACACATAGTGTAAAGGTGAGCATACAAGTTTAGTAGATATAATAGAGTTCGAAATCGTTACGCATAACTAGCACGTACACAGTGTAAAATGAGGCATGTTAGTTATCAACATGAACCTATCGATACCAATGACTGCGGGTTGACTGCCCAAGGCAGTTCGTAATACACACTCACCACTGTGAGCCATGTAACAAATTGTCATTAACAACCCCTGAGTGAACAGGTGCTGAGTCCAAACAAATAGTATTATCGTTGCTAAGGCAGGTAGACAACATTCCATGTGTAAACATAAAAAACAAGCATTCATTAAGTCATGTATAACATGTAATAACGGTTAGAGTTTAAAGTATTGCGTAGTGTGTCCGATGTGATTTAGAATAAGTAACGTATGTAACACCCAAAGGTGCGTAAAGCAAAAAGGGATCGAGTATACTCACAGCGATGATGGATTGATGGGAGCTCTTAGAGCGAAAATTAGCCTGAACAGTTAAAGATAGCATAAAAGATAAGCGGCGCGTCAAACGGAATAATTGTCAGTCGATTGGACGGTAGTCCGTTCGGACGGCAATCCGATCGGGCAGCCGGTCGATCGGGTGACAATATGCTTGGATGGTCATCCGATCGGGTGACCTATCGAGTGGATTGTTTCTTCGTTTGGGAAGGATGTGTTTGTGTATGATGGCTAGTCTTTTGAAGTTTTTGTTGTAGCATTTTGAAAACAGAGAAGTATCTCTACATCACAGCAGGACGGTCACTCGATCGGATGGCAATCCGATCGGGTGGCGACCCTTGTGCATTGAACATGTTGAAAATTGCTTAACTGTTGGAGTCAGAACATCACATGGTCGAGTGGCAATCCGATCGGATGGCTATCCGATCGGTCAGCAATTCGTTCGACGTTCAAACCTCAATTGCTTGAGATGAAAGTTAGGTGTGGGACCCAAGGTGCAGTCTGATCGGGTGGCAACCCAATCGGGTGGTAATCCGTTCGGGTAGTAGTCCGATTGGACGACACTCCGACTCGGTCGACCTGATCGTCTTCTTCCTTGGTGGTTTTGGTAGTTTTGTAGTTTTATCGAGACGGTGTGACAACGTGTCAACCAACAGAACCCCATCTTGACCCCAGTGACCCGGTTGAACAGGAATCACCCAAGTTCAACAAGTTAACCGGTTCGAGACAACTGTTCTTGGTTAACCCGAAATCAGTGGTCTCGTGGATAGAATCCAGATCTTGAACCAACACATCACCAAGAAGGAGTAGAGGCTTAGAACAAGGTCCGATCCTATCGGTTTTGAGTGCATTGAGTGTAAAAGAGTTGAAAGAAAGTTAGAAACCATCTTTCAATCCTTTTTCACCATGAATATGTTCAGATCTGTGCAAGATCTTTGTTTATTTATGTGGAAATCGTTCAGATCTAAGTTGTTCTTGGTGGATTGAAGTTAAAACATGAAGTCCTCAAGAACTCCATGGTGACATCATCCTAGAACACCTTAAATCTAGTGATTTCACGGTTAAAAGTTAAGATTCAAAAGATAGAAAGGTGTAGGAGCGCGTGTAGATCAAGAAAGTACAAGATTTAGGTTGAGATCTTACTAGAATCGCGATAAATCGAAGAAAAGGTGAGCAAGATCGCTTGGTCGGACAGGAGAGCAAAAGTGGTAAGTTGTGATGTTGACAGGGGTATTTATAGGGTTTCCCAAAAAGGAACGGATGGAATGTGGCTGGTCGATCGGGTGGCAGCCCGATCGAGTGGCTGGTCGATCGACTGGTAACTCGATCGAGCGGCTGGTCGATCGGCTGGTCACTTGGTTGACTAGCCACTTGATTCGAGTGTTCGGTGCAACGAGTTTTGCCATTTCGATTGAAATTGCGAGCGTTGCGATGCGATAGAGTTTCTTATTCAAATTACTTTTAATCCTAACTACTATATCTAACATATAATCATCCTAATTCACTTGCGTTTAGCGTTTGCGATTCGATTGTGATTGAGTTTCTATTGCGTTTCGATTAATCACCACAACTTAAACATAAAGTGAACATGCACAAGTAACACATAAAAGGCACACACACACAAAACAATAACCAAAATGCGTAATTCGAGTTGCGAGTGCGATTGCGATAAGCGATAAAGCTATAAAACATGCGATAAATAGCGAATAAATCTCGATTATTAATAAAGACTCCACATAATACAACTAACGTAGAAGTATAAAAGACTAACTGTAAGTCAAAGAAGTCAAAACAGGAATTGAGCAAGGAGAGACAGATCACAATTAGCAATCTTTTCTCCCTTTGACCTCAATCTTGACTTTGACTTTGACTTTCGAAACACGGGGTGTTACAACACCATACAGCAACAATATATTGATTTTAGCATGATCAAATTTACAGTTTTAAGATGGTTTATTTTTGGGCGTTCTTTTTCTTGGTAAAACGCCAAAAAAAAACAAAACATTTTTGCTGAAAGGGTGTAAACTCAATAACATTTTGCTGCATGAAATGGACAAAAATTATAGAAAAAGAGGCTGATTTCATACGAAAGTCGAAATAGCCAGTGAAGATGCTTCAAAAGAAGAAAAAGACTGGTGACAGTGAAGATTTGAAGATCAATAGTTATTTTTTTTTAATTTTCTTTTTAAGTTGATTGTTATTTAATGAACAACGTCATATCTAATAAAAACGCAAAAAAGGCAAATGTCTTACACTTTTGGCGTTTATCAAACCAACATAAAATTACTTTGGACAAGTATTATAAATTTTTTTATGTATTCCTTTTTTATTTTCCTTTTCAATTGATTGTTGAATAATAAAAACGCCATATATAATAAAAACGCCAAAACAACCAAAACTATAATAAAATTAGTTTGAAAAAGTATTATAAAAAATAAAAAATAAAAAATAAAAAACAAACTTTAAAATGTAACTAGAAACAGTATCTTCAATCAGAAAAACTGAAGATATGGAAAATTTATTATATTAGAATCTAAAACGCCAAACTTGAAAGATAGGACGTGTTACAGACTTCAGAGATAAAGTTGGCCAAAAACAATAATTACAAATAGTAACTGACAAGACGAATACTTTATTATAATAACGCACCGCCTAACTTAGGCGCCAAAAAGAGATCCTATAAAATGATACGTCTCAGGAACTTCCATTTGATGAAACCAAAAAAAAAAACGCCAATACTACTAAATACCACTCACTGAAAAACGCCAAAAAAATCAAAGATGGCTAATATGCTTTCTTGGATATTCAGTATTGTTATTCGTCAAGATTTACTGAATGAATTGTTTAGCGGAGGCGAGTAACTCAGTAAGATTTTACAGCATTAGATGGACAAAAATTCAAGAAAAAGATACTAATGCCAGTCATATGGCATTTTGTATTTTTTTTTGTTCTTGAAGAAGGCTTGGATGAGGAGAAGAGATCAATGACACTGAAGAATGGGATGAATATAAAGATGAAGATCAACATGAAGAAAAAGCAAAAAACCCACCCACACGTCACAGATCTATGTCGCCAAACATCCACCAAAAAAAGCAACTTCAATAGACGAGCAGGCAAAAAAATCAAACCGATGGGTTTGTTAAGTTTTACATAAAACTCCATATTTTGGTGTCAGTTCTTGTACTATTAAAGAACAAAGAGACTGATGACAGTGAATATTATGAAGAGATATCAGATTATATTTTTAATTTATTTTTCTTCGCTTGTATTTTTTTCTACTGTGGCTGAAATATAATCCAACAATTGTAAAACTCCGAGATAACCCAAACGCCAAAATGTTTATAAAAAATAATAGAACAATGGGCCAACTTGTTAAAAACGCCTTGAAAAACGCCATTCAAATAGATTCCCTGACCCCTGTGTTACAAATGGCATACGATTTGAATAAACGCCATAAATGGAATAAACACCATAAACGCCAAAATGTTAATAAGATGAAACCATTAAACGCCATTAAATATTGAATTTGGTTAATGCCAAAAAACTTAAAAACCAACAATATTGGGAAAAGCGGAACTGGAAAAGCAGAAGATGAAAGGACAAAAATTTGACACCTGTGTCACTAAGACCATCAAACAAATATCAAACCAATGAAATATTGTGTTTCATACTTGGGATTTGTATAAATATGTGTATCATATGCACATATCAATTCTTGTTCGATTTTGAGCTTTAAATCGCTTTCTAGAAAGTTATACGCGAACTGATGCATAAACGCGATCAGTTTAACGCAAGAAACACTCTGGAACAGTGACATAGGCTCAACATACCTTAAATAACCTTTACATAACTTAGAAATAAGTTTTGAAGGGTTTGGTGTGTCAAAAACAAGTTTATTCGATTGCAGGGACTATTTGTGTTAAACTGCGAAACTATGCCGATTTGTAAGGTAACGAACATTCCGGAACTTGATCATAAGTTAAACATACCCTAAATATCCCTTACATAGCTTAGAAATAGGCTTTAAGGGGTTCGGGATGCTAAAACAAACTTATTTGACCAATAGGGACTAAAAGCATCAAAAAGTGCATAAGTTTGCATTTTCGCGCATATCTTACGTTCTAAATATATCCGGACACCCAAAAATTAATATAATCATTAAAATATTTTATTTTAGTGATTGGCATGATTAAATTCCATTCGTCACTTAATTTGGATCGTTTTTGCGTTCGTTACGACTTCTGTCGTAATTAACCGAATAACGCAACCGTACGACCAAACGAACCGACATCCGAGATATTTTTGGGCATATTTTAAGTTCCCTATACTTTAAATTCATTTTAGAGCCTTGAAATGGGTTAACAGGGCTTAAACGTGTCAAATATGCATCGAAAACCAAGTTTCTAGGCTGCAGGGACTATTTTTGACAATCTGCCAAACTTCTTGCACGGGGCGAGTAAGCCCAGACCCTATATTACGCGGCCCACGACAGACCTTCAGGTCAGAAACATTGAATCTGGCCATGGCAGCTGTATTCAGGCGATTTTCCATGGTTTTGGGATACCATCTACTAGTTTTTGCTAGTATTATCATGTCCCATGGTTTCTAAAACCATTAGCCCACATGGATGGCCAAGATCATTCCCTTTTTAGCAAGAAACGATCCTAATGGTTTACCGAAAACTATATATACCCAAGCCCTCTTTCATTTTTCTGCACCCTTGATCATTTTAATGCTCTAAGTTGAAGCCTTTGTTTCATACCTGAGTGTTATAAATCAAGTTCTCCCTAGCTTAGACCCTTTGTAAGCTTCTTTCATTCTTTTATTGCTTTTTGAGCACGAAAGTTAAACAGTGTTTGACTTTCTGCATTGACCAGTCTATGGTCAACACCAAGTTCTTTTGAACTTTGCAACGTGAGCGTAATCACGATGGTTATAGTCCCTTGTGTCTATACCTACTGATTACCACGTTGACGAGGCATAGTGACGAGTCGTAGTTTCGGTCAAAATGTGTATTTATGCGTATTTTGCAACCAAACTACTCTTGGGTATCAAAACCCTTTGTTTTGATATCAAAACCTGTTTTCTAACTTAGTTAAGCATGTTTTAACATGTTTAGCTCGTCACTTTTAGTTTAGTGCTTCTTTAGAGTCGTAAGTCAAGCGGTCTAAACCACCGCTTAGACTTTCGAACTCGACCCGTTTGGTCGATCTTTAGAATCCGACCAAGCATGTTTAGTGACCATAGTTGTATAGGGAATAACCTTTCGAGGTTATACCTTATGGTCACATAGTTTAAGTAGTTGTATGATAGGTAGTTTATATGCCTTAGGTAAATGACCAAAATGCCCTTTTCATGCATAATTGGATTTAAGCAGATGTAACTTAAACTTTTATCACATAACTGATTATACAACATAATTAAACATGTTTAGGCATATAATACTTGTCATAGGACTAGTTAGAGACGAACGACGCGTTAAAGTAGCGTAAGCTACCTTAATGGGTCGTAACGGGTCGTAAGCACTTAGGATAGGTTCCATTTTAGAATGTAGACTTCATTAAACCATATCACATGAGTTCCCATACTCATTTGGTTTACGAGACCTCATTCTACCCAATCTTCCGACTTAGGAGCCGATTGTTTAACAAAGTGATTCCATACTAGGTGCCACTTGATTCCTTGATTTCGCGAGCTTCGTTAGGACACTTAATCAAGGACACTTGCAATCTCAAGTGAGTACATAGTCCCCTCTTTTACTGCTTTCATATGTTTGGGGTGAAACATGTGTGCCTATCTGTTATTTTCATGATTTCAACTGTATGATTATACATGCTGGTACTTATCTTTTGACAAATTAAACGATTTTCTATGGCTTAAACACTAATTTTTTAAAGATTATAAAACAAATTGTTGGATTGTACTGATTTTATATATTCACCAAGCCGATTGGTAGTATGATATACCGCTATAGGACTAGACACCCCATTGCTGTTGTATGGAATGTCAGAAACCAAATAGAAATTGCCTTTGTGGTATTTCTATAGTCTCAAAGGTGTAGTTTGATACACTAACGTTTGAATGAATACTTTACAGTTTCTTTTGTATATTTTGATATACTACTAAAGTATAGATTGATATACTCCCAAATGTGATATTATCCAAAGTATATTTTTGATATACTATGTACAAATTCCAACATATGTTTTAATATACTACTTTGTTATTTACCAAAGCATAGTTGATATGCTATTATCAAAACCAAAACATAGTTGATATGTTATTATCAAAACCAAAACATAGTTGATATGTTATTCTCAAAACCAAAGCATAGTTGATATGATATCTTTCAAAACCAAAGTATATTTGTGATATACTACCAAATCTATTATTTTAGTAACAGAAGTATATTTTTGATATACTATACTTTTAACTATTTCCAAACCAAAGTATATTTTTTTTTGTATATACTATAAACCTTTTATCAAAACAATGCATTTTTAGAAACAAAACTTTTACAAGGATTCATGGTTATTTTTGTAAAACATAAAACCTTTTTCTTATGTTAACTAAAGCCGTGAATATAAATCAACAAAACCTATGTTACTCACAGGCATTTTTATGCTGACGTACCTATTTTCACATATGTTTCAGGTGCTGCTATGTGATGATTGTTGATGCATGCTATACATAGGATGGACTCGTGCCTTGGTGACTTTAAAACTTGAAAGCTAATATTTGTATTTATCTGATTTGTAATAAACCAATGAGTTCAATAATTCAATAAAATAAAACTATTTGAACCATGGTTGTGAAACAATGATTCTGTTACGACACTCCCCGACGTTTCCGCCACGATTTGTTGTTTTACGTGGTCGGGGTGTGACAAAAAAAGCCCCTCTGCCCTTTTCTAAGCGGCGGGACATGTGTTAGGCAGGAAGAGTTCTCACCATTCTCACACTTTTGAGTGTTTTCTCCTGATCTCGTTTATATATATATATATATATATATATATATATATATATATATATATATATATTGCCTGATCTACCACAACTTCTCTCTCCTTTGTCATCGAATAACTTGAAAATCGCAATACAATATTGAAAGAAAACCCTCATGGATGAAGAATAAAACCTGAAATAATACAACCTACATAAACATAACTAAAGAACCAAAAACCCTAAAATTGTACAATTTCGAGTTTGATTTAAGTGATTATGATAGTACCTGAGATTGTGGGTGTCCAAGAACGCAAACGATCTGAAACAAATAGAAGTAAAGATGAAGCTCTAACAACTCACTCTGATTTATAACATCAAAATGATAAGAATCGATACCAGTGAAGAGAAATTGAAGCAACAATTGTTGATTCTAGCATTCAAGATGGTTAATTATGGCATTCAATGGCTTGAATTGATTAGAGTGAAGGGAATCTAAAGCAACTATTGTAAATGGAGACTCGTGCTCTGATATTGATCATAGGTTAGAATTGATGAAAGAAGGTTAAGAGGGGTATAATGGGAAGAAAAAGGTAAAAATATTAGGGATTTTAACTACCTTTTCATATGCCATCTTAAAATTAGGGATATAAATTACCATCATATCCATGGGAGATGCTTTATATAGATATATAGATATATATATATATATATATATATTTGCTAGTTTAATATATAGTATACTTAGTGGTCAAAGTAAAATATTCTAAAACTCCATTTTAGTTAAGAAGTTGTTATTGTATATATACTAGCAATTAGACTCGTGCGCGTTGTGGCGCGGGTACATTGTAAACATCGAATGAATTAGTCCAAACGCTTTATGATGCGTTAACCTTATGAATTTTTTAAAGTTGAGGAGGTGTAAAAACACAGTGCAAGGAGTAAAAATGCAAAGTTTGAAACTTAAGGGGGTGGTGGCAGTAAAAATGGAGTAATAGTGCACGGAGTAAAAACGCAACGTTTAAAACTTGAGGGCGTGGTGGCGTAAAAAATGAAGTAATAGTGCAAGGAGTAAAATACAAAGCTTAAAACTTGAAGGGGTGGTGGCGAAATTCAAACCTGAGGGTTAGAATGCGGCGCGCGACGGATGGAAACGTGTAGTAAAATGATACGCGATTCGTAAAGGCGCAACATGTAAAAGACAATTTCAAAAAAAGTGCAAAACACATGTAAAAGACAATTACAAAAAATGTAAAAAAACAAAGGTAGACACGAAGTGTAAAACACAATGCTTAAGACATTTCGTAAAATACAATGCAATAACATTTGCAAAAGTACGAGTAGTAGTCTAGGGGTTACAATTGTAATTTTTTAAAGTTGGGCGGATGTAAAAAACGGAGTAATAGTGCAAGGGGTAAAAATGCAAAGTCTAAAAAAGGCAAATTGTAAAAGTAGAGGGGTGGTGGCGGAAATGTGTAAAAGATGAGAGAGTGGTGGTGAAAATGTAAAAGTAGAGGAGTGGTGACGTGAATGTGTAAAAGTTGTAGGGGTGATGATAGAAAAGCAAAATAGAGGGGTTGTGTAACAACTGTCACTAAAATCCATAATTAGGATGGTAATTAGTTATTTTGAGAACCCTAATTGAGACACCCAAGTGATTCTACGCAAACCCTAAAATTTCCAGAACAATCAGAATCAGGATCAGGGCCCCTAAAACTCAAGGGGGGCAAAACCCTAGTTACGATTATCTAAATAACTTGCTGGCCGTTTTGAATTTCACAATTTTATCAACTCAGCTAAGTTACTTAGACACGAAGCTACCTATAGAAAATAGGTGACCACTCGCGTAGCGCGACGCCCATGGGGGGTACCCCTAGCGCTACGCGACAGGGACAAATTTCGCGTAACATAAGTTACCACTCGCGTAGCGCGACGCCTATAGTGATACACCTCACGCTACGCGACAGGGTCAAATTTTGGGTATAAATAGAGGGGTCTGGCACTTGCATTTTGGTGTTAATTCGACGAAGAAATTCACTTCGTAGACGAAGTTATACACTATTTACTACAAAAACACACACGATTCACGAAGTGCTGCCACAATCAGGGTAATAACTCGATCGCTATTACGATTCAACGTCCGATCGATTATAACTATCCAACGATAGTCCAGGTGCTGCTCAATTGAGCTTGTACTTTGATTATTCGTCGTGATTTCGACTTGAATATTAGAGTGCTGTTCGAATTCGGACTATGCTCTGTTATTCGTTGTGAATCCGATTGAATTATTAAGGATTGCACTGATTAATCGTTGTGAGGGTTTGATCTCGTGAATTGACGTAACTGCTGAATTAGTTACTAACCTATTGTGTGTGTGCATTATTATTAAATTAGGTTAAATCAAGGCTAATCAGTAGGCTTATACCTTGCCCGTTAAATCTGCAATGTGAGTCATTCTTCTTTTTAAATTGTTTTCTCACAGTTTGTGAGTAAGTATTACAATACCTCAAATTATTTTCAAAGTATTATAATTACAGGGATTAAGTCGTGGTTATCTTAACCGCTGGTTAGTGGGGTATTGTGCACATTACTAAATTTCTCACGGTTAGGCAATAAGCCCTGACATGGGTTAGGCTAATAAGACCTAACTGTGACAAAACGTCACTAATTGGGTGACTGGACCCAATAGTGGTATGACCATCGTCACACGGGTGGCAAGACCAGATATTAATTAAGATACTGCCATAGTAATCGCTCTTATGCTATAATTTATAACTATGTGTCATTTTTATCAAAATGAATGATTCACTCAGTATTTCCCCGCTGACAAAAACCTTTTTACAACATGTTTCAGGTGACCTACTGAATTAAGTACACGTGCTACGGAGCACTAACAAGCTTGAAGTGGTGGCTCAAATAAAATAAATAAACATGTTTGTAAAATAATGAAATTATGATATTTACGGGGTTTATCCTAAATGTAAATAAATAATATTCGGGCAAAATTTTCAAGTTTAACACGATCCTGTTAAGACTTCCGCTATAAAAATAAATACCACGGGATTTTCTGTCCCGCGGCTCCCGAAACGGGTCAAACCGGGTCGGGGGCCGTGACAGAAAAAGGTGGTATCAGAGCCACTGATCAAGCCACTGATTTAAGCCTATTAAGTATTTAGAAAATACTTAATTTTATTAAATTGCTATTTTATGATTATATGCTTCATTATCTAATTAATTGCATATAGTATGGAACAGATTTTATATGTTTAGCAATTAATAAATAAATTAGACTAAAATTTTAGTGCCTTTACAAGTCTAGAAGTCTTATTCAGTATATATATAAACTTATAAATAAAACTTAGGGTACTTTAAAATTCTAATTGTTCCGGTAGTTAAACACATATTTTTATCAAAATTTGTTATAAATTCTGACATAATAATTGTATGTATTATGCAAAAACAGCATGAGTGATTTGTCTGATACCCTTCAGAATTTAAATCTCTATCCAGTAAGAGTAGAAGTTTCCAGAGATTTTAATAGATATATACCAGACATAGAGGAACCTATAGAATTTAACGCTTTACCTCTCAAGCAACCCAAGTCTAAGGGAATAGAAATTGAGGAAAGCTCTAGGCAAATTGAGGGGTTACCATCTCAAGAAGAGTTAGATTTTACATTAACAGACTATAGTATTATTAAGACTATTAATGAAACACAACTATCAATGAACTTAGAACCAACTATTCCAAACCTTTCAGTACACTCGCAACCTTTCAAAATAGACGAATGGTTGACTCAGGAAATACAGCTACAGAACAATCCCTATAAGCTTTTTCCTCAGTTCAATCCAGAACCAAAATCCACCAATAAGTAACAAGAATATAGCTAGACTCCGCCACTTTGACTAAGAATTAATGTATACTAGGAATAAGATCTAAGAAATTGAGGAATAGATCTCCTAAGAGGAAACACTGTTATTAGAATATCATTTACCAAAGAATAGGAGACTTATGGAACAAGGATTGTGTAATAATAATAGTCAAAATCAGTCTGTAAAATTTTTTTACGAATAAAATTTTGTAAGGCATATTATTATTTCGAGAAATCAATAGTTTGGCTATATAAAACT
The DNA here is from genome assembly GCF_002127325.2 of Helianthus annuus. Lineage (NCBI taxonomy): Eukaryota > Viridiplantae > Streptophyta > Magnoliopsida > Asterales > Asteraceae > Helianthus > Helianthus annuus. The sequence continues at coordinate 81,998,125 of NC_035444.2, read as the reverse complement.
ATATAATAATTTTGTGTATACTTGTTATTTATTTGATACTAATACAATTATATATATATATATATATATATATATACAATTAGTTATCCGATGGAAAACGCTAATAATGAACCAGTTAATGAGGATAATCAATCCGAGCAACAATCAGGGGGTCAATATATGACTAGGCAGGATATAGAAAATATCGTTGCTCAAGGGATAGCCAATACTATTCCAACAATGATTGCTCAGGGGATAGCCAACGCTATTCCAGCAATTGTCACTGCTGTTAAAAATCCCGTAGAACCACAGCAAATCATTCCTAGCAAACGTATTTCTGAAGATAATTTCAGTAATAGCGTAAACGGAGGCAATGATCATGTTAATCATGATAAAGAACCGCGACAAGCTCCGCTCCCTAAGAAAAGGAAAGCTACAACGCCTGGTTGCACTTATAAGGAGTTTCTTGCCTGTAAACCCATAGAGTTCGCAGGCAATGAAGGGGCAACTGCGGCACTGCGTTGGTTAGAGAAAACCGAGGCAGTAATTAGAATAAGTAAATGTGTTGAGGAAGATAAGGTTATGTACGCTTCGCACCTTTTCAAGGAAGAAGCATTAGAATGGTGGAATACAGTGTTACAAGCCAAAGGAAGTGACGTAGCCTATGCCATGGGGTGGGAAGAATTTAAGCAAATAATAGAAAGAAAATTTTGTCCCGAATATGAAAAAGAGCAGATGGCGAATAAGTTTTTAAGTCACCGAATGGTGGACGTAGATTGCCGAGGGTATACTTCAAAATTCTTTGAGTATGCCAGAATTGTACCTACTCTGGCTTCGCCGGAACCGGTACTTATCTCTCGCTATATCTGGGGTTTGATTAGTGAGATTCGTGACATTGTCAAAGCTGCGAGACCCCGCACGATTGACGATGCGGTAGAATTAGCTAACACTCTAACTGACGGATTGGTACGCACACGGGAAGAAAATAGGAGGAAGAATTTAGCCCAGAAAATTTCCCAAGAATTTCATATAGGTAATAGTAACAATTTTAAGAAAAGAGAAAACGGGCGATTTTCCACTATTCCATTTTGCGATATCTGCAAAGGAAAGCATTTTGGAAAATGCAAAGGATGCTGCAATTTTTGCAAAATTCCAGGACATCGAGAAGAGGATTGCAGGAAAAAGAAGGCAATTACTTGCTACAATTGCGGAGAACCCGGACACTTCAGAACAAGCTGTCCGAAATTAGGCAATCCAGCAAACGAAAAGACGAAACCTGCAGAAGGGACTACCAAGAAAAACGCAAGAGCTTTTCAATTAACTACTCAGGAAGCTGAACTCATTCCTGACATCATAGTTGGTACGAGTATTATTTAACTCTGGTGCAAACCAAGGTTTTATAAATACTTCATTCTGTCAAAACTCTTAACCTATCATTAATCAAACTTATGCAAATCTTTACAGCCAAAATAGGCAAAAAGGAAAATATAGAACTCTCAGGTCATAGAATTTTTTTTTTCGCCAATCTTATTCCTATGAAATTAGCCGAGTTTGAGGTGTGTTAAAAATAGATTGAGTAGTAACCAACCCTGCTCGAATTCTCTGTAATAAGAATTTTATAGAAAATCCAGGCACCCGCCGGAGAAGTATTTATGATTACAGGAAATAAACTACGTAAGGTCACATGATGAATCATGAAGGTATTCACTTAGATCCTGCTAAGATAGCAGCAAATCACTAAAATGGAAGATTTTGCAATCCTTAAATGGAAATTAGGAATCTTGTAAATTTAGCCAGATACTATAGGCAGTTTATTAAGGAATTCTCTTAGATAGATATATCCTTAATTAAGCTAAAACAGTTAATTCTAAATAAGAACTTAAACAAAAAGAAGCCTCTAGCATAAATTAACAAAAAAATTCCAATCCTAGCCTTACCAGAAGGAACAGAAGATTTTAAAGGTATACGGTGATGCTTCAAAACTAGAAATTGGGTATATGGTAATGCAACACAAAAAGGTAATTGTGTATGCATCAAGGCAATTACAAAAGCACGAAGAAAGCCTTACCCCTTGTAAGCTTAAAAAATTAGAAACCACAAGTTACCTTTAAGATTAGGAAACATTATCTAAGTAAGTTTACTATCCATATGGGTCATAAGAATTTAAGATATATATTGGAGCAAAAAATTAAACATGAGGAAAAGAAAATCCTCAGTAACTACACCTGTGATATTCAGTATCACGAAGAAAAGACTGAAGACGGTTAGAAGAATTATACAAATAACAAACAAGAGCCGTCGAAGTTCAAGTTGGAGACAAAATGCTATTGAAAATATTTCCTTGGAAAGGAATTTAAGAAGTTAAGTCTAAGATACGTAGGACCATTACCGGTAACGCAACAAATAGGACCAGTTACGTGTCATTTATGACTACCAGAAGAATTAACTGGAGTACATGATATGTTTCATGCATCCAAACTTAAGAAATGTTTATCTGACAAATCCCTGGTTGTACCTCTTCAAGATGTAGAGGTAAACAAGAAGTTTAAGTTCATAGAGAAACCCCTACAAATAGAAGATCGGAAGATTAAGTTTCTCAAACACAAACGACTAGTGCTAGTAAAAGTCAAATAGGAATCCAGGAGAGGACCAGAGTACACTTGGGAACTGGAATCAAAAATGAAGAGAAAGCACCCTCATCTATTTCAGTAAATCTCGAGGACGAGATTTTTCTTAAGGTGGGGAGGATGTAACAACTGTCACTAAAATCCATAATTAGGATGGTAATTAGTTATTAAGAGAACCCTAATTGAGACACCCAAGTGATTCTACGCAAACCCTAAAATTTCCAGAACAATCAGAATCAGGATCAGGGCCCCTAAAACTCAAGGGGGGCAAAACCCTAGTTACGATTATCTAAATAACTTGCTGGCCGTTTTGAATTTCACAATTTTATCAACTCAGCTAAGTTACTTAGACACGAAGCTACCTATAGAAAATAGGTGACCACTCGCGTAGCGCGACGCCCATGGGGGGTACCCCTAGCGCTACGCGACAGGGACAAATTTCGCGTAACATAAGTTACCACTCGCGTAGCGCGACGCCTATAGTGATACACCTCGCGCTACGCGACAGGGTCAAATTTTGGGTATAAATAGAGGGGTCTGGCACTTGCATTTTGGTGTTAATTCGACGAAGAAATTCACTTCGTAGACGAAGTTATACACTATTTACTACAAAAACACACACGATTCACGAAGTGCTGCCACAATCAGGGTAATAACTCGATCGCTATTACGATTCAACGTCCGATCGATTATAACTATCCAACGATAGTCCAGGTGCTGCTCAATTGAGCTTGTACTTTGATTATTCGTCGTGATTTCGACTTGAATATTAGAGTGCTGTTCGAATTCGGACTATGCTCTGTTATTCGTTGTGAATCCGATTGAATTATTAAGGATTGCACTGATTAATCGTTGTGAGGGTTTGATCTCGTGAATTGACGTAACTGCTGAATTAGTTACTAACCTATTGTGTGTGTGCATTATTATTAAATTAGGTTAAATCAAGGCTAATCAGTAGGCTTATACCTTGCCCGTTAAATCTGCAATGTGAGTCATTCTTCTTTTTAAATTGTTTTCTCACAGTTTGTGAGTAAGTATTACAATACCTCAAATTATTTTCAAAGTATTATAATTACAGGGATTAAGTCGTGGTTATCTTAACCGCTGGTTAGTGGGGTATTGTGCACATTACTAAATTTCTCACGGTTAGGCAATAAGCCCTGACATGGGTTAGGCTAATAAGACCTAACTGTGACAAAACGTCACTAATTGGGTGACTGGACCCAATAGTGGTATGACCATCGTCACACGGGTGGCAAGACCAGATATTAATTAAGATACTGCCATAGTAATCGCTCTTATGCTATAATTTATAACTATGTGTCATTTTTATCAAAATGAATGATTCACTCAGTATTTCCCCGCTGACAAAAACCTTTTTACAACATGTTTCAGGTGACCTACTGAATTAAGTACACGTGCTACGGAGCACTAACAAGCTTGAAGTGGTGGCTCAAATAAAATAAATAAACATGTTTGTAAAATAATGAAATTATGATATTTACGGGGTTTATCCTAAATGTAAATAAATAATATTTGGGCAAAATTTTCAAGTTTAACACGATCCTGTTAAGACTTCCGCTATAAAAATAAATACCACGGGATTTTCTGTCCCGCGGCTCCCGAAACGGGTCAAACCGGGTCGGGGGCCGTGACAGGTTGTGCTGGAAAAGTTTGAAATATAAGGATATGGTTACGGAAATTCAAAGTAAATGGGATTGTGGTGTCAAAGTTTGAAAGTTAGGGTGTCGATAGCGTAAAAGCCACCAACTTTCTTCTTTAAGATAGATAGATAGATAATATATGATAGAAGAATCTAGTAAATTGGGTTTTATCGTAAATCTCAGTAAAAGTGGGTATAGATCTGGGCATAGGATAACTAGAAAACCGAAGAAAGGTAAAATTGTGTTGGAAGAGAACAGTGGTATGTCTAGACCAAAAAAAAAAAAAGAACCAGACAAAGTAACCCGTTCGACCTAAATGAAACGATTGGAATAGTTGATAGTAGTGACAGTGAAGAGCAGGGCGTTAACAACAATCAGTTAAAAGGGTACGTTGGTACGACAGTGGCCGAAGTTAATTCGTGTAACAACCCGACTTTTCGGATCGTTACCTGTTGCCGCCATTTCTTTCGTAAACGCTAGTACTCTCGAGATTTGATTAACGCTATGGGTTAAACTATATTTTTATCGCATTTTAAACGCATATTACAACGCTTAATATAACGCTTACCACTGAAACACATTTTATCGCATTTTACATCGCTTATTTAGACTAAACGCTCATCGCAATGCAAACTCAACGCAAATTCGAAACGCGGATTATTTATATTATGTGTGTTAATTGTGTGATTACTTGTTTAGCATGTTATGTGGTTATCAACGCAACTCTTACACGCTCAAACACTCACTCGCAACTCGACTAAATGCAACGCAACGCTTAACAAACGAACCAAAGATGGAAAACTAACGAACGCAAACCCGTTCGTCCGAATGGCCATCCGCCCGGATGGGGCCCATCCGCCCGGATGGAAACCATCCGTCCGGATGGAGCCATCCGGACACAGCATAACGCGCACCGACTTAACCCTCGCCCACCTCTATAAATATCCGTCGTACACCCTCATTTCAACACTTTGACACTCCCATCCACTCCCAAGTCTCAGACGCGATTCAAGGCCTTTTTCTAAGCTTTTTTTTTTTTCTCAAAACCTCTTCAATCTTCATTCTATTTCACTTCTACTCCATCTTCTTCATTAAAATCACATTCACACATACACACTTTAACTTTTTCCAAAAACCCTTGATTCCAACCACTTTGAAGGTGTTTCCCACTCATTTTGTTTGGCAACCAGTTGTGGAACATCATACAAACGAGATTGGTTCAAGATCTAAAGGTTTTTCACACTTTTCAACTTAGTTATGAAAGATTTCAACACTTTTTCAACTTGGTTTGAACTTTTCTTCGGTTTTTACATAATATTGACGGAATCGGGTCTCGGTCAGACTCTCGGCTCGTTCCTTAGTCGAAAGCCGGCTTGAAAACTGATCTCCACCGAAGAGATGGACCGATTAACGGGTCAAACATGAATCTCCGTCAAGAACAACACGTTTGTCCGAATAGGCAGGACCCATCTGGCCGAATGAACTGGATTTGGTATTTTTCGTTGTTTGACACGTCGTCACACCGTCTTCGTTAACTTAAAACTTTTTGTTTAAAAAATAAACTTACCATCCGCCCGAATGGACCATGTCCATCCATCCGGATAGGCTTTGTACTCACTCCAAATATTTTCCCTTCTATTTTAGAACACCGATTTTTGCTTCAAATTTTTCGTTCAAAACGAAGCAGCCCACCCGACCGAATGGGGGTCCATCCGTCCGGATGCGCTTTTAAGTACTTAACCCACTCGATATCCTGTTTACGACCGTTTAGCCCTAAGGAAGACTTATGCTTCTGTTTCCATGCACAGGCTGACCCGACGCACTACCTTCAATCCAAGCAAATTGTCTTTACTTGCTAAACACACACTGTGAGTATACTCGAACCCATTTTCATTTAACGCACTTTTGGGTGTTATATACATTCTATATCAAGACATAACACACAACGCATACACTTTATAAACGATAACCGCCCCCGCATGCTATACCTGATTTGTTGAATGCTTGTTACTATGCTTATACAGTGTTACACTAGACCGCCTCTAGCAATGATAGTACTATAGTTTGGACTCAGCACCTGTTTGACAGGGGTTGCTAGGGATCACATTACTTTACTTCATGTGTTCGCTTCAGTGAACATGTGTCGCACATACTCTACATCGCAGTCTCGTGGTTAGGTGGTATCATTGTTGATAGTTACATGCTTCGCCCGTTACGTGTTACATGCTTGTTATGCGTAAACGCTTTTTATACCATATATATGCAAACTTGTGTACTCACCTTTACTTTATGTATTGACTTTTATTTTAACGTATGTGACAGGTTGATTGGATGTTATGCTACAAACAAGTTAGGAAGTCTAGAAACTCACCAAACAAAATCTGAGTTGTCGGAATGGAATTTGTTTTTGAGACTGAATGTCTGTAATGACTGTTTTTGCTTTATTTGTTTAATAGTATGGGTTATTAAAACTTATAAATATTGTCACTAAATAGTTGTTATGGATTCTCTTGAACAATCTGTTTCGCTCAGTGCCACGCCCCGATGTTCCGCCATCGGTTGGGGTGTGACAATTCGCAAGGAAAAGAAAGAGACGAAAGGGTGGAAAAAGAAGAAAATAATATTATGGTAGAGGATCTTAACATCAACCCAACCGAAGAGGAAATTAACATTGTTAACGAGACACAAGCTACTTTTTGCATGGGAGGAGTGGTAGGAGTCGATCTTCATAATCATGAACATTTAATCAAAGAGGTGATAAGGGAAGAAGGATTTCAAGTAGTGGCAAGATGAATTTTATGTCTTTGAACATAAGAGGCCTAGGGGTTGGGGTTAAGGATAAAGAAGGATGGATTAGAGAGTTAAAAAATGTTAATGGGATTGATTTTATGGCTTTACAGGAAATACAATATAGTGACATTTCTGGTATTGTTTTCGATAAATTTTGGGGAGCTGGTAACTTGAGATGGATCACGTGTTGGCGACTGGAAGATCGGGAGGGGTGGTGAGCATTTGGGATCCTAGCGTTTTCAAGGTACATGATTCTATTAAGCATCCTAATTTTTTATTAACTTTAGGAACCTTGAAAGGTAGCAATAAGGCGTTAAACATCATCAATGTTTATGTGCCACAAAAAGTCCCTCAAAAAAGATCTTGTGGGATGAAATTGGGTTGGTTATGGGTAATTACGTGGGGCGGTGGGTGATATTGGGGGATTTTAATGCGGTCCGTAGTGTGGAAGAAAGAAGTAACTCTATTTTCAACAAAAACAGCGCGGTTAACTTTAATAATTTTATTTTTGAAAATGGTTTAAGATAATTTGATATGAAAGATCGGAAATTTATGTATGTTAATGATAATGGTCTTAAACAAAGCAAAATCGATCGTGTCTTGGCATGCCATGATTTTTTTTTCTAATTGGATGACGGCTTTTCTGAGGGCCCTTCCGAGGGTTCACTCGGATCATTGTCCGATTATTTTGGTTTGTGCAAACAAAAATTTTGGTCCCAAACCTTTCAGAGTCTTTAACTCTTGGATGGAGAGAAAATACTTCGATGAAGTGGTTAAGAAGGTGTTGGGTAATATGGGGGGAGGGGATCCGGATGTGATGCTTATGAAAAAAATTTGAGCTATCAGAGAGGGCATTAAATTATGGAAAAAATCGATTTTGGAGAAGGAGGGAGATACGGAAAGGGTTTTAAAGGAGGACCTAGAAAAAATGGACGAGTTGTCTGAAATCAGAGAGTTGACGGAAGACGAGGAGTGGGCCAAAGCGGAATGTTTGAAAGATATTATGGAGCTGGAAGGGTATATAATCAAGGACCTAAAACAAAGAGCAAGGATTAAGTGGGATACGGAAGGAGATGAAAACTCGGCTTTCTTTCATGGGTACATTAATTGTAGACAGACCGGTAACAATATATCATGGGTACATTAAATGCTTTCAAAGAAAAAATCAAGGTCAGGCCTAAACTCACTTGCCACAACATTAAGCGTTTGGCGGATGAGAAGGCGTCTTCCCTGATTATTCCTTTCAGTAATGAGGAGATTAAAAGTGCGGTGTTCGAATGTGGGGCTGACAAAGCTCCTGGGCCAGACGGTTTTAATTTCAAATTCATCAAAAGGTACTGGTCTTTTTTTTAGATTGGTTTTTCTAACATGCTAGCTTCATTTTTCAGTAAAGGAAATATCTTGGAAGCTTGTAGCTCTTCTTTTATAACGCTTATTCCGAAGAACAAGGATCCGTTGGGATTAAAAGACTATAGACCAATTATCTTAATTGGGGTGATAAGTAAGACTATCTCTAAGATTCTTGCTAATCGGCTTAAAAAGGTAATCGCGAGTATCATCTCAGAAAACAGACGACATTTCTTAGAGGAAGGTACATTCTCGACAGCCCTCTTATATTAAACGAGATTATTGCTTGGATTAAAAAAGAAAGAAAAAAGGTTTTTTTTTTTTTTGCTTAAAATCGACTTTGAAAAGGCGTACGACCATGTTAGCTGGGGATTTCTGTTGGATATCATGGGGCAAATGGGTTTTCCTAGTTTATGGTGCAAATGGGTGGAAGGGGTTCTTTCTTCTGCTAGGTCCTCGTTGTTGGTCAATGAGTCTCCCACCTTTGAGTTCGGTTGTTCCGAAGGAATTAGACAAGGAGACCCTTTATCGTTGTTTCTGTTCCTAGTGGTCATGGAAGCCCTTTCCAGTATTATTTGTAAAGCTGGGTTAAAGGGGCGTTTTAATGGCGTCCAAACTCCAAATAATGGCCTGATAATCTCGCATCTTTTTTATGCGGACGATGCTTTATTGATGGGAGACTGGGATAAGAATAATGTGTTGAACGTGTCAAGATGCTTGAGAATTTTTTATCTATGTTCGGGCTTAAAAATTAATTTACACAAATCTAATCGATACGGGTTGGGGGTGGAAGATAGCGATATTAGAGATATGGCTAAGGTGGTGGGGTGTAACATGGATAATATTCTGTTATCCTACTTGGGGATTAGGGTGGGGGCTAATATGAACAGAACATGTAACTGGACCCCGATTATTGAGGTTTTTGATAAAAAAGTTGTCGGTTTGGAAAGCTAAATCTATCTCGATAGGGGGGAGACTTACCCTAATTAATTCAGTGCTGGAAAGTCTCCCAATCTATTATCTGTCTCTCTTTAAAGCACCTACTCGGTGGGGTCATAAAAATGTTGGAAGCTAAAATGAGAAAATTTCTTTAGGCGGGTACAAATGATATTAAAAAATGAACTGGGTGGCTTGGGAGTAGATTACATGGCCTAAATCAAATGGAGGGTTGGGTATCAGTCGTCTCAAAGAAGTTAATGAAGCCCTTTTGGTTAAATGGGGGTGGAGGTACATGGTTGAAAATCAAAGTTTTTGGAGGAAAGTGATCGAGGCTTGTCGCGGTAAACTAAATTAGAAGTGTTTCATTCCTTTTAACGGCAATCTGGAAGGGTGTTGGAAAAACATTGTAAAATCAATATATAAAATTAAAATCAAAGGGACTTAAATCATTTGGTCTTGGGTAAAGTTGGGAACGGGGAAGATATCAGGTTCTGGATCGAGTCATGGGAAGGAGATACTCCTTTTATGGAAAGATAGCCACACTTGTTTGGGTTGGAATTGTTTAAATCTTGCATGGTTGCAGAGAGACTAAAAATGAACAGGGGAAATGGTGATTTTGATTGGAAATGGTCTAGATTGCCTGTGTCAGACGTGGAGCTAAAGGAGTGGCAGGAATGCAGGAAGACCCTTAACAAGGTGAATCTCAACAATTCTAAGGACAGGGTCTAAAGATAGCAAAGATGGTTTTTCTGTGAATGCTATTAAAAAATGTTTGATCGCTGAAAGGGGAAATAGTCAGCTTCCTAATTTCGATTGGTGTAAATGGGTGCCAATCAAATGCAACATTGTGGCTAAGAGAGGTAATCTGGACAAACTTGCTACAAGAGTGAACTTAAGAAGAAGGAATGTGGATATTACATCCGTTATGTGCCCGTTTTGTTACGAGTTTGAGTAAACGGTGGAGCATCTTTTTCGGCATGTTCAGTGGCGATTCGAGTTTGGGCGGAGATTAGTGTTTGGTGCAAAATTCCCTCGATTTATATTTTCGATTTCAAAGACATTCTGGAAATTCACAAATATTCTCAAATTGGAAAGAAGGCTAAGATTATCATCCAAGGGTTGGTTATCATCTCGTGTTGGAGCATTTGGAAAGGAAGAAACGAGATGGTTTTCAATCAAATCAAACGCAATCCGCAGGAGATAGTGAGGGAGATTAAGTCGAATGGGTTTGCTTGGTTTAAGAACAAATCGTCAGGTAATTATATTAGATGGGGTGATTGGTGTAAATACTCTATGTATATGTTGTAATTGTTTTTTTTTTCTTCCCTTTGCCCGATTGAGTCGAGAGTGTGTGTGTTATTTGGCCTTTTACCCGTTTAGGTCGGGAACGTGTTTTTAATGAAGTTCTAAAAAAAAAGATAACATATGATAATAATGTATTTGGAATTTTGTTCGTCGGCCAGATTGATGCATCATACCAACAATAATTTGTGATTGAGCATGGTACAAGTGTAAAGCAGGTATGTACAACTACTCAAATAAATGATAATGAAATATATTATACAGCTCAGATTATGAAGGTGAGTTATTGAAAGTTGGAACAGCCTCATGTCACCACATAAAGTGAGTTGTTGGACCAGCTAATATCATCCATTGAAAGTGGGCCTATTGGGTTTCATTTATATCTCCTCATACATATAACCATATGCGTATTTATTATTTATTTATTTATTTATGTCTGCCCATGCACGCGTATAAGTGTGTGATCATGAATACTTCAAATTATTACATACTATGCCCAATAATATGTATACGAAATATTAAAATACTATATGCACATTTCAGTTATATACAAGGGCGGACCTAGTAAGAGACCCGGGTGGGCGGGCGTACCCGTTGAAAAAAAAATTTAGTGTATTTATAGGGTAAAATTCTGCCCGCATCCCTTGAAAATATTTTCTGAGTCCGCCACTGGTTATATAGTGTCAAGAACCGTATGTCGAATCAAATCATTTGGTTTTAAAGCTTTTATATGCTGCAAACTTATAGATCAGATGAAGATCATAAGATACAAAGATTTATAGTTTTATCCTTTTTTCAACAAATAACTGTTACAATAATACAAACATGACGAAAATATATAAAAATTATTACCACTCTTGAAAAAGAAAAGGGGGTTTACAAATTTAAAGCTAAAAGATAATAAAGCAAGATCCTAAATGTTTTGTCAATGTGGGCCAATAATGGTTTAAATTAGATGTCACTCATTTGCTACAAGCAACTCCTATTTTTGTCAAGATGATTGAAGATCATGAAAATAAAATCTTGACTTTTGAATTCGAACTCTTTTTCTCATTAAGGCTTCAAGATAACCATTAAGTTAATATTTAACTTGAGTCTAAGTCACGTCTACTAATGTTTATCTTTATTATCCTAAACCTTAATCATTGTACATCATCAACGGTTAACTACTTAATAACTAGTGGAATTCCTCAGCGCCTTACGGCGCGAATTCGGTAAGTATTAGTTCGATTCATTACGATATTAATACGACACCGACACTCAGTATAGCAATTAGAAGAAAAAAATAAAAAAGCAGCAGCAGTAGCAGTAGTAGTAGGAGTAGTAGGAGTAGCAGAGGTAGTAGTAGCAGCAGCAGAGGTAGTAGTAGCAGCAGCAGTTAGTTAGTAGTAGTTAGTTAGTAGTAGTAGTAAAAAAAATAATTGAGTAAATAGATAAAGTACAGGGTTTATTAAAATTAAAAGTAAACCACAAGAGTTATTTAGTACTTATACTAATACCCAAGGAAAGATTTTTACTTTTAATAACAGTCTAGGGAAGAAAACATAAATACTTATATGCAACATAGAGTTGTACCGAAGTTTTAAGACTTGTGCATATAGATAAAATAAAAAAAATAGTGAATTCCACATGGCATCCATTCACTAGCTTACAAAGTTCATCAACCAATCAAAACACTCAAAAAGGAATAGTGCAACCTCCTCGCATACGTTATTTGGTAAATAATAGATGGGAAATTTTACTACTCCTTTGATATTAAAACAAAAACTAAAAGTGAATATAAATCTTTAAATAAAACCTTGTCAAACCACCACTATAACATCCCAAATAGTGACAGAAACATTGAGGCGATACGAATGATTGTCTTGTACACATGATCAAACTATTAAAGTTAAAATATTCATTTATTCAGTTTAAATATCTAAAGAACAAATTCAAAGGACAACTAGCTTGTTCAACAAACAAACAATAATTCCAAATTAAATTTAATCTAATTCCAAGCTCCTATGTGTGACAAGTCTTGGAATATCATCAAACATTAGTACCTGTAACTTGTGGGAAAATCAAGTGCTAACTTTGAGAAGTTAGTGAGTAAACATAGGTCTAGAATACATAAAATAGGATAAATTTGCCAATCATATGTCAGTGGTAAAATTCAAGCAAGTGTGAATAAACAAGTACAATGATCAAACCTTTGTTGATTAGTGTTCTAACTTGGAAGTTAAGCTTAGAATGGATTCGATTTGATACCCAAATGCCCTCAACAAGTTCAATAATTTGGGTGGGTGTCAACCAATAGCGTTGTTATCATTTACCTTAGGCTTGTATAGTTAATGATCAACACTAGAGTATAGAATTAGACTAACAACCTCATAGTTAAACATATAGTATAGAATCAAACACATATACATAGAATGAATCACATAGTTAATGTAAAAAGATTTAGAATTTGAATAAAGTATGCATGTTACATCCCAAAATGTAAAAGTGAAAAAGAGATTATAAATACTCATAGTTTGCGTAGATCTGGTTAAGGTTAACGTTTTTTTTTGTTGTCGAAATTCAAATTGTTGGATGTACAACACATGTTCCTTAAAAAAAATAATTTTAAACAACAAATATTCTACTCCTAAATACTTCTATATATATGCCTTGTAGAGGAAATACCCCTTACTATCACACAATATCCTTAAAACCCCTTGAAAGTAATCAATATGGTTTTGAGGTTTTATGTGTATTTTTCTAGAATTGAGGTTGCATCTAAGTATCTGACTCTAATATAGGTTTAGTTTAATCTCCATGAAATCAACATCAAATACAAACAAGATCCTTGAGATCCACCATTTGGCATTTTCATAACATTAATTAATTATTTAATATACTAATAATCTACATTTTTATGAACGGCAGAGATCTATTATAAAAATTGAATGAAACTAACAAGAAGTTCTGTATAGTCAAGGTTACAATAAATCAAGAACATTAAAATTGACCCACAACTCCTAGTTTCTAAACCCAAACCTTGATCTATTTTTTTTATCCAAATAAAACATTATTCTTTGATGATCCCCATTATTCTCGGCACCAAGATATTCTCGTTGTTGAGTCTCTAAATTGTAATATTAATCACTGCCACCAATCATTTTCTTTCAAACCTTCAAACCGACTTGAGAAGAAACATGATCCAACCCCCACTTTAAGTAGCTTCAATCCGACTACGTTGGAATCTTCAACCACATGAAGACTTGCTACCAGACGCTTCTAGCCACATTACAATTGGCGAGGATGTGATCGAGGCTATCCACCTAAATTCCACACCTGCAACAAAAAACAATCTCTTTTGATGAGGGTGTCTTTCGTCGAAATCTTTTTCATCAACCTTCTCCAAACAAAATAATTCATTTTTACGTAGGATAAGTTGTTATAGCGTAATAAGCAATTTGGTAATATCATAGAATGAAAGAATTAAGGATAGACATCAAAAAATCCATCAAACTAACTCCAATAGTAAAAGAAAATTAATATATCATATAATGACTATGTCTATATAAAATAATATAACTTTAAAGATTAAAACAAACACACACATTATCATCACCCGTTAGCCACCAACTCCAATAAAGAGAAGAACAAGTGTCAAAGACTAAAAGCAAGTAAAAGAATTATTCCCATCATTTTGTTATATATTTTTAATTTAATTAAAAGACCATTCTTTATATTACATGTACTCGATGAGGAATGTTTTGTACAACATTAAACTAGTTTAAAATACACGTGGAAGAACGGAGCCCTCATGTTTTTGTAAATGTGTATGCTTTTTTACGGTTCACGAGAATATATTAATTGAAACTTATAATTTTCAGGTTGATCGGTCCTATAATATAAAGCTAGTCCATGTGTTGTGGACGGCATTCCCCGCCATGTCAACAATATTAACGCCTCCACACCATTAAAAGAGGCGTCCAGGGGTGGACCTATTAAGAAAGTACGGGTTCTCAGGAACCCATTCGGTTTTTAATTTTTAGTGTAAATATATGTAACAAACTGAAAAGGAACCCATAAGTTAAATCTAAAAGGAATCCATAAACAAAAAAGCTTAGTTCTCTACTGGTTGTGTCCGTATTATTCTCCCCAAGACACCTGGGTTCGAATCCCGTATGAGGCACAATTAAGACTTTTTGTTCCGTTTTTTTTTCTCTTTAATGTAAAATTGTGACTGCTTGGTTACCCTCCTTAAGTATATGAAAGCTATTCTAATTAATCACCTACTGCTGTTTCAAAAAGAGAAGAAAATATGAAAGCTCTTTACCAGAACAAGAATGAGATTTTAAATGCATGATCTGTAACTTACTTGCTGGTACGTTATTGTTATTAAACAAAATCACCTACCGTTGTTCCAAAAAGAAAAGAAAATATGAAAGCTCTTTACCAGAACAATAATGAGATTTTTATTTGTTAGTTTTATAATATATATAGCTTAATCAGATAACCTATAATGTAATAACCATTCATCATATATTATCCATTCTTCGATGTATTTAATATAAACAGAAGTGAATTTGTATTTGAATAGCTTATATATAAACTGCCAGTGTATGAGCCCGCTTGATAATTTTAGTTGCTTACGTGTATGAGTTTTTTGAGCCCACGTGATAATTTTAGTTCCTTTAATAAGCTAAACTTGCTAAAGTTGGCCGAAATGTATCCATATGATTTTACTTTTGATAAAAAAGATAAGCTTATTGATGAACTCGGCCACTACATTTCTAATGTGAAAAAAGATAGTCGGTTTGATAACCTGAATGGGATTAGTGATCTTGCCAAAAAGATGTTGAAAGGAGTTTTTCTTCAATGAAGCTTGTGAAAACAGAATTGCGTAATAGGATGCGTGATAGATACATGAACGATTCTTGCATTTGTTACATTGAAAAGGAGTTCTTACAACAAGTTTCCGTTGAGAGTGTAATGCAACGTTTTCAAAAGATGAAAACTCGTCATCAACAACTTTAGGTAGTTTTTTTTGTTTGTAAAGACTATCGTATTTTATTATGTGTTTTTAAATTTCTAATGACGATTTTCTTTTCATTATTGTATCGTACTTTTATTATGTGATGAACCTTACCCGATCCGAACTGTCGAACCGACCCGAAATTTTTTATGTTCAGTCATATGAAATTGGAGTATCTAAAAAAGTGAACCCAGTGAAAAAAATTCCTGAATCCGCCACTGGAGGCGTCAAACTTAGCCCTAGACAGGAGAAGGAGGCGGCATTAAGCGTCATATGACAGTCACATCAACAAGGGAAGTGTGGTAAAAAAAACTATGGAATGGAAGGGGCGTAAAAGTGACGTTTAAAAAAATAAAAAATAAATATCAACCAATTAAAACACACCTAAAATCTACCCACCAATCAATAGCTTCTACCTCACAACCTAAATGCCTCCCAAGCTGATGGAAAACTCCCTGCCTTCACAACCATGCCACCACAAAAGGTGATGTTACTGACGTGAAAGGACCACCACACCACTTTTTCTCACCCACACTATATGATGTAGGCACCATATATATTATGTGGGTTTTGTAATTCACATAAAAAAATGCTAGGGGT